>NC_092568.1:28487500-29087500 GCF_037975245.1 Apostichopus japonicus
TCTCAAACAGTTTTTGAAAGCCACCAAGGGTGAGGATAAAGGGACCAATACCCCTCCACCACTAACTTACAACCAAAAGGTAGATATCATCAACCAAGTTGCCCTTGGCATGGAACACCTCTCCAACAACCGCTTCGTCCACGCTGATTTAGCTGCCCGTAATTGCCTCCTTAGTCCCTCCATGGAGGTCAAGATATGTACCATGTCGGCCAGTAAGGACCTCTACCGAGACGAGTACCACGAGTACCAGCAGAGGTTGATGCCCGTCCGATGGATGCCCGTGGAGGCCATCTTCGAAGACGAACTCTCCACCAAGAGTGATGTCTGGTCCTTTGGCGTTTTCATTTGGGAAGTCTTCTCCCAGGGCGAGCTCCCTTACAGCGAGCAGGACAACGACGGCTACATGAGTGCAATCGTAGATGGAGATCTGGTCCTGAAGACACCGGGAGAAACTCCAGAGGAGGTCGAAAATATGATGCAGAGATGTTGGGCTTCGAGTCTCAAGGATAGGCCTTCCTTTTCAGAGATAGTCATCACTTTGCAGCAGTTGAGCTCTGACAGCGACGTGTAGACTGACGACCTTCCCGAGGAAAACGAACGAACGAGCAAGCCCACGCAAAGGTTTATGAGATGTCCCCTGCGATGCTGATAAAGTCATGGATTTGTCAGTGCTGTCAGCCATTGGCCAGAAATGCTGTTTGAAAATAATGTGGTGCTCAAGAAGGTCGCATGAATGATGATAATAAGAGAAGGGGAATCAATTGCCTCTTCCTTTTTTGTGAGGGATTTCATCTTCCTCTTGCCGGTGTTCTAATTTCTTCACGATTAAGGGATTGGAACTGTGCGCCCTATTAGTTAATGTGGGTTCACGTGAAGTGAGGTTTTATTTTTCGGTTTGAAGCCAGGGGCCAGTCGAACTGTCATCTGCCATGTAGATGTGTAAGGTCTAAACCTTGAACTTGTAGAATTTTTCAAATCCCATATCAATACCCAGAGTTAAACCCATACATCTCAGTAGCACTAGTTTAAATAAAACACCCTGGTAATTGGTATCCATATTTACAGGAGTTTGGTATCCATATATCCATTGGTATCCATATATCCATACTATATCACCCACAAACGTACAGCATGCTTTAAAAATTGCAAAATTGATTCTCTAAGAATATTCTGTAACCATACCATCATTTTGCTTGTTGATGATGTAGGGGTAGGGTCAAGTTAAACCACCAAAATGTCTTAGCGAGTAAAACCTCTGTGAGGAAAAGGTATCTTGAGTTTGATTTAATTATCTTGAACGGGTTTTGGTCCTCCTAGCAAACTTTGAGAAAATTCTGATAACCTTTTTATAGGTAGCTTGAAATCAGTAGTTATTTAGAGATCCTCTGTCCATAGTATTGTGGTCAGCCCTGGTCAGATCTGTGTGATCCATATCTGCTATGATGTGTTGTTCTTGTTACTGAATTGAAATTTGTTATGAAGGGAGCTACCAGACAAAAGATAGCAGTGAAAATTGTGTATAAGATATGTGAAGGGTGTTTTAACTATTGTGTCTGTCTTAGCAGAAGAGGTACTTGAAATCATGATCCAGAAACCTTGCAATCTCTTGCAACATTTTTTTTTTACCTGACTCTAGATATTTCTTTCATAAAATGTTCAACTTTTTTATGTGGTATTTAGTGAGCTAATCTGTACATGGGGTAAAAATCTTTCAGACAGCCCCATAGCCACAGCTGACCCTGAGATGAACTCCTATGTGGAATATGAGACCTCTGTTTTAACTATACCGTTGGTTTCATGCTTTTCTTTTTCTCTTTGATTTTTGTTTTTGTGACCTAACTTAAATTTTTTAACTATTTTAATATTTGACAGTCCATGCTCTGATGACTACCCCTTTAAGCTGCAGCTGTGTTGCAGTAGACTCACTTGTGTAGATCAGTGACGTATCTGAAACATACAGTACTAAAGGAGAACCAAACTCATTCATTGCCTGCTATTGCACTGTGACTATGTTAGGGGGCTGACACTCTTGAGTCATGATGTGTAGTGTCAAAGTGCCTGCAAGAAGAGAAAGTAAGCCTAAATAAATGTTGCTGAAAGCAATACTGAATAATATCTCATGCCAAATAACCTTGACGTGGTTTAATGAAAACATTATTTTTTAAGTACTGAAGCTGCTATGATGTTAGTTTTAGACTTGCTTAAGTCTTCTCTCTTGTCTATGAAGGTAGATCAAACTGTGATGTCTCTCAAAATGTTATAATATTTTTGGTACATCATCATAGGTATTTCATATTCAACATTGGTTGATGATGGTGGATGGGGGTTTGTTTCTAATTTATTAGCAGTATTTTCTCTAGCTGTGTTGGAAATACTATTTGGCCATCAAAAGGCCAAAAAAACAAAAAGAAGTTTGTACCAATTTATTATTAAGGGCAGTACTCTATACAACTGTTTGTAATGTTTTCATTTAAACCTATCAAGTACCTAAGAATTGTTCTTAAATGCAATCATTATCATGTATGCCAAAATATGTTGCTACATGTTTGTCAATTGGAAATTATGTAAGTTTGGTTTATTACCAGTGCATAGGCAATATCTGATGTTATTACATCTCCATACTTTGTGAAATATTCTTCATAAATTCTGATGGGACGATGTCATATCAGCTTATGGAACATCGGAGGCAGCATCAAGATGTACTATCACTAGCTGGCAGACTTTCTCTTTGAAGAGGGAGGGGGAGGGGGGTCCAATAAGTAGAATCACAGCCATGTGTTTGCATGCCAGTGGCATTGAAGCAATCAAATTGAGTTAGTTTTGTAACATGCCAGTTCTGTTGAGTATCATAAAAGCCATTATCGAGGGATCAAAAGTCATGACCTTCAACGGACTCTATGCGATACCTTGATGTTACTCTTTGCTGATCATTATGGTATTCCTTAACTCGCTTATTTTGATACTAAGAGGCCTGAATTCCCCAGTTTCAAGGTGTACTCCTTTAAGTATTTTAGGGAACATCATCCACTAACTGTACTATTTAGTCACATACCATAATTTCCTTCAGATCAATTTGACTATTTTTTTTTTTTTTAATACATTTACATTGAGGGGTGAGGGGATGTAATGTTTTAACTTTCCTTTTTACAGGTGCTACATTTCTAGTGTTAATTCCTTAGCTTTCATTTACTGTTTTGATAAATTGTGCTGTGACAGAAACCCTTAAATCTTTTAAGTCTAAGCAACCCTTTTTATTTGATTTTATAAACTATTTTATATTTTTCTCTTTTTGCCATTAGAAGTAAGAGTCTTAGTGTTCTTCCTCTAAGCAGTCACCATATTAACAGTTAGAACTACATGGATTGTTAAGATAAAGCTTATGGTCACAAAATATGCTAGAAAGATTAAAAGTGGTCAGATATATATTGCTTCTATAAGCTACCTCTCCCCCACCCACTTTTCTTTACATTTGCCCTGGTTTCATCCACTATGAAGGGCTTAATTCCAAAAATGTTCAGATGAAGAGAACAATCCAGAAATTTCTTTTGGGGGGACTTTCCGCAAATATATTGCCGTAAAATTTTGTTGGCAAATACACGTAATGTTTAAGGGTACGATTTCATTTATTCTGTTTAATCTGCATGTTTTGACATTTACCTCTGCCAAACATTGTATGTATTATTTCAGTTCGCTCAATTCGCCAGGGTAATACTTTTTTTTCTGTTGTTGAATATGATCAAGTTTATTACCATCCATTGTAAATGACTGGTTGCCATAGCCAAGCATGATTACTTTGTTAGTTAGTTAGTTCTTACGACATGTTCAAAATTTGAATATCTGTAAACTCTGGGTAAGAAGTTAAATGGATTGATGTTCCGTGTGGCTGGTTTTATACTCTTTCAAAATTATGAGTTATTCAGTAAATTTCAGACATGGTGATATAGGTGTCAACAAGGTATGAAGTGGTATTAAGGATGTTGGGAGGTCCTCACCACTACCACCACAGTTGTTCCATTTCCTGGAGTAGAAGAAGGGTGCACATTGTGGTACTGCATTCACTGCATTGAACTTGATTCAAATGTTATGATTTTGAAGTTTTGTGGTACCATTTATGAGCCAAAATGCTGCATTAAGTCCCCATACCTCTCCATTTCTTCTGTATCAACACCAAAGATCATTTCTTCATATTACATACACATTTACTAATACTTTTGGTATTCATAAATACACCTTTCATTCAGCCAATTTTTTGTTGGAAACCAAAATCCTTCTTCCAATCTTTTACTCTTTGGTAATCAATATTTTTATTTAAATAATAATTTCCTGATTGGATTGAGACACTTTTTTTTATGACTTTTGTCTCCCTTTGTATTTTGGAATTAAGAGGTATTCAATGTTGACCATCCATCTATTATTTGGTACTTAATAAAGATTAATATTCGTCTACATTTTAGTAGGTACTTAACTTTAAATACCAGTACTTTCTTGATAGTGACATGCAATGAGCAGATAAACATCTGTAGAATATTACTTAAGTCAAACAACCTTTATTTTTGGCCAATTATGATTTTAGCGATCTTACTCCTATGTTGTTCTACAATTCTTTATTGTTTTTCTTTTAACCTTTCTATCTTTTTTAAGGTTTTTTCTTTAAGTTTGGTTTTCATATTATTTCTGCTTCAATTTTGTAAATACCAGTAGTATGAAGGTGCTAAAGTTTGCTTAATGTCTTCAGAAAAATCTTATTTGACTGAAGATGTTATCTGTTGTATGCCAAAAAATATATCGCTAAGTAAACACATACGGTTTATCAAGTACAAGGAAAACCAATAAGGAAAAAAAAGCAACAAAAAAAAGATTTGATTGTTAAGTATGTCATAATTTGTAAAATTTTGATGTTTTACCGTATTTTTGTGCCTAAGTAAAGCTGTAACTTCTGACTTTACTTTGCATGTGAAAAGAATTTTGTAAACTTTTAGGGTGAGAATTGCCTGCGCCTTTTTAAAAGTTATTTCATTGTAGAAACTTCTTAAGTTTTAGTAGCTTCATTAAACAATTTTTGTCTGCAAACTATTGTTTTCTTGATTCAGCCGTTGTTTCTTATTAGATCTTAAAGGCAGCCAACTTATATCTTTAAAGGCCAGCTGTACACTCCCAAGTTAAAAGTGAACTGCAACCCACATGTGACCTCACTTGACCTGACTCGACCCTCGTTATGTAGGTAGTCATGGATAATCAGGCAGCATGCATTTTGATTACTACCGCAAGATTTACAAGATTAAAATTTGGTCAAGATGTCCAGGTGGCTTCAGTTGGACTGACATGTTATTTTTTTTCCGACTAGCAGTTGGCAAATGTTTGTGCAGTGTACGCAGGGGTGGACTGGGTCTTAAAACTGGCCCAGGCATTTTTCACATAGACCGGCCCATTATTGATTAATATGTTACTTTACATAGTGATCGCCATCCTGGGGGAGGGGTCTCCCCATTTAGATTTTTTTTGAAGTTTAGGATTGCCTAGATGCAAAATAGTGCTATATTTCTCAGTTTTGTAGGTGACAATCATTTGAAAAGACCCAAATATAATTTTCCAGAATCAACACTTGATTAAACTGAGAAAAGTTAAAAACGTAAAAAAAATGGACAAAAATATATGTTTTAGACTGGATTTCTACACAGCCCGTCTGTATTCTATTAACTACTGTGAAAATGGGCTGTCATTTTTATCAGGCTCCCCAGCCCACCGGCTTACCGGGCATTGCCCAAATGCCTGTGTGGCCAGTCCGCCACTAAGTGTACAGCAATTATTGATCATGTAAATAATAAATGTAAATATTAATAATGCATCTGACCTTAACGAGCACCATTCATCCGATGCATTTAGTCAGCAACTTTATGAAACTGACTGAGTATAACTTAAAGAGCAGCCCTCCCCCATTCCCTCAACCCATTTTTCAAAGGTCAAGATTTTCCTGTTTGGAGCATGGTCTCTCTTGCTGAAGGGGAGGTTGACACTAAACTGCATCAATTATCACCAAAACTGCATGAAAAACTGCATCAAACTCTAAACTGCATCAAATATTGAAAAACAACTTGACATGGTTGCAAAATTATGCACCTAAGGACCCTTAATTATACAACAAAATCCCCAAGGGGTAGGTGCTCCATGAAAAATAGTCCACATCTTTATTTAATGCACCACTATATCACAATTCCCCAAAGAAGGTGTCCCTTAACAACAACAAAAACATCTGTAGTAATGCATCACTGTATAAAAATCCTACATAAGTGCCTGAAGATATCACACTTAATCAGACTAACACAGCCCAGAACATATTACACCAGATGAAAGTTAGACATCGAGTTATGAATGAATCCATTCGATCCTCAACGTTACCCAGACACTTCAGGTTAGCACTAATCACAGGTAGTGAAAAGCATCTAAACAGCAGTTTGTCAAATATTCAAAAGTTTTGGTGTTGCTTCATTGTTCGAAATGAAGCTTTGACTAGTCAGGATAATGTCCTTCATTGTCATCGGGATTTTGCCACAAAACATTTATCAGAATCAATTCAGGAAATGGTTTCGTCCCTCTTCCGTACCAAATTGAAAGTGTCATGTATAAAACGCATGACCACTTCCTCTCGCCCGTATTGGTCACTTTCGCAGGTTATGTTCCTTACAAAAACTTTCTCCTACTCAGTAGTAACTTGCCTCTCTGGTTATCAGGTTATACATCTTTTTATTGAAATGATCACACAATCATAACAGTTTGTGAAAACCGCAGAAAACGGACAACAATGTTTTCATACTTTATGTTGAGTCTGGTTTATATCTTGAAATAATTTGACCACACTGCAGTGTTGTTTGTTACATCATGATTTAAAATTCATCAATACTTCTTTTCAAAAACTAAAAAGAATGCTTTAAAAAAGTAAAATTCTGGTTGTATGGTTTGTCAATGTGACTGAAAAGGATGTGTAGTAATTGCAAAGCTTTTTGGAGATTGCTTACATTAAAACTTGGTGAGCAAAGTCAGTTCTTTAATATTAACTGAAATGCATGAAACACAACAGAAATGCATTAGACTAGATCATGACCTCTGGTAATGAAATTATAATGAGGTCAAAGGTCATTTAAGATGCAAAAAATTAGACAGCCAGCAGTGACTCTATAAACCAAAACAAAATGTAGATTTTAACAGACATTTGTTGCATGCCATCAATCCATATGAAACCACACGTGGATGTTAAAAAATGTAGTCTACAAATCAATATTTCTATTTCCTATCATAATTCAAGAACTGAAAGAAAATTGATTGACTTGGAAATGATGACAGTTGATATTCTCACCAAAATGATTTCACTTTGAGCATTCACATCTAAATTTGCCAAACACCTTGTTAAGAACCTATTTGACCACTAAGTCTACATTTCTATGAAGCTGTGAATCACAAAAGGAAACCTATAATAGTTTTTTTGCTTTCATGTTTTTCAATGTTTAGCTTTTTCCATCAACTTTTCTTTGATTGAAATTAGGCCATTCCACCTTGACTTGAATTTCACAAACCATGGTGGGTATGGTGTTAAAACATATCTCATTACAGGCTGTCTGATAATCGTACAGTGATCCCTCAAACATTAGAATGCCAGTCAAATGAATGTACATGAATGCAAATTGAATGCATACTGTCTTCAAGACTGAGCCTACAAAAACAACTTCACATTTACTTTTCTCCAAGGGCCAATAAAAGTGGTGACTTCTTTTGGACAAAACTCTTCAAGTTTGTTTTCTTGTTTTCTAGCTGGTAATTAGCTTCATAGATGCATGGATATAATTTTGCAGCTAGAATTGATAAAGTATTAATTATGATCTGACAATGAGTATTGTAGATTTCTTCTGGATGCTGCTACACATCTGTGGTGACACATAACCAGGACACTAACCTGACACATTGTGCTTAAACATTACATGGTAGGAAATCATATATTTATTAAAATACAACCACTGGCTTTAAGCATCAAAGCTCAATTGTTGTTGTATGAACTGTGTGTTCTTGTCAAGATGTTCCAAGCATAGGCGTAGGAGGCAGGGGGCTGCAGCCCCCCCAATCAAATTTTTTTGTGAAAAGTCGAGCAATATGCTGGGAATTTTTCAGGCACCTACTGAAAGAAAAATAATTTGCAATGTGTTTTTCAATGGTTTAACTGTTATTATAATTATCATTATTATTGTAACAATTCCCCAATAATTATAACCAAATTGGAAGGGTAATAACACCGCAAATGATTGTATGTTATTGGCATGCGATTTAGTAACCGATGAATGCCAATATGATATGCACATAAACATGTTGAAAGCGTGCGGAGCGGGTGAAAAATTTTGGTTATATTTTTTCGGGCAAGTCGTTACAGCCCCCCAAATCAAATTGGGCTCCTACGCCTATGGTTCCAAGTGATGTGTCCATTCCATGCAATTCTACTTGATATCACATTGTTCACAGACAAAGTGACCATAGCAGCCAAGCTCTTCATCTGGGATGCATCTGGTATATTTCCGACATTCCGCGACTGCAAAGATTCATTGTTACAACTGTAAAACACCTCCGTGGAGAAACCTGAAGAGGTGATGTCCGTTGGCAATCTCTTCATCAGCATTCGTTATATATAAAAGTTGCACATTCGTTCAATCGATCATTTTGTCCCTCCTGGTCCGAGGTTGTCCAGTTCTGAGAGGAAGGTCTGACATTTAGCTTTCAATATTTTGACAGCCTCGCTCACTAACACTTCTGGTGGTAAGGCCCCAGTTGATTCCACTGAAACTAAATTGAGAAGGTCAATGAAATAATTGTAAAAATGTTTCTTGATTGTGGAATTGAAAATGATTGATCAAAGATAATGAAATACAAAACAAGTTAGTCAACCACAATTTTCCAAGGCTAATAACAGTAAAAGAAAATGGATGCAAAAATCGCCATGGGCTTTAATATCATACATTCCAAGCTATTGTTACTGGTGTTACAGGGGATGTGAGGGGGGGGGAGGGTTAGTGTACTTTCTAGTATTCTCAGGTCATCCATGTCACCCTATATAAACTCTTTACAGGAAGACACCAGATCTGCCAAAAATTCCAAATACAAAGATTTTGGAATACTTACAAATGAAATGATCACGAACTTTCTTAAGATCAACGGCATCTCTCAGATCCTATAACATGAAAGAAATATAGCAATATTTGAATTATTTATGATTTGACAGGAAAATGGTCAAGTTTATTATTGTTCTTTACTCCTTAAAATCTGCCTCCAATTTTAGCAAGGATGTAAATTATACCTAAATGGTGGAAGTGGGGTTTTCAGGTTCCTTTCATGCCCAATATACAGGTATCATAGGTATGTAGGACAGATGTGACACCTTTTTATTTCATACATTAAATCAGATGGTGGTCATGAAACTGATCTGATGGGTTACAGTTAAACATTGTACCTCAATCCATGTGCCGCAACAAGTACGGATGAATCTACTCCTGTGACAAAAATGGAACTACAACACTGTAGGCCTATAGAATACAAAATTTCTACATGTGCATTGTCCATTTGCTATTTGAAATATTCTCAATATTAAGTATTTAAAATTCAATAAGTTGGTTTTATAGAACTAGTATACCATCCACACACACAGAAAATCACTAATATGTTGTACAGTCAGTTATAAAATGTCATGAATAAAAAGCCATGGCTTATGCATAGCTTCTGTCCTGTCCGAATTTTTAATATGCCAGTTTTTGAATGTGAATGGAACATTACACTTCAGGTGGGTTTTCATGCAAGCAAGGATGTCCGTGTCTCTAATAGTAATAGAAACAAAGTGAGAAATGGTCATAATTATTTTCAAGTTTATTTAATTCAAACAACAGAAGTTTGATGTTTCCTCTTACCTCATGCCTGAAAACCTCTCTACTACAAGTGTCCCTCCTGGAATCTTCCACAAATGCAACTTTTTCTCCTAAAATGAAGAAGAAAGACATTGACCAAATGCCACAACTAAACACTACAAATACCCCAACAGGGAATTGATATTGAAGGAACAAGGGGTGAAGCAGGAACCACACCTATCTTTGGTAGCACCTGTGGTAGCACAATGAGGGTTACCATTTTATCCCTATTAACCAGGATTGTCCAGTTTTTGCAATGAAACCTGACAAACTAAACTTTTCTGATTTTCTAAAGGTCTTTGTGACGTTCAAAAATGTCACTGTTTTTGTGTTATGCAAACATAAAAAAGTACACATGAAGAAGCCCATCAAACAATGCATGGCTGTTTGGGAAGCATGTCATTAACGTTTGCAACAAACAAACATGATTGAATTATCGTGTTAAGAAGGTTTGTTGAGTTTAATTTAATAGTTAAATCATATCTGACTAAATCATACTAGTTAATCACCTTTTGCCCTGTAAAATTCATACATAACTGGTGTATAAAGTGGAAAATTTGGTAAGTACACCAGCTCCCCTCCCCCTCTTACAGACACAAACAGGCTACAATGGTTTAATTTAGTTTTGCGCTCCGTAGCAGGAGAACAATGGGCAGATTGTTACTTTTGGCTATATATAATATTCCTAGGATATTTAAGGGGATATGCCATCATGTTTCATTTACAGACCATAAAGGTGCTCCTTGTAATCTCTATTTAACACATTTACACTTCATAATACTCTGGTGATATGATTCCTAAAATACTGACTGACAGATCTCTGAAGTATGCTGCTATAGTGTATAGTGCATAGTGTATAGTATATAGTATATCGTGTATAGTATATTGTGTATAGTATATAGTGTATATTGTATAGTATATCGTGTATAGTATATTGTGTATAGTATATAGTGTATATTGTATAGTATATAGTATATCGTGTATAGTATATATTGTATAGTATATAGTGTATTATTATATACGGTGAATGAAATCGTATCTATCAAGCATGCAAGGATAATAATAATAACTGTTTTTTGTATAGTGCAGGTATCCAGAGCACAAGGCAATGTTCAAATGCGCTCCCATATAAAGGGTCTAACTGTGATATTTCTCAAAAAGGATAGTTTTTAACTGTTTTTTGAGATCCGTCTTACTGGATGGAGAAATAGGTGCCTCTTGTTTGGCTATGAGATTGTTCCACAGTCGTGAGGCCATCACGGAGAAAGCTCGCCCGCCAAAGTTAGTTGAATGAAATGATGGCTCCGCAAGCAAATATTTATTTTGGGACCTCAGCGGATGTCCTCTCCAAGGATGTTTACAGTTGAAATATTCATGGTTTGCCTCCAATCGCAGAATGGTATGAAAGCTATAGTACATTGTAACACCTCATTTTAAATTCAAATATGCAACTACACAAAACCATATCAGGTTTAACTATGGTCAAGATTGATATATTACTGATAGTAAATTTGTCTACAGGATTGGCTACCAAATATCATCTTGCCTCCCAGATATGTTTCCTAACCTTGTTCATCTTCCTTGAAACCAATCACTCCCGGAGAAAAGCACTTTGCCAACCGTTCTGCCAGCTCTCCTCTCACCGTCTTCTTTAAGATGATTTTTGGAAGCAGCCTGTATGATGCTGTGGCTGAAAGATCAACACAGAAATGATACTTAAAAGACTATTACAACTATGTTTGGACTTCAATTTCTTAGATGAATATGTGATTTTAAACATCTGAATAATATTACACTGATTAGAAACGAACTAAAATGCTGGCACTACTACAGTTAAAGGGTGACTTTAGGTAGGGTTTTCAGTATAGATATGTCATAGTCCAAGATGGATAACAAATATGACAGCTAGTAATACAACAATGTAAAAAAGTCTTAATCCATCACATTTTTTTCATGGTATTCAGATCTAACTGTTTATTCAAAATCTCAGGAATGCTCTTTTTAAGGCTAAATTGACAATGACTCAGGGGTCGAAATTTAGAATATTTACCACTATTCCAGCGGAATAGTGGATTTGAAAATACACTATTCCGTCTCATTTTCCACTATTCCTTTGAAACTTTAAAAAGAAAAAAAATAGCATAACAAAATTATATGTTGAGTCTTCTGTTGGGCTATTGATAATCATTAGTGTTTTGTGTACTGAGGCAAGAAAGTCTGTAACCCAGGACGCAGTTTGTGAAACCCACTCACAAGGGCAATGTCAATGGCTAGTTTCGCACACTTCAGGGTATACGGGTCACAAGGACACCCACGGCCCGGCGCGGGGAGGTTGCTGTGATAAATCAGCCTCGCGGGAAATGTTTTGAACAATATTGCCATTCCACATTTTTATTTGAATTGATATTGTATGTTAGTTAGTCAACGTTTTCTTTCGTATGAATTTGACTTCAGTTCAGCGTTCCCACTTCCCTCTAATGTGCAGGATTCCCTTCAACTGACTCAGTAATCCAGCAAAGAAAACATTTGTCTGCTGGAAATCACTGCATCGTTTTCTTGCATTCGCGTAAAGTTATACTCAATGCACAAGGTATTCACTTTTCTTTAAAAAAAAATCTGAAAATCAGTAGAGAAATTACCAATTGTGTACGAAAAGAAAGTTGGTACACCTTTCAAATTTTACGAAAAGATTGAGCAAAACACTTTCGAAAAATTCACGCAAATCTGGCATATCGTGCTAAATGCAACTCATGTCATGTTAACAAGGCTCTAGTACACCCATCTATGAATAAACCGTAAGACCACATCTGGTGTAAAGCGGGAGAAAAAGTATTTTTTATAATTTCCAAAAATACGCAAAAATAGTATCCTACCATAGTTAAGTGTATAGCAAATAGCCTAACCACCTCGTCGGTTACGGATCACACGTAACTACAAAACACAACTAAATTTATTTTGCGAAGTTGATGTTTTCTACAAGAACATGGAAACAATATTTAGCATATAGTGAATCATGCCAAGTGGCCTAAAACATGTCATTACCAGGGTTACTTTCATAAAGATGGCCATAGCTATATATAGGGGCCCCCGATATCGTGCTATGCTTGTATGTACTGTGCCTCGTGTATCATGGGGAATATATTGTTTTATTCATGCGGGGGAGTCAGTTGGCTTGAGGTGTGTTTTACTTACCTTAATGTAACGGGGATATTTTACCTACTTGTCTTGAACGTCTAAGATAATATTCCGCATAACTTTACCGATCCTTTACTAACTGACCTAATTAGTTCTAGAATGGAGCCAAAACAGTTAAACTCCGTGTAACGTTTCTTGGAAAGATGCCAAAAAAATTTAACAAACAGGTTTTACACAGAGGGGATGAGAGCTCACAGTTGTACAAGGTACCTGGGGAAATTTGCAGCACATGTGTAGCCTAACGTAGTATTTAAATAGGGTTAAACACTGCAGTTGTGATGTACGTATCATTGTTAGGCTAGAAACGGGGCTTTGCCGAACGTTGTTTGTTTCATAATATCGGAAGTTTTGTAAGTTAAACTTTTTAAAGATTGTAAGACATTTTAAATCTCTTTTCATAACATAATATTGCTACTCCAACTTGTCATTTTAAAATTTTCATCAGTTTCGTGACAATTTAAATTCCAAAATTTGTTATTATTTTGCATCTTCAACTGCTAATTTTTAATCGCCAGACACGCAAAATTACCAAAATTTTCCGGGGGCATTCGCCCCTGGACTCCCACAAGCATAGGCGTAGGAGCCTTATTTGATTTGGGGGGCTGTAACGACTTGCCCGAAAAATATAACCAAAATCGGGAAATCGGCAGTTGTTTTTAGTGTGTTCGCGGGAAATTGAACAAGGATTTCCAACAAAGTACTACCTGTTACACACGAGGTGGAAATTGGAGGATAATGTAAGGCTTGCTATACTGTGCAAGTGCAGTTGGCTACGGAACATGTATGTACTGTACGTAACTGCAACTCACGTGTAAAGAGAGTTTCTTTTGTATTTCTGGGCAAGTTTATACGCCCGGAAAACAAATAAAATTAAAATTGCTGGCTGACTAGTGACAGGCAAGTAAATTTAGATGGATTTGTAAAAGTTTGTTGTTAGCTATCACTTTTAGCACTATCCATGCGGAATAGTGAACCCAACCAACTTGGTATTCCGTTCATGATTTCACTATCTTTGGATAGCGGAATAGCGTAAATTTCGACCCCTGTGACTTAGCTTCTAAGTGCAGGCCTAAATGTTAATGTTAATGCATTTTCTTATATTATAATATCTAATAACTCAATCAAAAATTGTGTTTTTAACTTTGAATATTTCAACGGTAACAGTTTGTCCTTGACAACTTTACAATGCTTTGTAAAACTGTTATTTGAGGTCATAAAACTTGTATATTTGAGTTTTGATTTGCATCTGAGAAACTGATCTAAAGGTTTTGTGTGCTAACACGAAGTATTCCAGCCACTTTTATTGATGAGCTTCGGTTGTTTTTTCTTAATGATCTACAACATATCATGAATATTATGCCTAAAGTCACTCTTTAATTGAGATTAAAGAGTTTAAATCATTCCTTACATTGAAGGCAACACTGCCCTCCCAATGCCTATGCAATTGGAAGTTCAGCTGTTTAGTATGACATGGGTATGCATTCTACATCAGCAGTCTTGCAAAATCTTAAGCAAACAATCCAGGAGCTTGCATAAATATCAAGCCACACGTTCCAAAAACTGCACATACCCATCTAAATAGTTTATTAACTCACTAGTGGGATGCACCCCATAGCTTGTGGACCTTGGTACCATAATATTACTCACATTAGTATATAATACAATTGAAACTTCAAAAGCTTCACGTATTGACAGTGTTCAGAGATTCTCTCAAGATAGACTTAACAATGTTGATGATACCAAAGAAGAAATTCATTCTCTTACCCACAGGTGAAAATTTGGCATGGTCTTGACCGACACCTTTGACACAATGCATTCGTAGGTCAATGGCTTGGCCTGGTCTCAGTTTGGCAATCAAAATATCCTCATCCACAGGTCTGATAGGATTTGCTTGATGCTACACGAAACAAAACGAAAAGGTCAGTGGAAGTGCTCATCATAAAAACGGAAATAGATTTAACTCGCAATTTTGTAATGAAGTCATGATCAAGGGGACAGAAATTCCTATGGACAAATATTTGTTAACATGTGCAGAACCATCATAAATTATGCTGAATGTGTCCATACATTCCCTTCTGTTTCCCTGAGAAGAAGAGAGAAATGTTTCTTAAGACTCCTGACAGTCAAAATTTAAAATGTTATTACTATTTTCACCACATGGGTTTTCTACCTAAATGCTATCTTTCAGTTTCTTTACCACTTGAATAGTAATTTGACTCTTTTTCTCTTTACGAACATCAACATCCAACGTTACATTATACGTAACATTCTCTGCTTACAGAAGTCAAAGGTGAGTTAATTTGTGGTTTTAAATACTGTTTAGTCTTCTTGGAGGAACGTTAAAGCAGCATTTTGCGTTGGGTCGCTTTTTTCCACTTTTTTAACATGTGCATCGATTTTTTTACATGTATCAATCATAAAACAGCAATCTAAGATACCATCCAAGTTTCACCCTGCCAAGAGCGTTAATTAGCGAGTAATTAACGATTTATGTCGATAAATGAGAAGAGTGTCCTCGACAAATTTCACAGTTAAAATTAATCGCATACAATTCCGCCAAACCCACTAGTTTGAATTCAACCAATCAGAGATGCAGGTTTAGTTATGAGCCGTTGCTAAAAATAGATTCAAGACTTCGCGTTGGTTGTACCAGGGAGTTGTTATGCAACTCCCTGGTACAACTGCCATATAGACTGTACACAAATCAAGCGTGGTGTTATATTACGTATCTGTCAATGGCGTTCGTAGTGTTTAAATATTCATATTATGGGCGAGGTTTATTGGGTTCCCAACGGAAAATATCTTGGAGAACAACAAAGTTGAAAGTTGCAATTTTTTCGACTTTTATGCCACCATTTGAAGTAAAATATAAATAGATTAGCTAGTTATGTATGTTGTTATTATGGCAAAGTGGAATCAGTGAGGTTGAGAAAAATCATAGAAAAGGACGCAAAATGCTGCTTTAAGAACTAACTGAAACTTAAGGTACTTTGAGTTTAACTGTCAGTATCCCATTACATCTGTTCTAACTAGAAAAAGAATACCTTCTCAAAATGACAGTAAATTTACAATAGCCATAGGAACTGATCACTTAAACAATACATTTCAAGTTAGGTACATAGAACTTTCAAACAGTTCACTCATATTATATATCTATCAATATTTGAGGCGAGATACTAAAGATGTTAAAAAAAAATTGATAATGACCACTACTGTTATCAATTTAGTGCTTCTCATAAAGTTATCAAGATCTGAGGTAATTAATTGTGCCAGCTTACCAGCGTTGCCTGATTTCCACGAGGAAGCCACTTGAGCTGTTTAGTTGTAACTAACAGAAGAAAGAGACAAATTTAGGGAAAGAAAATTGAGGCAAAAATAGGATCTGTTAATTTATGTCATGCTGTTAAAAACTACAACAGCCAAGATATTCAATTTCACAAGTCCAGGGTATAATTCATCCAGTATCACACTGCAAAATGCTGGACAAACTTATCAAATTGCTATACAAGTGCACAGATGCACAACGGTTTTGTACACTGGAGCTATAGTTTATTATTGTATAGGAGAAAAACTTCAGAACCTTCCAACCTGCTACACAAAATTTGAATACTAAATTATTTCCTGAAGTCTTGCTTAAAGAGTAAAAGTATATATTGATTGTAAATGATACACACATAGATTTAACGGCAATACAAGGCTTTCTATGGCCAACAAATTTAATGAAGAACTGGTACCAGATAAAAGAGTCCTATCAAATCCATGTTTTTTTAATTTGTTTTATTTATGCACTTTCATGATTATATGATGATCTTGAATTTAAGTTTTGACTGACTTTGTGAGCCAAACATCAGTAGGGTCATAGTGACAGTTCCATTGGCACTGTCTGGCAAATCTCATCAAGTTTTTAATCCATTTCAATGTAACATGTCAAAAAGTTGCTATATTTTCCATGAGCTCAGACTGCACAAGATCAACATCCTTTAGGCACCACAGACTCCCCTATTTCCCCCCACCCCCCCTTCTACCCCTTATGAAATTTTGCAGCAGGAACAAACTGAAAATTGAAATTGATTATGTCTTGCCTAAAGGTATTCACAGGGGTTCCTAGATTTTTGGGACCACTTGACCTTGCCTCATCTGCCTCTAGAATAATTCGGCACCGAGTTCAGGACATTATATTCAACCGATGGAATACTTACTAGAATAAGCAAACCCATGTTACCCTGCAGTTGCATAGCGGATAGAGTCATGCCCTAAAACATACCAGAGTGAGTGAGTGAGTGACATAGGCTACAGAAAGACAGGCTTCTTAAAAAACAAAAACAAGTTTTGGCAACAAGAAACTACCTTTTGAATTCTTGTAGATTTCTGAAGGATCTGGTATATCGGTAGACGAGCTGGTGTTCCTGCTACATTTAACTTTCAGTTCAAACTCGATGGTGTCCATATCAGAGCCATCTTCATCCTCTGTAGAAGATGAATGACAGATACCTGTGTCACTTTAAAGTAGGATATGCAGGTAAACTGCTGGTGAGAGACACTTCCCTACATTCGACAAGTCAAAGGTCACTTTCATACCACAGAAATCAAGAAAAATCTCACTACTTTTAACAATGGGTCTAAATTGTATTCTCCTTTTGCCATGAAAATTACAATGAACATTATAATCATAAGAATGAAGAAATTTCATGGCTTGAAAAGAATTCACAATAGTAAGAAAATAATGTAAAGAATCAATGTGTTATGCTACAATCGACTATCCTGACTCAAATTTTTGACAATTTTCATCAGTCGCTTCTTTGCAGGGGCAGGGGCAGGTCCAGAACCAGACTCTCCCTCTTTCCCATTGCCCCCCCCCTTACCACCCACCCAGGGCAGACTATTCTATCCCCCATCTGTGCCACCACTGTGTACAAAAAAATTCACAAGTTACGGATCACACATATTGTGCCCCTTATGAATTTGTCGTGGGCCCCAACTCAACATTCACGGCTACTGGTCTGACTAGGGTGCAGGTAAGAAGACATAGTACTTTGGATAGCATGTAAACAAGTATGCCATCCTTTCATTTCAATTTAAGTCTAGAGGGTAGCAGCCTAGTAGGGAAATGGATTTCAAGAGAAATTTCTTTGTATAGACTTTAAATGATTGTTCAAATATTTCTATTTATGATTAGCTAACAAATGATAATTATCGTAAAAAAGTGGTGAATGTGAACTAGATTGAGGAAAACAGTTTGTGGTTTTATATGTACCTCATAAATCATTTAATTTTAATATAAAGATGTTTTACTTAGATTGAACATTAAGCTGCATAGAATTTGTGGTTCAGTACTAATTATAAGCCAACTGCTAATGCACAACAAGTAACTTAGGGTTTAACAGCAACAGTTTGACTACCTATTTTTGCCTTATCAATCTATCTCCATCTCTCTCTCTTGTGTTCACAGATAATTTGTTTATTCTTTTCCATGACTAGGTGTATGTTTGACTGGGTTTAGTTTTCAGATCTTTATCTCTCTTATCTCCAACATTGGACTTGTACCAACCTTCTTGCCTGTACTCAAACATCCGAGGATCAGCGTTGATTGGGATCAAGCCCAGTCTGTGAGCTAAGACCTCGCTCTGTATGATGGAGGTGTTGTTGTGAATGAATATCTTGTCAGCTGCCATTATTGGAACCTGTTACAAGAAGAGAATCATTAGATTAAAGTTCATTGTCACTTGCTGTCTGAAGTTAATGTCCTTGTAAGACAGGGGTTCCCTAACTGGGATGCATGAACTCCCAGGGGGTGCGTGAGTCCATCCCAGGGGGTTTGTGAGAAGTTTATTAAAGTCAAAACTAGAGTACTTTTTGTTGAACTAAAATCTGATATATCATATAATGTAGTAATATACAAAAGTCATACCTATCGACAAACTCTTTTTTGCGTTCCAAATTGCATATGTTGCCATAGTAGTACCATACTGTGCATGTGATAAATAATTGAAATTATGAAACAGACACAGGCCGCATGACTTTGGTGAAGTTGGTGAATGTATGACAGTACAATATTACACTGTGAAATTGATCTTTTACGAAGCACTGTTATGTGTATTATAGTATAATAATGAACCAGATCGTGTCTCGAAAAGTTGGGGGTTCGTGGACTACTCTGACATCCACAGGGGGTTCGTGGGGTGATAAAGTTAGGGAACCCTGTTCTAAGTATTATTATTCTTTCAGCTTATCATGTACATGCTAGTATCACTATTGAAGCTAAATTTAAGAGCTCAGTCTCTATCAGTGCTATGTATATATGCAGGCAAGGTTGTTATTGTTAGGACATTAGCACACTGAAGGGTGCTCTTAATTTCAGTAATGACAAAATATATCCATGATTATAAATCCTCTGTAAATTGCCATGTTTATACTATCAAATGGTTTATATTCTTCCAGTATTACCAAGTGAATAAAGTGTATGGGCCAACAGAATGACAGTGTTGGGTTAGGGATATGAGGTGGATAGGTGTAGACTTGCAGAGGTGAAGGGGGATGGAGACAATGGCCTGAAACTGGAAGTCTGACACCTTTGTTTGTATTTTTCAAAAATATCCACAATTTTAGGAAAAGAAAGAAATGTTTTTTTGTTACAAGGATTCTTACTTCAGCCAGCAAGATCCTCCTAAAAGCATTGGCTAATGCAGCATCTATACCAATCATATCAAACTCCATGTCGTTACCATCAATCTTGATAATTTCAATCCGAAAATTCTGCAAAATAAAGGAGAATTAACATCAGATAAAGGAATAATCCTGTCATATGAAGTTAACATACACAATGAAATGTTGTGCATAACTTAACTGGCTATGCTAAATCCAAAAGCCTTCTCTAGATGCACCTAGAAAGTTATTTTTGGGTGGGTGGAATAATGTTGCAAAATGAAGATATAAAGACTATTTAAATCTGTAATAAAGCCAAATTATGTGACAGAATGAAAGAGGTGGAAAGGTTTTAACAGCAAGTGAAACTTCTTTTCCTATAGTAGTTTGTATTATGGATCCTACCATTCAGCAGTTGAGACATCAGTTTATTGTTGGTCCTAAGCCTTGATTCTTTCTATGACATACTGATGACAAAAAGGACACCACAGACAAACCTTTATCTCTGTCAAGATTAGTGATGAATATTGCAACTAGTGGTTCAGAAATCCCATACCATCAAAAACCCCAATGGATTTAGGTTACAAATTTGACTTTAAAGCAGTATAGCTAAAGTGGAGACATGCTTAACTGTATTTAAATTATAGATCTGTTTGTAACTTTAAATTAATATTTGATATTTCTATGTTTTGCTGCAGGGTGAAAAATTTCTTTTGGATTCCATTTGTCTGCTTATCTGTCTGTCTTTCTAAATCAATAAACACGTAATGTTTACTAGACAACTTGCTCTGTAACTCAATGTCAACCACATCTAACCATATTTCCCCTTAAAGCAGTTTAGAAAATTAAACCTTTGTACACATTCAAGCTATTGAAACTTGATGACATGTACACTCTGGGATCACTTACTTACCTCGGTAAACTTTGCAAAACTCCATGCATCATCATAACCATGATAACTTCCAGGAAAATCTGTGCTATGAACCTAGTGATAAAGCGGATTATGAAATAAAACATTAATGTACAATGATGATCTATCAATTGCTCCATAAATTTGAGAAGTGGTCAGTGGATGGGCTATGTCCAGGTTAGCCCATCATCCTCATCAGCTGAATTAGGACATTGCATTGGGTGCAGATGAGCCTAAAAATAATTTATATAAGCTATCCCAGGGCCTAACATTACCCTGCACCATTGTTCAATTTAAGTTGGACAGCATCTGCCTTGATCTAACTGTGTATAGGCTAGTGTTAATATTACTAGCCTATGCTAGGCCGAAGTACGTTGGTGGGTTGGTCAAAACATTTAACATAAACGGCATATAGGCCTTAATACTAGCCTGATATAGGTTTACTATGTTTATTAAACATAAGAGTGATTAGGTTTCGAATTAATTTCAAGGACAGTTGTGAATAACACCATTAGGCCAATGCTACGGCATATATTACTAGAATGGTTAGGCCTAATTAATGGGAATGCCTACAGCTTACAAGAAGAGTGGAGTGTTACCAGAACGATACATACATGGTCAATATCAAACTCGTTAAGTGTGACAAATGAACGTATCCCGTCGGTTGTCGCCATATTTAATACTGAATTTCACAGTTTCTATCTTTTATACGACCAATTGTCAGGACTTGAAAGAGATTGTCCTTGTTATAACGTAAGCATGCAATATTGGCCTAGTTCGTGAAGCCTACTTTCTACTTCTAGTACTAGTAATGTTGTTGAGCAACAGTGCTCTGTCCGTCGGCTGCTACGGAAAACACATGTGCACCAAACTATGGAGCGCAAACTCTGCCAAAATTGCTGGAGCACTTGTTCAGCAGATGCACTCGTTCGAGCTACGGATTCGCATTACATGTGGATCGGCTCGGTCGAGCCTCATACCATTTCATTATCCCATCTAGGATAAATGCAGTGGACAAATCAAAACCATAAACATCTTCTGTCTGAATGAAGGACTAACTTTGAGAATGCCACCCGGCGGAAACTTATTGGAGATAAACAAACTAAAACACAAATACATTGGAAGCTATATGGCCTACATTATACGTTAGCTATTGGTATCGGAAAATTTCTCCAACTCAACTCAAAGAGCTACTTTTGAACATAGACGTCTCCCAAATCCGATACTCGAAACAATAAGTCCGTTTCATTTCAGAACGAACATCAACACTTAGTCTATATCTAAAACGCACATATAGCCTGAGGCAAAGAAGCCAACCGGTTATCCAAATGAATTGAGCAGAATTTGTTTTAGCAGTAATGCTATCTAGCAGTTAATTCTAACGAAATAACAAAAATAATTCAAAGAAGCCGTAAGTGCACTACAGTGAAACTGGCGGGAAAGTGAAAAACAAAGTCTTTCAAGAAAGCTCTGAAGCCATTTTTCTTTAAAAGACCTTTTAGTAATCCTATTTGTTTCTCGTTTTTGTCTTGTTGCTGTTTTTGTTCATTTGTATGTTTTCTTTTTCCTTGTAAAGCGCCATAGAATATCGTTTTAGTTACGGCGCTATATAAATGCCTTATATATATAATATGATTTTGGATATTAATAACAACTACTATCGTTTCAATTTCAACTTTTTGGACAGCTATTCACAGTCCCCGCGATGCGCGCGTACCGTGGCAGCAAATACCTGCAAAAATGGTAGTATTCTGACACTACAAATTGCGCAATAAAAAGTCGTGGATTTCCGATTCAACCAGAGCTGTGTTTTTTTTTTGTCAATTGCCCTGGATCGAGTTATAGTTCGAAGAAGATGAGAAGGGTATAAGACAAGAAGACTGGGATAAGTCTTCCATCACTATGTACATACATGGGTATATCTCCATCATCTAACGTGACAGTGATGTTTAGTGATGACAGTTAAGTGTGTTACTTCATTAAAATGCCGTGACAGAGTAGCGTGTTGAAGCCACTGTTAGCTCATCTGAAAGTTTTCAGCTGAGGGTATAGCCCATCGAGCGAATTTGCCAAATATTTGTCACTTTTTGCCGCCGTGTTTTAGCGACTACCGTCTTGTCATTTTTCAGTCGATTTATACGCTGATTTCGGGGATAATTTGTAAATATGTATCAATTGTATCAATGTAAATATGTATTGTAAATATTGTAAATGTGTATTTTTAAATATGTATTTGTAAATGTATTTGTAAATGTGTATTTGTAAATGTGTATTTGTAAATGTGTATTGTAAATATTGTAAATGTGTATTCAATTGTAAATATGTATCAATTTGTAAATATGTATCAATCAATCAATCAATATGTATAATGAATTGTCAATAGATACCTTGAACATTATAATGTGTATATTGCGTCAACAAGGGAAGACTTAGACGCTAATTTCGGTGATAATTTGTAAATATGTATAATGAATTGTAAATAGGTACCTTAGAGTGACCATCTCCAAGTTCAATAAATAGCTATATTACCGATCGGCTATAGGCAATTGCAGTGTTTACGTCATCTATTCCTCATGTCGAAGGTATGCCGATAGCTATTACCGATTGGCTGGAGGCCAACGTGTCGAAGTTACGTAGGCTGAGTTAAAATGTGAGCTTATGTACAAATGGTCCATTGGTTTGAAGGTATGGTTCTTGTTTTGTGTGCGCGAGGTCCCGGGTTCGATTCCCCGTCAACTTTTTTCTTTTCTTCATGTATTTCTCGCGTAGAAAATATTCCGATTGCACGATTTTTGGACATGCAGCATTTGAATCTGTTTCAATCTTGCTGCTAAAAAGGTGTAATTTGTTTTCACATTTTCACAGGCAATTGATATCTATTACCGACCGTCTATAGGCAATTGCAGTGGTTACGTCATCTATTCCTCATGTCGAAGGTATGCCGATAGCTATTACCGATTGGCTGGAGGCCGACGTGTCGAAGCTACGTAGGCTGAGCTACCATGTGAGCTTATGTACAAATGACCTGTTGGTTTGAAGGTATGGTTCTCGTCTGGTGTGCTCAAGGTCCCGGGTTCGATTCCCCGTCAACTTTTTTCTTTTCTTCATGTATTTCTCGCGTAGAAAATATTCCGATTGCACGATTTTTGGACATGCAGCATTTGAATCTGTTTCAATCTTGCTACTAAATAGGTATAGTTTGTTTTCATATTTTCACGTTTAATTTAAAGCTATTACCGACCGTCTATATGCAATTGCAGTGGTTACGTCATCTATTCCTCGTGTCGAAGCAATCTAGTTGCCGTGAGCAACTCAATTACGTGTACATGATGTCTCGAAGCTACGTGGTAGAGTTAATTGCCCGTCGCGTCGAACTTTTATTCCTTCAAGCCCAAACAGGCTCGAGTGAACATTATAATGTGTAGATTGCGACAACAAGGGACGACTTAGACGCTGATTTCGGGGATAACTTTAAATATGTATAATGAATTGTAAATAGGTACTTTAGAGTAACCATCTCCAAGTTCAATAAATAGCTTTTACCGATCGGCTATAGGCAGTTGCAGTGGTTACGTCATCTATTCCTCATGTCGAAGGTATGCCGATAGCTATTACCGATTGGCTGGAAGCCAACGTGTCGAAGCTACGTAGGCTGAGCTACCATGTGAGCTTATGTACAAATGGTTTGTTGGTTTGAAGGTATGGTTCTCGTTTGGTGTGCGCGAGGTCCCGGGTTCGATTCCCCGTCGACTTTTTTTCTTTTCTTCATGTATTTCTCGCGTAGAAAATATTCATATTGCACGATTTTTGGACATGCAGCAACTGAATCTGTTTCAATCGTGCTGCTAAATAGGTATAATTTGTTTTCACATTTTCACAGGCAACTAATAGCTATTACTGAGCGTCTATAGGCAATTGCAGTGAAAACGTCGTCTATTCCTTGTGCCAAAACTACTAGTCGCCGTGAGCAACTCAAATACGTGTACATGATGTCTCGAAGCGACGTGTTAGTGGTAAATGCCCCGTCGCGCCGTACATTTATTCCTTAAAGCCCAAACAGGCTCTAGTGTACTAATGTGTATATTGCGTCAATAGGGGACGATTTAGACGCCTTTTTACGGGGATAATTTGTAAATATGTATAATGAATTGTCAATAGGTACCTTAGAGTGACCATCTCCAAGGTCAATAAATACTATTACCGATCGGCTATAGGCAATTGCAGTGTTTACGTCATCTATTCCTCGTGTGGAAGGTATGCCGATAGCTGTATACCTATTGGCTGGAGGCCAACGTGTCGAAGTTACGTAGGCTGAGCTACCATGTGAGCTTATGTACAAATGACCTGTTGGTTTGAAGGTATGGTTCTCGTTTGGTGTGCGCAAGGTCCCGGGTTCGATTCCCCGTTAACTTTTTTTCTTTTCTTCATGTATTTCTCGCGTAGAAAATATTCCGATTGCACGATTTTTGGACATGCAGCATTTGAATCTGTTTCAATCTTGCTACTAAATAGGTATAGTTTGTTTTCATATTTTCACGTTCAATTAATAGCTATTACCGACCGTCTATAGGCAATTGCAGTGAAAACGTCGTCTATTCCTTGTGCCATCTAGTCGCCGTGAGCAACTCAAATACGTGTACATGATGTCTCGAAGCGACGTGTTAGTGGTAAATGCCCCGTCGCGTGGCAATTTTATTCCTTCAAGCCCAAACATGATCCATTGAACATTATAATGTGTATATTGCGTCAATAAGGGAAGACTTAGACGCTGATTTCGGTGATAATTTGTAAATATGTATAATGAATTGTAAAAAGGTACCTTAGAGTGACCATCTCCAAGTTCAGTAAATAGCTTTTACCGATCGGCTATAGGCAATTGCAGTGTTTACGTCATCTATTCCTCGTGTCGAAGGTATGCCGATAGCTATTACCGATTGGCTGGAGGCCGACGTGTCGAAGCTACGTAGGCTGAGCTACCATGTGAGCTTATGTACAAATGACCTGTTGGTTTGAAGGTATGGTTCTCGTTTGGTGTGCGCGAGGTCCCGGGTTCGATTCCCCGTCAACTTTTTTTTCCTTTTCTTCATGTATTTCTCCCGTAGAAAATATTCCGATTGCACGATTTTTGGACATGCAGCATTTGAATCTGCTTCAATCTTGCTACTATTTATGCCGGTATTACCGGTATATAACAAGCTCAAAATTCGCTAATGTGAATGGCCTATTTAATGCCGTTATTAATACTATTAAATACCGGTATAGTACACCATTTAATGTCGGCATATATTAATTTTTCATGTTTTTGATATCGGCATATAATTTATTTATTGCGGGCCACTTAATGTATTTATGAAGGATATAAATGCTTTTTATGTCCTCGTACATTAGAATTAATACCGTTTAATACTGGCATATGAAGCTGCATGGTGATTGGCTGAGAATTAATGCCGGTATTGAATAGAATTAATACCGGTAATAATTTTCATTCGAACGGACATTAAATCAGCAATTATTTCCCGTATGGCCTCCACTCAACGGGATATCATTTGTTTGTGTCTCCATCGCTCCCGGGCTTATCCAACCACTGACCTAGTTTAGTTTAGTTGCATCTTTTTCATTGATAAATCATTACAAAGAAACCTTTTTCATTGGTGTACTGTTTTACATTGTCGTCTCCGTCAACCAATCAGCGACAAACATAGTTTGTGGTCCACATAAATGCATTACAGCGGCACAGCTTCACAGGCGTTCAACCACTGATCAGTGCGCTCAACAACTATCAGTGAGCCTACTGTAATAGCAAAGATTCTAAATAAATAGGTATCGGTTGTGCATATATTTCATATAACTTTGAACTCATTACCTTGCAATGGCCTAACGTATAACATGTAGGCAAAGCTCGATGTCAGTCCTATCACTTCGTTTTCCAGAGTAATCTTAGGGGCTTTGTCAATTAATTAATTGAATATGCAAACAAAGTACCACAGCCTTTGAAGTTTGAACAGTTCAGGTACATCACGAGACGATATTGGCAGTTCGCAATAAATTGCATGGTAGCTGAACGGAATGAGGAATTTCAGCGTTGCTTCACGGTACAGTAAACAGTTAGAAACGGACACAAAACATTGCGCTTACGTTGTTACAAGTTACTGATTGCAAAATGTCCAATGCAACGATGATTTCAACTTGTCTCGTTGCTCTCATTTACGCCTCATTCATTGCCCAAGTTTCATACTGTAAAGGTAATCACATATGTTGACCTGTGTATAACTATAAGTTCGGCCATCCAGGCATAGCCTGGGCTAGGACTAACGTTAGATTAGAAGTAGAAGTTATGTTATGTTATGAAGTTATGTTTAGGCCTACTGTAGGCTAGGTGATACAGTAAGGTATACAGTGAATTATTCAACAGAAGGCTTAGCCTGTGCTTTAGTGAATTAAACCATTCTTCACAACTTATCACGACTTATCTACATTATGTAGAGACTAAGTAGGTCTGAATTAGGAACTGGCATGCTCAATTATTCATTCAGATTGGAAAGTGGCAAGTTATACATATTATTTAAAAGTTATTGAAGGAATCTATATATGTGCATAGGTTTTCATCTTTCATAGAACTATAGCTGACATGCAAGTAGGTCAGCAATCAACATAAACAACATACCAAATAAATGGTTATATGAAATATCCCATACAAAAAAGCCCTGCATAGAATCCCGCAGGATCCTGCGGGATTTTATGCAGGATTTATGCCAGGATTTGGCCACATCCTACATGCTTATTAAGGATTCCTGTACATGCATCATGGAATCCTGCGTGCATATGAAGGATTCTTGTACGTTTGGAAGGAATCCTGTTCCATATACAGGAATCCTATAGGATTCCTGCAGGACTTTTTTGTATGGGATATGTTTCATCACAGATTTTTATACTATTATTCATACAGTAGCCCTTGCAGCTGGTTCAGGACTAAAAGCTAGATTGTTTGTGGAATCTCAACACACTGCAGCTATTTAAAGTGTTGCCCCTATACTATAGTGTTGAATATATGCAAAAATGTAAAATTTGGACAAGTATGAAGGCAAGGTATACATATCCTCCCCTTCCCCAAATAATGACAGTCAGCCATTTCCAAAGGTTTTGTTTAACCGCTAGTATCCCAACTGTTTAATTATTTGATATATTTCTTATAGCTGTGCAGTGGAAGGGTTCTTCGGTCATTGTTAGTAATGATGATCTCACTCTTCAAGTCAACAAAGATGGCTCCTACAGTTTATCAATTCAAGGTTCCCAGTGGCTTAATAGTCATGATACCTTCTTCACCATCGGTAACAAGATTTACTCCAAAATGAACGGAACCTTGCATGTTGTATCCGGTGTTCAGGTCAGCCGGGGATATGATTCTCACTTGGGAGCATTCACCAAAACATCCCTGACTTGGCAAGCTGATGACTCTGCAAAAACAGAAGTAGTGACAAGTTTCAACATGTTTGAGGACTCGCCAGCTATTACTTTCACACAGGTACAAAAAATATCTGACAGTAATGTTGTGTTATATCTATACATGAATCATTAAACCGGACTGCAAAACTGTTTATGGTTCTTTCCATAAAATGTGGGCCTCCTCTTCACGATGTCCTGAATTGTGAATTCGTAGCTCTGTAGAACATTCACGATGCCTATTCTGTGTACTTACAGTAAAGCTACCATCTAAAAGAGTACCAAGGCAAAAAATAAAATGTCTTTGAACCCAACAACTTGGAATTCATGGTCCACTAGAGAGTATCTGATGATAAAGTGCTATATAATATCACCATACATAGTTCATGTTGCAGGGATACATGGTGTCAGAGAGTTGGACCCTTGAGTTATTGGATTCAGGACCCTCATAAGGTTTCTGAATATGGCAGTTTTCATCGAGAAAATCTTTACCCTTTCAGTGTCTAAGTTTTTCCTGACTCTTTGTTTCTTTTGGCTGTTGTGATGTAAAACCTGATGCTGTTCGATGCAGAAATATGTTAATAAATATATGGGAAAGGCAGAGAGAGGGGGAGGGGGGCGGGCAGGAGTGGTAGTGATCTTTCAGGCAAGGTTTAGGATGGAGATCAGGAGCGCTCTAGTCATGACTCATAGTAATGTGCTGGAAAGAAGATGAAGTGGGAGCTCCAGGGGGGGGGGGGGGGATGGCGGGGAGATGTGTATCCTTAACTGATTATCTCAATTTACAATGTTTATGATTGCATTTGCTCTTTTCAAGGATTTCAGCCATGCAGGGATTCATGGCTCTAGTGTTGGAGATGAGAATAAAGTTTGCACCAGTTTCCCTAGCTTTACGGTTACCAAAACCATGAATTCAGCCCTGGGGTTTATGTCATATGGACATATCTTCATTCACGATGTTGCTGTTGGAAGGTAAAGTAACCTCACATATGCAAATAGGTGTATCCTTTTGTCATGTTAGGAATGTATCCTTTCTGTTCATGTATACCTCAGCTTCGTCTTATGCCAGCAGGAATCCATTGTTTTTTTAAAAGGGTTTCTCCTGTGCATAGAGAGTGTATTGTAAGAACCTTGAGTTCAATGTAAACACTTCCTCCTATCAAATTTGACCCATACTAGGAGGATCAATGACCATGTCAATAAATACCACTGTTAAGATAGTTCTTCACAGTGTTCAGATTAAATAAAATAATACCTTACAAGTGGACATCCACATGTACTTCCCCAATTCTGTTCCTTCTCCTGGCAACTTACTTTTGTTGTAAATCTCATATTAACAAACTATTAAAGTTTGTGTAATAGAGTACCTAGATTTAAAAAAAAAAACTTAATTCATTCTCATCTACATACAGTATGCAGGAATATTCTGGATTTTTAGCTTTGGATATTGTTGCCTCATACATTGGAATTTTGGTATTGATTGATTGATTGGCTTATTAATTTATTTCAATATAAACTTCATTGTCATTCCAGTTGGAATAGTAGCAGTAAAGATGTACAGAGTGGCCTTTATGGTGGTCCATTGGCCATCTTTGACAAAACTGGGAGTACAATAGTCATGTCTGCCTTTAATGAGTTCATGGCCTCATCGGTTTACTACGACCCTTCCCAGAATGCAGTTATGCAAGGGGTCATGGGAAAAGTGAAGGAGATTCCCAAAGGGTACAAGTTACAAACAGTCATTCATTTTGGAATGGGACTGAAGAAGGTATGTTGTTCAAAAGTTAATTTTATTTCTAATATATTCAAGTCAGACTGTAAAACAGAAGCCTGATCGATGAAGTTTACATAGGAAGACTATTAAAGGCATTGAAGACTCGTACCAAACCGTGTGGCGCGCGCTGAAAAAGTTAACTTTCTGTTTTCTTGCAAGTGAAGTTTTCTTCTTGTCGCTACAAAATGCAGATAGTAATGAAATGTGATACCTTGTTATCTTTTATCTAGACCTGAGATGTCCATCGCTGCTATGTACACTGTGTTGTGAGTACACTGTGTTGTGGGTATTGACCGTAGTGTATGTATTGACTGTACACTAGTGTCTAATTACCGACGGTAGCAAGCTGAGTGTGTGTATTTTCTGGGTTCGATGGTAGTGGCTAACACTTCTGTTACACCTCATTCGAAACTAGGTCAAAGTACCGACATGAGACGTTTCTTTGTGCGCGAGTCTTCTCACCCTTTTAAGAACAACGTTCGTACAAAACTAATGAGCTTTGAAAGAAGAAGGAAAAAAATTGATATTGTCATAGGTAAAGATTGATTTCTTGAATGGAATGTTTGATTGGGTTGTTTTGAAACCCTTGCATTCTCAGTAACTGTTCCAACATAACAAACTTGGCATTGTCATGTCTCTCCTCTCATGAGTTCCATGTATCAGGCCTTGAAATTTAATCTATTTACCAACTAAATGCCAGCGAGTCAGGCCTTTTGCCAGTAGGAAATAATTCACTGTCATCTTTTTACCAGTAGACATTAACAACTTAAAACTTATGATAAGTCAGTCAAAGAATCTGTATGATTTCCATATACCTAACATAAACCCTTGTATTACTGCTTATAATCAGCAAATATTACTGGGCTGCTATCACAAGCCTGTACAGTAACTGATATGTGTTGTAATTCAGGAAAATGCTAGTGAAATCTTGAATTTATCCAGTAGAATTTTAAGAACTGGCATTTTTCAGCAAGTTACTAAAATTGTGAAATCCTAAGCCAGGATGTGTTTATATCTGTCCTTGAGTTCATTGACTAATGCCTGGCCTTTTGGAGGTAGAAAGTTAAAGGGGAAACAATTTGATGTTTTGAAGAATCATTGTCCTTTAATAGTGGTTTTTACTTTTTGCTGACTAAAGTAAATTGTTTGTATAGTATCATACAGATCACACACTTTCATGTCCAAATTTGTTAGTTTCAAGGTTTTCTTTTCTAACATAATAGGCTTGGTTTGGTTGGGGAAATCTGTTACTGAAGAATTATGGTACCAAACGCTGGACGGACACTGACCCTTCCCTGAAATATCTTGGTTATTGGACAGATAATGGTACGTAACACTCAATGAAAAGAATTATGCATTATCATAGTTCTACAACCTACAGTACAGAGTATAAAGCCATTTGCCCATTTTGCATGGCATTTTGACACGCGATACTGTAAAAATTGTTCCATGTTAGTTTTGCATTATCTCAGAAGTGTCATCAGAATATCTTTTGTGGTGCATAGTGATCAACTTGAGACTTAGTCTCAATATTTATACCACTGGTTGAGAGAATTCCTTAGACATAAACCATTAAAATGCGTTCTCATCTATTCGCACTGATAGTGATCTATGTTTTGTGAAATTGTCCTGCAGACTAGAAAACCAACTAACTTATGATAAACCCTAAGCTCAATTCAAGGATAATGTTATCCCTAGTGTAATCCCCAAAGTGAAGGTTCAATGCTTACTTCATTTTCAATCGATTCTCTTCACGATACTGCTTCTTTCTCCATCTTTTAGGTGCCTTCTACTATTACAATATGGAGAAAGGCAAAAATTATGATCAGACCCTGGTGGATGTCAAAAAGTATGTGGATGAAAACTATATCCCATACAGGTAACTCTGATTTCCTTAGTTGTGGTAGCTTGGTATGTGGTAACAGAGGTATAACTAACCATTAGCATTCACTATCTAAACCTTAAAGGTAGTCAGTACAGGCCCCAATTTATAGTACGATATCATATTGCTAGAAGTTTTCAAAAAGTACTTTCCTGGAGGTCTTTTCTCTCCAAATTGTTCTCAGACATTTTTAAGGAACACACAAGATGACCGAATGTCCTAGTGAGGAAATTCCCTCAAAGGTTGTTTTAAAAACAGTTTAAGAATTTTGACCAACATTGACCATATTTGAATATATAGCATATTCGGGGCCAATACAGCATACCTTTAACTTAGGTACTAGCTGTTTTTTCAATAGACTTATTTAGCGAAATAAAAAGCTTGACAGGAAACTAAAAAGCAGGCTTTTCCAAGTAGTCTTTTCTTTCTAAAACCTTCACAAATCTTTGATGTGACCATTATAAATATGTGCTAAATACCTATATAGTACCTAATGAAACCATCCACATTGAACAGGTTGTCACTTGATTAGTTAACAGTGACTGACAGTTCTACATCTCAATTGTAACCAACTTACCACATCTATCTTAAGGTCTCAGCATAAATGTAGTTTTACCTAGTGGCCTTTTAAGTGACATTATTTCTAATACAGTTTGTTCAAGGGCAATAGATACTAATGTGTTTGTACGTGGCTTGAGATAATCCATGACTAATGTCATGTTCTATTTAGGCTACATGTTTGTCTTGCAAAGCTTTGGGTAAACACCCATTGCAACATATTAAATGAACAAGTCTATTTTCCTCTCACATCCGAATGGTTTAGTGTTTATTTCATAGGAACTAGTAGTGACCTTGCATCACCAAGGTCGTAGATTATCTCTATTTATATATTGTATTTCACTTACCTCACTTGGATCAGGGCTGTAGTAGACTGATCAATGTATTTAGAGCACCAGTTAATAAGCAGTTTTGTGTCTTTTCTAGTTCATCATAAACTATGGGATAATATACCTGTACTCATGTCATGTTGGGATCATGAAGCATCTCATAATCATGGACGTTAAATATGAATCTAAGAGACTCAGTGACTTCGGTCAGCTTGCGGCTTTGATAAGCCAATGAGGCTTCTTTGTGAGTTCCTGCTTGCAGGCCTGAGGATCAAAAATAAGTACATACATACATAGCCCTGGGTGGCACAAAGTTGTGAAATGACATGCATAACATATAAACAAACATGTGTTTCCCCTCTTACAGGTATATGCAACTTGATTCATGGTGGTACTATAAGGGACTCCATGGTGGAGTAAAGAATTGGACCGCTATGCCATTGGTCTTCCCAAATGGTCTGAAGTAAGTTACAGTAGTATTCTTGCTTTCATTAGTCTTCGGGTAGCATCCACAATAACGAGACGTGCATTGAACTATTCTTTAATTGTACCACACATGCAGGAAACAAGCATGTTTTTACCTGAACGAGAATCAAACCATTAATCTAGAGCATGGGGTTTTCTAAAGCCCGGCATTGCAGGCCAAAACCAGTGGGCACAATTCAGCCTCTGAGAAAAATTGTTCCATAAGCTCAGGCTAGAGAAAAGTTGTCACTTATTTGTTATGATGCTTTCTCAATATTTTCCTTTCTGATAGAACCTTTCAGAAGGAAGTTGGCTACAGTTTTCACGCTCATAACCGTTGGTGGTAAGTGTTCAGAGTTGGACTTTTGGCAATAACGTTTTCTAGTGTACCTTCTGTTTAGACACTGTTATATGCAACAGAGTAACAGTATGATTTGTGCCCATTTAGTGCTTTTCTTTTGTTTTTGATTAAAAGTTTTATCTGCAATTTTAATAGGTCCCCAGATACGGATTATGCCAAGCAAAATGGAGGGAAGTATGAGTTTATCGTAGAAACAGGAAAGGCCCTTCCACAAGACAAGGTAAAAACATTAGTCTCCATAATTACCATCATAAATGTGTTGTCTATGTTTTAAATTAGTGATAGATAAATTAAAGGCATTGAAGACTCGCCCCTGAAACCGCGTGCGGCCATCTGAAAAAGTTAATTTTCTGTTGCTTGCAAGTGACATTTTGTTCATGTCGCTACAAAATGCAGACAGTAATGAAACGTGATATCTTGTTATCTTAAGCTGGACCTGAGATGTCCATGCTTTTTTGTTTGTACACTGTGCTGTGGGTATTGACCGCAGCTGTATGTGATGACTGTACACTAGTGTCTAATTACTGACGGTAGCAAGCTGTGTGTATATTTTCTGGGATTTGATGGTGGTGTCTAACACTTCTGTTACATCTCATTCGAAACTAGGTCAGATTACCGGCATTAGATGTTTCTTTTTTGCGCGAGACTTCACACCCTTTAACTATTGCTCAAAGTAATGGACTCACTATGACAAGATTAGATTGAGAGGGAAGTTTGTTGACTAGCAGTTGTGATAGAAATAAGCTTAAATAGATCAAAGACAAATAAAAAGAAGATGGTTTGAGCTTATGCTTTGACTTTACAGCAGTTTCAGTTTATGGAAATTTTCCACTAATTTTGTCGAGTGATAATGAGGAAGTAAACTTATTTTCAGAGCAATATAATTCATATTCTGAAATTATGGGGATAACTTTTGAGAAAACTAAATATAACTTTAAGCAGCAAACTAGTTTACCATAACATTTCTTAATATTTAGAATTTAAGAATGTTCTAATATGAAAATAAAAGCAGTTTAAGAAAAGCCCATTGGAATGTTTTCTGTTTACGTTTGTTTATGTGGTGTTCCTAATTCAGCTGATATTGTGTTATGATTCTTGTTATTACATGTAATGCATTAGTTCTTAATACTACAGTCACAACACTTTGTCGTTAACAGGACTTCTGGGATTACCTTATGTCAAGTTCAAAAGAGTGGGGATTGTTTCTCTATGAGCAGGTAAGATCATCAAATTATGTCATATTTGATTTTAGTCATTCCAAATTTTCAAATATCATTTACTTTCAACACATTTTGAAATAGCATATTAATTTATTGGTTATAATGTGGCCATGAAACAGTGTTTAAACTTGCACATTTTAAATAGTCAAATTTCTCTTGAAGTAAATCCCTTTCTGCCTGTTTGATAGGTACCATTCAACCCACTGGCAATGCAACTGTGTTGCATTTTATCTTGTATCGCAAAGCATAGCAATATGCGAAATGAGCGAGATGCAACACAACAGAAACTATGTATATCAGTTTTGGAACACTGGAGCATACTACCTTCAAGTAGTTTTTTAATTTAAAATAATCCTATACCTGAAAACTGCTCTATAAAATGTGAACACTGTTTTATTCAGTAAAGTCAAGTAAAAACTTTATTACTCCATAAAAAGGTCATTTTGGTACTCGCACTGGTCATAAAAAATACGAAAAGAGACTGCCTGGTTGCGACCCTTGGTTAAGAGTAGTTATTCACTGATAACATTGGACTATATATTCCTGAGGCCACTGGTTTCAATTCCATTCTAGTCAGTTCTTGTGTATTCACATGTAATTTAACATATATGTGTAATCTGTCTTTCAATGTCAGGATTGGCTCAATCAGCAGTTTGAGTCGATGGATGCAACCTTAGAGAACATTACAGTCGGTCGGACTTGGATGATGGGTATCGCTTACGGCGCAATGAAAAATGACATGTATCTCCAATTCTGTATGCCCATGGCTAGACATCTGCTCCAGAGTGTTGAAATACCACAGCTAACCCAGGTTTGGATGGGGTTTTCTTGTTGTCCAATATTTACATATTTCAGAATTGGAAAAAAGCAGGTTTTGTGGACAGGTTTTCTCTTCCAAATGGTAGGGGAGGAGGAGAGGTAGGTATAAGTCTATTTTCTGATGGTCAGAGTTATCTATTTTATGTATCTAAGAAGCCTACACACATGGGGTTTATTCAAATTTTAGAATGCTAAAATAGTGCTATGATATATCAAAAGTACTTTCCTACATTCGGGAAGGTCCCAACTACATCATAAAGAAATTGTCTTAAAACTGTAATTGTAACTTAAAACCCATTGTGCTGCATCTTTAACCACAGTTCAAACTTTACATTGTTGTAAATGTGTCGTAGTAAATTACATCACCGTTGGTCTCTACAACTGATATACTGTTAACTTGGGATGCATGTTGAACTATTAATTATATCAAGTCCAAGCCATATCAAGCACATCAATACCTGCTTCCTCATGTATAGGCACGCGCCAGCGGTGACTACCAGCCGGGCAACGATCAGTGGGATATCGGTCTGACCTCCATCATGCATCACGCCATCAGGATACGCCCCTTCAAGGATAACTTCTGGACCACAACCACTCAGCCTGGCAACATTTATGGTAAGTCCGGTCACATCACTTATTCAAGCATCTCCTTTAGCATCTCTTTTAGAGGAGTAGCAAACTTGTGACGATGTACCACATGTAAACAGATAGGAAAGATCTCATTCCATTTTGAAGATATCAAAGTTTTAATATGTCTCCACACAAAAGACTGCATACAGACTTGATTAAGTTGAAAGACTTCAGTAAGTATGAAAATGAGACCTTATATATGACCTTATTCATATGGCATTGGTGTCAGTGTCAACACTGTTTACAACTTTCTGTGAATATGAAAACAGAGAAACTAAAAGGGACCACCTCTTGGTACGTCTGTAACCCTCTTGATAAAGTAGCCCCTCCCCCCCCACACATTGACAAAGTAGCACACACCCCCACACACATTGACTAAGTAGCATCCCCCACACATTGACATAGTAGCCCCTACCCCCCCCCCCCCCCCAACACATTGACAAAGTAGCTGCACTGTATTAGCTGCACCTACTCATCAAACTTCCATTTTTATCCCTATAGCTAGATCAGAAAAACACCCTCACTTGCAGACAGTGGTATCAGCCCTCAGTACCGGACCTGTCGGTCCTAGCGACAAGATCGGCTACAGTAACGTCTCCCTCATCAACAGGTATTAATCAAATGCATTGATTTGTCCATTGCGTGATACATTTGACTTAAACAGTCATTCAAGAGTTAGTCAATTCCCTCAAATATTGTTAGAAATTCAAATCTGGCTACTCATGCTGTCCTTCAATTTAACAAGAATTTTGGCGCCATGCACTCTCAAAGCCTTTTGCCTCAGTGAAGCATATTATTGTCTACTTTGAATATTTTTCAAAGTTTAGGCATGATCTTGAGGATCTGATCCTGAGCAGAAAAGAATTGTTAAATTATCAAAATGATGTTATGTGAGGAGCAAATACAGGAAATATAGAAAGTTTTTTTTTTTTTTTTTTTTTTTTGATAGATAGATAGATACTGTAGATAGATAGAAAGTTATTGAAGTTGTGTATTTCCGATGTATATCTGTTGAAAATACTGAAGATGGTATTGTCATGTCTGGATTGTGTTTTCTCTCTGTCTTTTCCAGGACCTGTAACTCTGACGGTGTTCTCCTCATGCCTTCCAGACCGGCTATGATGATTGATGCCTCAATCCTTAATGTGAGCAATCATGATTTCTGCTGAAAACATATATAGCAAAATTTTGAGATGGTGTCTTTCTATTTGAAATACAATGACGGTCTTTTTCTATAGCCTGTAAACTATTTGATTAAATTATTGCTTGGTTTGCTTGACCTACCTATAATGTAATTTGATTGATTGATTCGGTGGTTAAAATGATGAGAAACTTGATATGTCTGACAGGTATGGAAAGATCATCAATTCCTAGTAATACTGGTTGTGATCTCTTGCAATAGCACAGCAGCGTATCTTGGAGTTGTAGGCAGTCGCATTCTGTTAAGAATGTGATGACCACTGCGTAATTTCATTTGCAGGAGGGAGTTTTGGGGTTTTAAGTTCTGCTAATGCATTTAATCTTGTTTACAGATGGCCTTGGGTGTCGGAATGATCAGCGGTCAAATCTGGTCCACCTACAGCAACATCAGTGGTCACATGTTTGGTACAATTTTATCCATAAATACCGGTAAAGCCGTCCAGCTCGTTCCATCTGATGCAGATCTGGAGATGGTGAGTATGTGTTGTGTCTCAGTAAAATTAACCATGTAAAGTTCAAATTATTAACAAATTTGAAAAGAGCAGTGAAACTGTAGTTATTACAGAATTTGTAACCAGTGACCTCGGGGTGGGGGGGGGGATACAAGTCTAGTCTTTAATTGGTAATTAAGGAATGTTACAGCAAATTGCATTGCTCTTAACTGTTATTTCCTTTTGAACTACTGCTTTTAAGTAGATCTACTTTATTGATGTTGTGTTATATCATGATGACTGTTAATCAGTGGTCCAGAAACTGTTTTTAAAGCCCTTGACACAAGATCTTTCTTTGAGGTCTGATAGAGCCATGACCCGGCCATACCAGATCATCACCACTTAGAATGGAGACTCAGAATGCATGAGAGCTAGCTTATATTATGTAGTCCAAGTTAACAAAAATAACATACTCAATCTCTGTAAGCAAGCTCCATGAACTGTAGATGAATATAGAAAATCCTGCGACCCACCAAAATGGGGAGCAGGGTGGGGGGAGGTAGGAATGCAAAAATTTCAGAATGTTGGAGAAATGCTTCATTTTATAATACAGATTTTCATATTGTACACCTGATCAAAATTTGTTTTGCCAATTGTGTCCACACATATGTCTGCATAAAGTTGGCAAAACTTATGACAAGTGAGAGATGAATATGCTGTAACAAAGACAAAGAAAAATACTGTTTATTAAGTTATCAGCCATGTCACTTTATGCAAGTCCTGCGATAATATTTCACACAGGACACAGTTTATATGTATTTGCCTATCAATCAAAGTTCATTCAGGAAAGCAGCGCTACTTGAATATATCTTCGCAAAAATTGATCACATTTTGAATTTTTCCTATGAAACTATTTGTCGTACGTTGGTTAAAATTGATAAGTCATTGTTATCCATGTGCTGTCGTGCAGCCTAGTATCGTTGTAATATTTTGTGTTTCCTTAGCACTCTGTCTATGATCTTTTATAGCCTAATCCATCATTTGCCTTCATGGATGGGTCGCCAGAGCTTGTGAAGTTTGATTCAAACAATAGTTTGACGGTTGGTCCCAGCTCCGACGATGGATACCAACTTTGGCACGCATCACCAGGGATACCATTCATGTGAGAAGTTTTATCACTTTAAAATTAATGTTGTAGTATCAGACTATCAGTAACAACTAATTCACTTTTCTGAGAGCTATGCAAGTAAAGATCAAATCTTATTAACATTTATTTGCTGCAAAAGGAGAAATCATCTGCAGTTTAGTTAAGGTTGAAATTTCCTTTCACCCTGCAATTGGCTTCAATTGGTTTCTGTTATACTTGGCTTACTATATAGGGTATTGTTCCCTTGGTTTTGGCATGTCATGTAGAATAATGTTAGCCAAGCCAAGGTTAGCCGAGTTAAATTGTGAGGATGAACTGTAACCATCATGTTTAATTGCGGGAAGTGTATAGGTACGTACTGCTCATTTTCAACTATAATTCGCTAGAAATACAATTGTTTTTTATGATTTTTATCTATAGAAAGAAAATAAACTGAAATTGATTTGTATATATTTTAAACTCTATATAAAGGAATAACACATACTTTGTATAGGCACATGCTTATGATCTTCGACTAGAAGTCATTAAAACAACTTTTCTTTAATGCCTCTCTGTGGAAAAGAGAACAACAAATAAACCCAAATTGATTTACATTTTTGTTATCGTTCTATATACAGGAATGACACGTACGTCCTCATGGGTGAAATGACTAAGATTGTGCCAGTATCTCCGAATCGTGTGCAGTCGTTGATGGTCAGTAAGACAGCCATCCAGATGACCATAATGGTTGGGACCAGGGAAACCGTTGAATTCACATTTCAAACTATGATGAAGCAATCTCTTTTCCTAGTCAGTTGTTCAAGTGTTTCCAGTGGCACTGTGAACATTTCAGTGACTGGACCAAACAAGTATAAATGCATGTAAAACTGTAGTCCATTTCCAGGGTAGCAGGGTCTTCACAAATATATAAATTGTCACTTAAAATCTATTTTTGATACAGAGCATTTGCTTTCAATAAGAATAAGAATGTATACAAAATGCGGTTTAAATATCATTTTACAAGAATGGAGATTTTTGACGTTTGAAATTATATTGCTACATAACGATGAAGCATTCTAGTTTACAATGGGTAGGTTACAATTTCATGTGTAGTTCATGTGCTAGGCTCTCAAAATTACAGAAAAAGATTTGGCATCTCTCTGTAAGACATCAGAACATGGTTCCCACACAGTTTGGAAAATATGAAAAGGAGGGAGAAAGAAAGAAAAGTGAAAATCTCTTTCTGGGTCTTCAAAGTCCTTTAAATTTGAGGTTAGTCTGGAAAAGTATAATGAGAATCCTTCTTTTAATTTTTTTCTTCAAAAAACAACATATTTGTCTGGAGCTGTTAAGTTTGGATGTAGTCTCCTGTGACTTGCAATTTTCCATTAAATTTATCAATAGGTGTTGGCATAGAGATTTAACAATTATTAGGCCTACTAAAGGTATCCTAATCATACATCCACATAGGTGTGTAGGCTTCATAGTGAACTGTAAAACTGTTTTAAAAGACCATGTACTTAAACTGTTTCCTTTTATAACACGGATTTGATTCAGGTGCTACTTACTCTGTTTAATTTTTGCAAATCAAAGGAGACACAAACCCAGCCATTATCTTTAGCTTATATGAGAGAGTTCTTTGTGAAGAACAACTTCCCCAATCAGCTAAGCAAAATCTTATTCCGTTTCAAGATATCGTAATTTAAAGTCGTGTCTGGGGGTTGTCATTTTGTTAATCTGAGATGTCGTAGAGCCACTAGGAAATGGGAACCTTTTAGTTTCTCTTTGTCCTTCTGTTATATAATTACAGTGTTGACATCAAAACTAATGCAAGCATTTGGTCATGTTAAAAGCTTGAGCCTTTTAGATTCAGCGTTTTCAAATCCACCCTCCATTGCAGAAAATAAACATTGTAATAAGTGCAGAAAAACAACACAAATTGAAGCACATGTGGCTTGATGATGTCATATTTAGACTTGATCAAGTCTTCAGCGTTGTGTGTGAATGATCCCATTAAATCTGTGATATCTAATAAGAGTATTTTTAGTTTCATCACAGTTGCCTCCATCACATAGACTATTGATAATGGTTGGGTTTGTGTTTCCTTTAACTTCTTTTGTGGAATAAACATTAATCTGGATATTTGCCTACAAGATTAATAAAATGACACAAATATTAAACATGGGACGCTGTTATATCGCTTTACTGTACTGAGGAAGGAAACAAAGAGTACTTTAGAAATGGTAAAGAATCATAAAATGTAAGGTTTTGTTTATATTGTTTACCTTAGTTTATTGATTGCAGAGTTGTCTATTCGAGTTGTCCTTTTAAGAAAGGCCTGAAAAGGCCTGAAGGTTTAACGATGATTCATTTATGATGGTATTAAGATTGTGGGATAATGTCAGTAATGTCTTGTTGGTTAAAATTGGATAATAATGTCATTCTGTAATGTAATGGTGTTGGACAGTCGGGATGATCTTGTCAAAATATTGCATTGAATAAACATAATCTAACTCAATGGAGTAAAATGTATGGATTATTTGGACATTTTTCTATTCCAATATTATGGTTACATTTCAAATTATGCAATAACAATCATGTAGCTACAAAATAAACTGAACACATAAAATAGAATCTCAAGACACATAATTTGGATAAAATTGTTCAAGTGGATCATTACAAAACCTAATACCAATCTAGATAATTCCAGGGTGATGGTCTCCCCACATTTGATATAATTGTCTATTTTGTATTTCATTAAAAGCAGGTGTTTTGTTCTGAGTTTGGTTAGTTTTCTGTTGGACACTATAACCCCATAATAATATTGTTATTAATTCAGTATGGTTACACAAATCTCATAGGAAATGCTAGATCCATGTGATCATCTTGGATGAACTCCAGCCTCTATAAAGTCTTTGTTTTGCAATTAGTGTTCATGGCAGCCAATAGCTTAAACAGTGCCATTTTTCTTTATGATCAGAAATTCAAAAAGAATTTATTTCAACAAATGAATGGATATTAAGGTTTTGAAATAAGCTAAAAAATGGTGACTGTCTACAGTTACCCAATTAATTTTATCTGGTACCTCTAAAATACTGATCAAGGAAAGGCAGGAAATTAATAGTTTGGTCTCATCCATAAAAACAGAGACAGGACACAGATGTCTTTGCTTGAAGTTTACAATCTGAAAGTCAGCCAAATTTTGAGGCAAAACGATTTCCTTGTCGTGATTGTGTGCTTTATTTAATATTGCACAGTACCACAAACGATTCTTGAGATCAACCACAAGAATTCTATTATAAGACACAATAACATGAAACCAGGAAACCAATAACGGGTAATATTCAGCTTCTTTATTTTCTGTATAAATTTTGGCATTTTAACTTTCTTTAAATAACTTTTTCTTCATCTGATTTTACGCAGTTTTAAAAATCAAGGTAGACGATGAACTCTACTGGTCTTTTAAAGACAATAAATATAAGTCTATACAAAAAAAAAAACAATGACTGGGTGAAAATTAAGAGCCACTTAAATTGATTCCCTTTGAATAACATAACCCCCTCTAACTCAACTACCAATAGGGCTGAGTAAGGAATTCATTCATAAGTAAACTGCAATTTGTTGTGAAGGTCTCTATTAGTACATTCTGTATTGGATGGGGGCTGGCAGAGCACAAAACCATCCCCTATCTTCAGATAAATATGGCACTTTCTCTCTGTGTATGCATACCATCTAAACCAGCATTTACCTATAAGAGAGAGATGCTCTCCAAACTTTATCACCACCTAAAGACCAATAAATCCACCTTCACTGAAACTCGGTAGCAAGAAGCCAACCGACAGACACAGAAGTAATCTTCCGCTCACTCACGATCAACATGTAGTCTAGGTAATGAAATGTCATTACATTATTAAGCACCTCTTCTTTCCATTGTCGGGCAATCTATTTTTTAAGTACACCCTTTAATTCCACTCTTCACTGGTATCAAATATATGAAAGCTGCTAATATAAAAATTTGCACAATACAATATTTACATTTGCATTTCTAACTGTTCACAACAGCAGGCCATACCCCTACAAACTGACCTACGGTTTTCTGGCGTAGAAAAAAAAAAAGAAGAAGTTCATCTGGAGTGGTTCCTGCTCTCCCGTACTGTCGAGTGCATGTTGCTTGTCTGCTATACCAGTAAAGCTCTATGACTTGTCTATTTCAGCTTTAACTTATCCATCTTTTTTTCACTCTTTTTTTCCCCTTCTAACCCTCACGGCTTCTCCATGGATAATTTGATAGCCTCGGCAAGCATGGCATCTTCTAAGTCTTCTGCCTCCTGTGGATTACTCTGGATATAGCTGATAGTGTTCTCTTCTATATTACTTGAAGATGTTTTCGCTGCGGTCGGTGATGAATTGCTTTGTCTGAAAGAAACAGTAGAAGTAATTGCTCTAAGGAAGAAGAAAATTGAATTTCAGACCAAAGGAACAGACTGCCCATCATGACTGAGCACTTACAGTTATTCTTCGTTATTCCAAGTCATGTGCAGTTACATTGTTGATTACAAACACAATAAAAACAAAGGAGCTTGGTTAGAACTTAGAATACAATATAGTTCTTACTGATTAGAACTATATGTCTTACTATAGAACAAAATGACCGTGAATAGTGGGGGAATAATTTTTACATGACCAAAATGGGTCATGTAAAAATTGGATATCTTTAGCCTGCGTGTTAACCCTTCACATCCCAAGGAAAGTAAAAATTAGGATTTAATTCAGATTGAGAGGTAAAGTCTGCATTAAGTTTAGCAGTAAATATCAGTTTAATATTTATCAAAGGATAACACAACAACCTGTTTAAAGTCTCTCCCCATAACCAAACATGGAATACAAGTTGGCCAGCTTACTTTTCAAAGTATGCCTGCCTCTTTCTTCTCAGTTCATCCTGGTCAACTTGAGATGCATACTGACCACCACTAGAGGTGCCTGCTTCATCCTTAGCTGACTCTGCAACTGTAGGAAAATAATATTTTGTGGATAAAATGATAATATACGGAAGGAAAACAAAATAAAGTATTGTCTCCAAGAAAAGCCAACAACTGCTTTAGAGCAGAAAACACTGGAAAATTTTCAAAAAGACAGTTAAGAGGGCTTGAGACATTACGATATAAAACTTAACTACTGTTCACTTAAGACTTTGAAGCAACACCCATATTTTAGGGTCCCCAGAAAATATGGGATGGTTGCCAAATACTTTGGTAAAAAGAGAAATCGCTGATATTTGTGGAAAGAAAATATTAAAAAATCTTTAACACTAACATACTTCAAAAGTTCCAAATAATAACCTCATTTTGTAACTAAGCACTCTTAACCATATAACAATTTCTCAAAGAGTGGGATACCTCCGCCCCCCCTCGTAGACCCCTCTCCCTCAGGACACAATATCAACCCCTGGAAGGTCACCGAGATGATGAAGGGGATAATTGGAGTGACCAAGCAGAACAATTTGAATACCAGGGTTCTAAAGTATGATTTTCTGCCATTCAACCTCATTCTATGCAGTAGGGTAAGAGAAACAATCTCCCTTTGACCCACAACAAGAGAATCCAGGCTCTTTACATTGCCTGTTCAGTTCAAATACTATTCCCAGCATTGGCTATTACTCTCTCAATTGTGATCTGCTTTGCCTCTCTTTCGTTGAACTTACCCACCAATGTGATAAGCATATTGAAAACAGAACATTGACTTGGAAAATACAAAACAAGAAATTAATAACCATAAGCTTTATATATGATAGAAATAGATTTCAACCAAGAAATACCAGTACTGTGCCCTACAAAATGAGGTATCCACCTCTACTGTTGTAAGTGTCGATCCCTTATAAATTATTACTTGGTCGGATGCCAGTCAGATAGCACAGTTACTCTTACATACAGTGAAACAAAGATGAAACCCCAGACTCATCTTGATAACAACCTGTTAATCAGCAAGAATGGATTTCAAAATTTTGCTTTGTAATTACATCTGATTCAACAAACCTTACACTGATGCTGAATGCAGAAGCGATTTGAATCCCATTGTAGCTTATATTTTCTTGCTTGTTCAATATTTATTTCTCCGACTGCTTGAAACGATTGACCTTTGACCTACTTTGAATACTTAGTCTTATTGCCTCTTGTAATTCATCCTCTTCCTCCGTGGGAGGTACGCTCATGTGCTGACTCTTATCCAGAGCTCTCTGAAGATCTTCCTGGCTGAACCTCCCTCCCACCGTGGCTCCCTGATTCGTCTGGTTTCTAACATCTGAAAGCAATCTCGGTCTGTGTGATTGGATGGCTGGGCTGAACCTTAGCACGTCTTCCGCACCACACGCTGGTAAGTGTCCTCTGATAACGAATATCGAGTAACCTACGACAGAAGACATTAAATAAGCATGGCGAGATATCCGAGGTTCACTTATAACGATACGACGACAAAGCAATGAACGTGATCATTCCGAGAAGATGTGATTGTGTTTTGTGCAGAAGATATATTGATGTTGGTTGCTACAGCATGGACTAAAGATTATAACTGACAATTTACAGAAAATTAACAAACATGGGCTACAGCATCATCGTTCAGGCCTGTATATGGGAAGGAATTCTTTGCAATTGGGGAGTCTTAGCTGAACATTAGGGAGTGAAGTGTGGTAAAAAAAGTGCAGATGATTTTAACAGCACGTGGGCCTATACACAACCTTGAGTTGTACTGAACAGCATGAAATGTTTGAAATCAACGTTCTTTGGGAAACTAAAAAATTGTCAGTTATTTTTATTTTTTATTTCCTAGGCCATTAACAAAAACTTGAATATACTGTTTTGCCTGAACATTCATCTCCGGCCAAGGATATTTTAACAATGCCAAATTTGTCATATTTCGCATTTCAATCGCCAACCTGTCAACACTGATTGGCCGAAAAAGGTAGTGCCTCAAACAGGCCAATATAGCAAAAAACATCGGACACATCACACCAACTTGAAAAAACAAAAGAAGAGAGTTTGACTTTATAAACCTTCTCGACAGAGTAAAATGATGAGAGTCATTACAAGTTATTTGAAAATAGCTGAAGAAAGGATCTGATGCCGTCAACATCTTTTCCTTAGTATAGAGGTATCAATATTAAATTGATTTCAAGCTAAGTATTCTGAACACCACAAAATTCCTTTTTAAAAAGAAATCTTATTCAAAAATACTCATTCAAAACATGTATTTGCCTTTCTATTATCCATTGTTGATTAAAATGTTAAGTTATTGCATATCAATCACGAATCAACATTTTGCTGCAAACATTTTATTACAACGACCTTTTAGCTGGAAGCCTTAATTTGATGATAAATAAACTACAATGTTTTGAATTTAGGTATAAAAGAAATAGGTCAAACATGCAGCCCAGTAACAAAACTTGAAGAAGCTTACCTTCCCCTTGAAGTTGAGTGAGAAACATGCCAAGGTAAGTCTCTGATAATATCTCTGGACCTTCCAGAAGAGAGTTAAGATTAAACCACTGGATGCCAATTTTTCGTATTGTGAGCCAATGCTCTTTAAAATTACAAATATAAGATCCCTCTTTCCTGCGGCAAAAGCAGACAAAAGAAAAAAGGTAAAACTGACCTTTTAAACTGAGAAATAGTATTGGAAAGAAGAAAAATTCTACATAAGATATTTATCTCTTTGTAAAACCAAATATATCTTCAATATATAACTTCAAAATTGATGTTTGTAAGTGAGGTGACAGTATGAGTAGTATGAATATTCTGTTTCTGTTTCGGAAATGTTCAAAACTGTTTGTTCTGTCGGCAGGATTGCTTTGAAGCATGACATGAAAGTAATGGTATAGAGTGGAACTAGCAATAGAAAATAATTCCAAATGGCTTTGCTGACATCTTTATAAAGACAATGCAATCTGTCATAGATATTTTTCTGAGATATCCCCTTGAAACTCAGTCTAGTTGAGATTTAGAAATCTTCTATCCCTTTCCCAGAATGCTACTTACTCTGGATGTTGTCTTGCTGTAGTCACGGAAGAGTTGCTGAAGGGTATAAGATCTAGTCCCCAAACTTTGAGGGCTTTACTGATTACTTGAACAGAGAAGAAACCACTGTCGTCCATATTCCCCGATGGTTGCTGGGAACAAATGCATCGATAAAACAGCTCATGTTTTCTCATGGAAATTTATACAAAAGATGACTTAATGGCACTGAAAGGTTTCCTTCTGTTTGTTACTGTGGCAAAATTTGTAAACATGAACATGAATATCCTTTCAAAGTCATGGCACATGTGACAGTTATTGTATAGGAAAACTACAGTAGCTGCTCAGCAGTTTTGAAACCTGTTGATTGTTTTGTAGCATACATGTAGCAATTCGTGGGTCACTGCCTGACAAGAGCCTATATGCAGGTCAGGCAAACTAAAGGCACCCACATAGTAAAAAGAATGAAAGAAAAGTGATCAAATCTTCAGGGAAGAGGGCAGCAATATGTACAGAGGTGAAAATTTGGGTCATGGACTATATTTGGGTCTTCGTATGCTATTGTCCAGATTTTGTTAAAGGTTCAATACTTCTACGCCCACGTTTTCACTGCATTTTCTCCACAAGATGTGTATCCTTCTCTTTGGAGGGGATTTAGGTATCAACTCAAATTAATACAACACTGCTTTTAAAATACAGTATGATCTGAAAATCAAACAAAGATTCGATTTAATATCTGTTGCAGTAGCTCAAATATACTGCAAAATATGTGTGAAGCTATAGTATGTGTGAAGCTATATTAAAAATTACGATGTCTTGGATGATCCAATATAACCATTTTTTGCATGAATCATTTTTCCCATTTAGTTATATATATATTTATATATATATATATATATATATATATATAGTTATATATATTTAGTTCCCATATATATATATATATATATATATATATATTTATATATCAACATAATAGTATTGATTCTCGATCATTGGAATATTAATGTAACAAAGAAACAACTAGTCTCAATGAACCTGCAGATAAAAGATGTGACTATGAAAAAATTTAAGCTATTTGTGTGCAATTACAATATAGGATATACCTGTAAGAATTGTAAGTATTCTGGTGAATCCAGATCTCCTTCAGCCATAGTTTGTCTCTCTGATTCATCTAGCTGGTGTGCAATTGTTGCCAAATCCACTGCACTGAAATATGGACCTATGCAACCAAGCAAATTTAGTAACATGAGGTACAAAGTTACCAACCACAGTGGAATGGCAATTCACTAAATATATCAGCTTCACAACTTTCTAAAATACCAATTAAGGTAAATTAAACATTACGGTTACAAATTCATACATAATTCTAGTTCCAATAACAAAGAAACTTGATCTCGTTTAACCTGTTTCTTTTTTTTTTAAAGTTTTTAACAATATATACTTCGGGATAGCAACTGTATGTCTGCTAAAATTACGATAATAGCTGTACCCAGCATGTATTTCATTTCATATCTCAATTTATTTTCCTGGCAAAGTGTTTCCTTCACAATGATTCACACTCATTGAAGCAATCAAATCTGTCATTCTTACCCTGTAGCAGAGAGTTTAGGCAATGCTGTGCACACAAAGAGGCTTCTTGCTGTGGAAAGTCACAACAAATTCATAATTAACATTATACAGTGTAAATGGTTATCTTAAATATCAAAATATTGAATGTTCATGTAGGCTAGATACATAATACTTTCATTGACTACCTGATACTGTAGCTGTAGCAATCAAAGAAATTTCATTACAAGTTTCAGTCAGTAGCACCTTTCACTTTCAATGTATCATGGATAGGGAAGGAAATTTAGTATTAACACAATTAAGGTAGGCTGTATTACTCATTATTTTACATTAACTCAAACATTTAAAACATTGCTTTTTTTGTTCAAACACTTTTCCAAAGCACTTTTGTGGCTGATTTGAATACTTGAGTATCATGAAAATATAAATTTAGAAGAAGAAATGACACCAGGCTTTTGACCATTCAGGGTCCTTCAATCAGAAAAGTTCAATGCTGCAAAGCATTTGATGAGTCCTTAATTAACTTAACTATTGCAATAATAAAGATAAGTGTTAAAAAGGGTAGCATACATTTTATACATGAGTCAAGGTCACTGGTTGGTTCCCTATTTAGGCCTACTAGTATTACATTATCTCTAGGATAGCCTAGACTATGCTGTTAGAAATTGGTACACCCTGTCAAAACAAAGCAATTATATTTAACATTAAGCCATGGCTTATTGCCAGTATAAAAACTAGTATTAACTGAATATACTGTTATTAATTAGTATTTCGTGGATTTGGTTCATGGTCAAATGGTACAATGCATTCAATTAGGCTAGGTCTGTTGTTAAATTATTGCAAGTTAGCTTTATTGACAAAGATGCAACCTAACTACAGTCAAATTTGACGGTTGAAAATTCAACAGAATAAAAGCCAAATATGAATAGTCACCTTCTCATGATATATCAATTCCATCTTTCACAAGTAAACACCCAAACAATGGTACAGGGAACTATGTACAACTGCTGTGATTGCACGTTCCACGATATGTACCACGGTGAAGTGTATGAATAGTGTCCTTTCCAGTTGAGTTTCGGTGTGGTACTAACTACTATTAGTACTGCATGAAGTGGGTTATGACATGTAACTACATTGCGGTACCTTATTGCATGACAATTCCATTATTCATTAATTGTGGACACGGCATTTATGAAGGGAGACAAAATAAATGAAAATCTAGAGAGAAATAACATTCTGCTAGGACTAAATGTACTGGTCCGGTGGTGCCTTTTTGGCTAACTAGGCCTCACATCTTTTGAAGCTCAGTTAACGTTGTATGTGTTCGTTGGGAAATTGTTTATAGCGTTACTACCTCGCTCACGCTGAAACGAAAATGTCTGCGATCAAGTTCTTATTTTCCATATCTAGAAGCATTTCTAGAGTGAGATATGGACCAAGCACACATAAACTGAGTACTATGCAATTTTCAAATTCATCACGTAAAGCATTTTCCGAAGACTTTCGCAAAGGTAGTGTTTTTTAAGTTTCTTAAGAAGCATAACTTTGAGTTTTCTATTTCCGCTTACTAATTCACGTGTAGTGGTTTCGCAAAACATTTTCAAATGGATAGATCGTCCTTGCGTCATACTCACCTTGTATTAATATTGTATTCCGTACTTCTACCGAGTGCGTTTGTCAAAATTGAATGGAATTTACCAGGCACAGAAACTTTCATTGATTATTTGTATTTTCTGAGAGTACCCCCTTTGGTTATGCCCTTCATCCGACAACAGTTGAGTTAGATTCATAAATCTGTTTCATACTGTGAACATTGTCAATCTCGATCTGTAACTGATGAGTTACCCTGATTACTGCTTTGTTAAGTTGCTGCCAATTAAAGTTGTATTTCTATATCACTTGTAATCTTTGAGACATGAACTTTAAAACAACCATGGCTCATCAATTAAAGTGACTGGACTATACAGTCTAATAGTATGTATACACAGACTGGTCAGGCAGTTCCTAAAATACAACGCAATACTCAATTGGAAAACATAAGCCTTTTATTGCCTCAAATAACATGTTAGAAATTGTACCGATTGTCATGCAGATGTGTAATGTTGTTAAATTCAAGTTAAAAGAATATGTTTTGGTTTAGTTCTTAGAATTTAAAAACCAACAAATTAACATTAACATCTAGGCCAGCATCGAGGAGCTAAGGTCATCATGTCTCTGGCCTTAGAAGTAAAGGAGCATTCCAGACATTTAACATTTTTTAAAGACAAAAAGGATATCTTTAGTCATCTTTAATGCTTCACTTTTCACTCTGTGCTAGACGGAAATTCTGTGCACTGTTTGCTGACATTATGTTCTCTAAAATAACATTTGTTGTTTTATGTGTAGTATGTATTGCAATTTGTGGAATATTTAATGTATGAAAATTGAAATATCATTTTTTATTCAATATTGCAGTTCAAGTACATGAAGATGGAGACACTTTGATTGTAAGTCAAGATTATAAATAAATGATAAATCTTATTAATTCAGCATCGATATCTCCAAAATCAGTTTTCCCCAAACTTCTTTTGTCAGTTTGTCACCAAAAAACAAAATAACTGCTGATTATTATTATTGATTTTTCCCTTTTAATTAACATTACTTACATCTAAAGAGTATTACTTTCCGTGAACAAAAATTGTTGATACTTGCCTGCAAGAATATGATTTGAATATTGTTCTTTATTTTTATTGGTAGAATTTTACATTTCTATATTTTCAACAACAAAACTAATGCAATCAGTCTAAACCAATCATAATCAAGTCTGACTGACAACATTAAAACCTTGCAGCAGACACAACAGTATAGAACATTAATAAAGTATTCAGACTGTTGTGTACAAACATTGCAGAGCAATCAAAATGGAGGTAAGCTTCTACACCCTACCCTTGAAGTTGTGAAGACTTTCTGGATTGTATGTCCAAACAGTATGATCCTCCTTCAATGAATCTCCTCAATTTTATGTTTTTTCTAGGTTGAAGGTGTAGTGGTGAATGATACTGTAAGCTATGCTGGAGGTAGCACATCACAGAGGGCGTGTCCTATCTGTAGCCGAAATCTTCAAGTTTCATATAAGGTACAATATATTTAAAGACCAAGCTTTGTTGTAATTTGGGATATATTGATATTGAATTCTGGTTATACTGTATGGTGATAAAGAAAGCACCCTGGTTGCTCTCATATAGATGACAATGAAAGATGTTTTTTTTGTGTGTACTTTTTCTTTCATTACCATTACAAACTATGAGAACCAGCTACATTGTCCAAATATTAGCATACAGGATTAAAAATTATTTAGGGTTTTGTGTAATTTGTATGTTGGTTTACTAGCAACACTTTATAAAACAGTCTGAATGCATGGCATGAAAATTTGACAGTTACAAAGAAAGGCTGTGAACAGAGGGAAGCTACTTCATGGATACTTTCTTTAATTGATCTAATTCAGTGGTGTTTAATGAAGCAAGGAAAACAGTTATTTCCAAATTCTGAATTATTCTGAATTACTCATACATCAACAATTCAACATATATAAAACTGGAATTTCAAGGAAATGATGATTTTCCCATTAATGGTCTTTCTCTCTTCTAGGATGTATTGATCTTGGATCAGTTTGTTAGTAAGAAGACTGGCAAAATACTTCCTCGGCGAGTGACTGGTGTGTGTACAAAGCAACACAGGCAGCTGGAAGACTGCATAGATAAAGCCCAGAAATCAGGTACGTGTGGGACATACCTAACTAGCATGGTTGTTAACAGGATTGAACTTTAGTTTCAACCATCCCTCACTCTAGATTACCTCTTAAAGCAGCATTTTGCGTTTGGTCGCCGTTTTCTACTTTTTGGACATGTCCATTGAGATTTTTACATATATCAATCACAAAACAGCAAACTAAGAAATTAGCCAAGTTTTTCCCTGCCAACAACGTTAATTGGCAAGTAATTAAGGATATTTGCAGATAATGAGAGATTTGCAGATAACGTGTCCACGACAAATTCCACACTTAAAATTAATCACATACAGTTCCCCCAAACCCACTAGTTTGAATGCAACCAAGCAGAGATGCAGGTTTAGTTATGAGCCGTTGCTAAAAATAGATTCAAGACTGTGCATTGGTACAACCAGGGAGTTGTTATGTAACTCCCTGGTACAACTGCTATATAGACTGTACACAAATCAACTTGCATGGTGTGGTATTACGTATTGGTCAATGACGTTAGTAGTGTTTAAATATTCATATTATGGGCGAGGTTTATTGGGATCCCAACGGAATATATCTTGGAGAAAAACAAAGTTGAAAGTTGCAAATTTTTCGACTTTTATGCCACCATTTGAAGTAAGATTTAAATAGATAAGCTAGTTATGTATGTCGTTATGGCATAGTGGAGTCAGTGAGGTTGAGAAAAATCAAAGAAAAGGACGCAAAATGCTGCTTTAAGATCTGATATGAAAAGAAATGGAATAGAATTCACTCCCTTGCTGTTTATATCTTTAACAGTAACATTTATATGATCCTGCCATTTGTGATATTACAGTGTTACTAAAACCGCATTTGTGCACTATTTGGAGTCGAGTCAAATTTTAATGTCTACAGTATGTTCAATTTCACCTTCTGTTCTTCTTTTCAAAGGTTTGCTGCCCCCACCAGATTTAAGCAGTGTACCACTACCACCCAAAGATATGAGGTTACCCCAAGGAACCTTTCACACATTTTACAGAAGCAATACTAGAGGCACTAAAAGGAAAGAATGATGCTGGTATTATAAGTGAGGTCAGGATTTCTGGAGTATAAAAGAACAACCGAGCTATGAAGTAATTTGATGTATAGTTCTATATCCTCAGGAATCATTTCACAATACTGCTTCATAGCTAGGGAAAAGTAGTAGCCACTCTTGGGAGGCCTAACAAGCACAATGGCCCTTCGCATGTCTTCCACAGTTAAAGAGACAGAGTCTTGCTTTCAAAGAATGCATGTAACAGGAAGGATGCAAACCCAGATTTTACAGATATATATGTCTCCATGTACCACTTGGCTACTTGGATGGAAACAAAAGCATATTGTGTTTGTGAGATGTCCTTTAAGAGTTGTACTTTATAACAGTAGTTTAGAGTAGTATTTCTTTTTGATGAGTGCAGAAACAATTCAACACACATTAAAAATCTCTTTTGACATGATTTTGAGAGCAGACATTTCACATCATTCTGTTTATCAGGCTATGTCTTAAAACAACAAAACAATGAATGCAAAAAGTAAGAACAAATGGAATACACATTTTCAGAAACAAATATGTATTTGAAAGTCTGTACATTTTAGAATGGAAATAATAATTCATTAATTGTTCAATGTGTTGAAGGAAATGTTGGAAGTTGGAACCATTTTTGGTTCAGCTCTAATAAAAATCTGGTATATGTGTACAATTTGAAAGCAAAATGCACTACCAGATTTTTGTCATGTAAACGTTTGCAGTCAAGGGAAAGAGTTCTTTGATTAACACTAGAGGAAGAACAATTTAAGTTGAAATAAACATTGATCATTGCATAAATAAAGGTCCAACATGTGACAGATTCAATGACCATATGGCAGTGTGAATCTGTATGGTGTTTTCTATGTAACTATCAAAATTTTTGCATTTGAATGTCACTGGAGCAGGGTAAAGCAACTGAATGTTTCATATTTATTCAAAGTGATGGAAGAAATTACATTTGTAATGACAATGTGTTTACAGCCTATACATCAGATCAGGAGGCAAGTAATGACAAGTTACATTTTGTCAAATTATGGTAGAGCATGTCATATTTTATAATCACTGAAGTTAAACATTTCCTTAGACAACTTTAAAGTTATAAACAAAAAGAGGGTTTCTCTGCTTAATTGGCATTCCTTTGTGGTCTAGACTATGCTTACATTTCACAAGTCTGTGAAGTTGTATTTCTTGATGAGCATTTGTGACCAAAATATAAAAACTTAACCAACAGTGTAACCCAATCAAACTCCAATGAGGAAGGACAGATATTTTTAAGAGAGAAATACTCTACATAGGGTCACCGTAGTTCATAGTAGCAATCAAAAGACCATTGAGGCAGGCTAATAAATTTCCCAAAACCTGAAAGAGAACTAACAGAATGTGGCAGTGAAGTTAAGTGTCGATATGATCCCCAATTTTGAAGTGATCCATATAGGTTATATATGTATATCAGCAGTACCATGTAGATATTTCTAAAGCTGCATCTCCAAGAACAAATTAAGCTTACAAAATCACTTCAGGAGATATCTGCATCCCCAAATCATTTCTTTAGACCTATAAAGTATAAAGCATTCATTGTGGTAACATTTCCTTTACATCATACATCTGTCTCTTTACAGAACATTCACCTGTGATTAATGTGCTTGTTTTGTTAATTTCTCTATTTTTAACATATGTAAGGATGAAACTTCTACTACATATTTTGTTCAATACAAATACAGAAGGAAAGCATGAAGAACTGCCTTTATTACATTTTTTTCTTAATTTCTTTTTTTTACATTTTTCGGGGTACTTTTCTACATAACAGTATAAGATAACGTCAGATCAACATGTAAAATATTACAGCATAAAGGGCAAATCTTTGTTCTTTTCCCCGGTTCCAACGTAAATCCAACCGTACTTCCTTGTATGTGGGACATGGTAAAACGTTGTGCCTGGCCAAAGTAGACTTGTGATGGTAACCAGTCCACTGCCACGCTCAAACTTCAGAGACCATGATCCTGTTGAAGTAAATTATAATCATACTTTTGTTGTATAAATAAAGTTACTTAAATTTCCTCATAAAACTAGCAAAAACATTTCCACCAAAAAGATTGAGTCAACCATGTTTCTCTTCATACATATTTCTTACTTGCATGATTAATTGTATGACATGGAGAATCATCAGACTAATTAAAATTGAATAAGAATGATGTAAAAACTAAGACATGTGGAAAGACAATTGATGGCTTACATGACTAATCCTATCCTTACTCCCATTATAATGTAGACTTAGTTAACTACAGATTTGTGTACATAAATATAAATGTATGCTAAGTTGCTGAACAATTCAACATACTTAGAAGCTTGAGAATCTATGATCAATCAAACATATCAACTGTTAGTTTGTTACCACACAGATAAGAACATTAACATGGAATGCTCTAATATCCTTACCCTCCTCCCATATTTCAAATTCATAGCAAGAAATAAACTCACTGTTTCAGCTATAGAATGCATTAAACCAAATCAAGTAAATATTGTACCTTTGGTGAATTAAATTCTGTATATTTTAACTTGGTTTCAAGAGGTAAATATGTATCTATTACCTTTTGGAATATCTTCATTTATTGGATCAAGAAAGTCAATGGACTTGTCCAAGTCTGCCTTTTCTAGCAAACTTTTCTCATTCAATCTGACCGGTTCTCTGAAGTGACAGTAGTTTTGTTGTTTTCCAGCTTCTGTTACAGACAGACCTGAAAGTGAAAAAAAAAATTATAAATCATAAACTGCTTTCATATTTAAAAAAAATAAAAGTGTTCCAATTTATGCATATATAACAACAATGTATACGTGAAGGCATCGCATCGCGCCCTTTTCCAGATTCTGAAACCATACTTTGGCCATCAGTTTAAAGCTCCACTGGACTGTCCCTTCTTCCCCTCCTCCATCATCACAGACATACTTCATTAAATTTGAAGTTCAAAAATGTATTTCTGGACAGCTGGAACTTCCAAACAGATGGGGGGGGGGGGGGAGTTGTTCTTCACTAAAAATCTCTACCACAGTAAACTAAAGATGATGGCTGAGTTTGTAATTGAGATCCAGTAATGTAACTTATTGTGTAAAACTTCTGCCTGTTGTAGTCAAAGAATGCATATTTGGTATCCACATCCATAACAATAAATATTGTGAAGGGAAAAAAAGACTGTTACTTGGAAGGTTGATCATGTACTGCAGTGAACAGCTCAATAATTGAGGGAAACAACAAGAAAATAAATCAGTCATCTTTACAAGTATCAAAACTGAAGTAGGTAATGATGAAGATTTCAAAAGATGGCCCAAAATTCAGGAATAGACTTGAAACATGAAGCATGGATTTTAGCATACTTTCTGTCATATATATCACTTGGTAAATTTAAGGAAGGTAACAATACTCCAACACCAGACACAGCTGCTCAAAAACAATAACAGAGCTCTCTGAAACACCTCCTGTCTTATACTACATATTTGGTTGTTCAGCTACTGGAATTATGAGCAAGTTTTGTCAACCTCACCTTCTAAAATGTAAAAATTCCTGAGTCTTTCATTGTAGAATAAACCTGGACAGACTGAGTGAACTAGAGTACACATATTATAAGAGAGAGGTGGAAATCCCAATAAAGCAAACAACAATGGAAATACCTTCAAAACTTCTGTTCTGGAGAACAGCACCATGTGGAGTCTTCACAAAAGCACCTCTTGGAGCGATTGCCACCTGTTCATCAATGTCTGCTACAACGGCAGCTAAACGATCCTCTTCCTTAATCATAATCTGAAATTTGGGGATGAGAATTTACTCTTTATTATGACTTTCTGATATTAATTGTGGTACTTCAGACTCAACAAGTGTAGATGACTCATTCCAACATATTGCAGTAAACAATGTGACAGTGAAATACATGCCCAAGTATCAATGTGTCATCACTTATTGTCATTTTCAATTTTTAACAAAGACAAAGTAATATATTTGTTTTCACATACATACTAAAACAAATATTACTTGTGATGGTATGTCGCATGACCAAACTGGAACATTCCTTGCCTTGCTGGTTTCTGTCAAGTTGTATTGATCATGTCAGTGTAGGAGCTATTTGGCTACAAATATTATTGGACACATCTTTAGGGGATATTGTTCTAATATACTACAATCATGATAAATACATGGTACGAGTAATTCTCAACCACTTAATAATATATCAAATTAAAGATAAGTTTAAAAATGCTTGTAGACCTGAATAGTGTATTGGATAGTGGATACAGTTAAAACACTTTCTTTTTCGTTTCCTCTCTCTCATGCAACTACTGAATTTAAAAAGATTGGGGTGCAGGAACTGAAATATTTCATTGCATGCAATATTTACCTTTTTTTTTACTATTTCCTGCATTATGGTTGCTTTGGAAAGTTACTTATCAAATACTAATATGTACAAGTCTTTGAATGTCACCGGTAAGCTTTACACTAACCTTGGTTAATTCTTACCAGAGCTTCATGCAATAGCCATTAGAAATACATGACATGCATTTTAGAGACAAAATGTCTTTCAAATGAAATGTTCACTTACTGTGCTCTCCTCTTCAGTTGAGTCTTCTCCTTCCCCAATCTTCTGAATCTCAATGTGTTCATATTCATGTGCAGGGTCTCCATGAAAACGACCTTTCACCACTGAGCACTGATCCCTGATGGCCTGAGTAGCTTGTGGCAAAAGACCCCATGCCACACAATCCAGGCTAGAGTAAGGAAGCAGGAAAAATTCTCAGAAACATGTCTTGTCTACAAATGTCTCAAATCCCATAGCTTAGCCCAACGCAATAGTACTTAGCATCTTATCATTAGATAAGATCTCAAAGGTGATGAAGGACATAACATGGTATAATGACACAGTACTATGCCTACAAATTTGATCTTGTCAAGACTAACGTATCATGTCGCTAATTCATGCATTTAAATAACCTGCATGTAGTTTCTCCAAAGATCATTTCACTGTTAATGACTGTGTTATAGTTTAGTCTCCCATTCCGAGTAAGTTTTTGACAATGTAGACTTGTTTTTTTGCCAGCCAATTGATCCTACCCCTAGCTTTTTACCGTAATCTACATTAAGGTGACCATATTGTATTTAGGAACCTATACTTTCTACGTTTAAAGCGAGAGGTGGAATGTACTGATCTACTAATTTTGTAATGATAAGTTTCAAGAATGATGATCAATCGCCAACTCATCCAGAAACTAGGATTTGTCCAAGATAGGTATTTTACAAACCATAAATTCATTTGAATGATCTGGGTTGCTTTTATATTTGTAGTAATAAAAATTCACCTAAGGCTAAAGGTTACTGGTAATGTTGATCTCTCTGATTTTGCTTTGTGGTATAGTTGAAATTTTCTACCCACTAATCAAGTTCAGCAAAGTGTCATCAGATTACACCAGAACAGATTTATTATCAAGCTAGAGAATAGAGATATTCCATTAAATCTGTCCATACATCCCTATTTTTCTGTATAATTCCTATAGCCTAGGTCTAGATGGATTCAAAATACAAACTTTATGCTGCCTTCTTCAACAATATAAATGTTAGCTGGTTTCATAAAGACTGTGTGGATTAAAACTTGCACTCAAAATGCGGTTAATAATCTGACATTTAAACACGGCAACAAGCATTGGTATAAAGTCTGTAATTGCAGCGACATAAGTATATTACACAGTAACGGAGTAAGCAAAATAACACACAAAATAACTGTACACTACCATAGGCCCAAATAAAATCGAGGACAACTGTGGGGACACTGTCACTCCAGGAATGGTACATGAAATCTGGAGACTGTCCCCAGAAATATGACATGTGCTGTCACCTCTGCCTATAAACATGAAAAGCATTTGCTATTTTGTTGGTGGGGCTTATTCGCAGGGCAGCCCTGCGAATAGCCAGACACATACACCTTATTCACAGGGCAGCCCTGCGAATAGCCGGAAAAAGCATCTTATTCACAGGGCAGCCCTGCAAATAGCCAAACACATACACCTTATTCGCAGGGCAGCCCTGTGAATAGCCAGACACAAGCATCTTATTTGCAGGGTTACCCTGCGAATAGCCAGACACATACACCTTATTCACAGGGCAGCCTTAGACTGGGTTAACGGGCTCAGTAATTTTTGGGGCTATTCGAGTTTGCTTTTGGGGCTATTCGAGTTTGCTTTTGGGCACCAGCTATCTTTTTGAGTCTTAATTGGGAGCCTCTATATTTTGAGGAATTTATTGGCCTTTGGGATTCCTATCTTAATGCTGTTAGGATTGGTTTTGGGAGCCTAGGGCCTTAAGATTGAACCAGTCTAGCATTAGTACCGCCAACATAAAATGTCATCCCTCGATCATTTTCACCTTTGTTTTTGCAGAGTGACTGCTCATTTGCATGTAAAGGTGTGGGAGGTGGGGGGGGGGGGTGTCACACCTTTGACCATATTGGCTTTCAGGCAATATCGGCTTTTGGGGAATCCCAAGATAAGCTCCCTTAAAATAAGCTTTTAAACTTGAACTGCTGGGGCTCCAAAAATTAGCTTATGAAGTGGCTAAGACTATTTGGGCCCAAAAGGTTGGCTTTTTCAAGGCCCCTAAACTGACTGGTATCAATAGCAAAACCTAATAATAAACCTATTTTCAAAATCGTCACAGCCCTGCGAATAAGGTGTCTGTGTATGTTATTCGCCGGGCTGCCCTGCGAATAATCACTTCGTATTTTGTTAGGCTTATGCACTTTGTAGATTTTGAAAATTTGGACTGATAGAGTGGTTGCAATTTGACATTTAAACACGTCCGCTATATTAAAAATTAGTATAGGCCTGTATGCTACTAGACCTGCTACAGTGCACAACGTCTGATTTAGAGGACACGCGAAGTTACCGTACAACACAATATGAAATTAGTATTAGCCACGCCTGGTCCAGTTTCGCGAAAAAGCTTAGGCCTACATGCTCATTGTTGTTGTTTTCACTAACCTGTACAGTGTTTTCCTATCTGCCATTTCATCATTTCCAGTGCCTTGGGCGATAAAATAGTCGTTTTTAACGCCGAGGATTTTGCCCCATAGGAATACTCTGTTGAACTTATGGTTATTTTGGAGAATAACAAGTGATGTTTCGAGCGCAGCCTTCTGTTCACCACTCAAAATGATACCACAAGAGCCAACATAACTTATATTCAAATGCAATCCGTCACTTTCCATTTTTATATCTCCGCCCTTCCGTTATGTAGACAAAATAATTACTTTTGATACACAATGGATTTGGGCTAAATAATTATATAATAAGAATATGATAACGAGTAAATACGGCTAAGCCAAAGAGCTTCGACTCGACCAGGATGCTTCGTGAATGTAACTGTGTTGCTAACGACCAGATGTTCTTAGCAACCGCATTGAGGGGTAAGAGAACAAATTTGTGTTCTATATCTACGTGACAAAACACAGTTAAACTTCATCAGTCGTCATCACTTGCTTTGCTATAAAAGTTTATTTGAAGTAATGAAGAACAAATGATGACAATATTTTTAATTACTTAACTTTTAATGTGATTACTTCTAGAGTAAAAAATCGCTTCAGGACGAGATATGTGTATTGAATTGTTCTGTTAGTGCCTGTGTTATACCCGGCTTCCCGGAGAATGACAAAATCGCATTCAAGTTGCTATTCACTCGGCAGCCGGATTACTAATAATAATGATGCTGTTCTTTATTTGCATCGCTGCTGGATGACGACTATAATCACGATCTTTTAATTTACAAGAAATTGGAAGTCGTAAAAGGATGTGAAAATTGAGAAACTCATCATTAGTTACGTGCAATCTATCCACACACATGTCATTAAATTTCTGCAATAGTGAGAAAGCAGACTTTTATGTAAGGACTTGAATATACGAAAGATGATCAAAATAAAGTACCTCAAATATATGTTATTAATTAAATGATAACCTTGTTGAAATTTCGTTATATTGTGATGTCAGCCTATATGGAGAATATATTCCGTAACCAGGAGTCAAGTATACAGACAAATGTTCAGTACAAAAACAAATCGAAGTCAATTGTGCAATTAACGTAACACTCAATTGAATCAAATAATTGGTCGAAAATCGGTTACTATTTACTCTAAAATGAAGTGTTATCAGTCTTTCAACGGGGAGGGGGTTGATGGAGAGAGAGGGGAGTCTCGAGATACTCCGGGGTAAATGCGATCACAATAGATATACGTTGAAAACCTGCATCCTTGGATTTGACAGTTAGTGGCCTATGTCCCATTCCTTCCTGTTTTTCACTAGTAAAAAAACATGCACAAGATTAATTTTGAATTTCTACTATTTATTCGTCGTGTATTACACAACTCTATTTGCTTATTTCAATTATTTCCATGCTTGTGTAGGCTTATTCGTTGTTATCATACTTATAAGCAAATACATTTAAAAACAACTTGAAGTAAGTTCTCCTCAAATCAAAATCAGAACTTACTTTTGAATCTTAAAAGTTAACTATATGTAGCATCTGCAGCCGCATCGTGTTCATTCAATCAAATTCAGTAATCTCGCAACAAACGAAGACAGCACTAAAATAAAGAGCCTAAGAGGAGAGACCCAATAACAACGATTTGTTATCCACGTGGTTTGAACCGAAGGCAAAACAAACAATTGTTCTGTTTGACAAGCCAAGAATTATATTTGCTTAATTAGTTAAAGATCTTGGACTTTTGATCATCATGTGAGACTAAACGTAATTGCAATGAAACTATATGAAGTTACGTTCATTCCCAACTATATGTCACTTGATGTGTATCAAAATTTCAAGCTAATTATGCCTATACGCAAGACTAAAAAAAACAAGAAGTAAAGTAGGCCTACATATGAAGTTTATATAAGTGTGGACCGAGAACTTTGAAGGCCTACCTCTAGTCAAATGTTATACTTTTCTTCACATTTTGATTTTTGACTGATAAAGGAAAATGGAAAATACATGTTTGAAGGACGCATATAGTACCGTATGATGAATATGTTATATCCTTGACACAATATCATCTGTGTATTTACTATCGTGATGTCTCTCGACTTGAACTTTACCAACTTCTGCAATGGAACTACACCGGTTACGAAGGAGTTATTTGCGGGTAAAGACATATATATAAATATATATAACTCATTACGTTTTCAATTATATATATTCATCTGCCTTTGTCGTTTACTTCCATTTCATTAACAAAAGTCTGTTTAAATATCTCTTTCGAAATCCGGCTTTAGGAATCACAAATGACTTCGAGTCGGTTAGAATCATGTTTGATCTCTAGAGTAAGGCAAATATGTCACCAAAAACAGAACTAGTATTGTTCGATACATGTGACAAACGCTGCAGTGGAATTACGACCTTCCTTACCGGTTTCGAACCTCTGGACATCAATCGGCGTCCATAGCCTACTTGGTTAGGGTGTCCGCATATAAAGCGGGAGGCTCTGGTTCGAATCCCGGTGGAGGCTGGAAGTTTCTTCACTGTTCTAATTTTTCCAAATCATTACGTTTTAAATTATATATAGCCTATATATATATATATATATCGCTGTAGTTAGAAATAAATAATTAAGTACTCGAAATTGCATGCAAATAGCCTCATTGGCTCCAGTCTCAAGTTAGCTGATGTTATTTAGTTTAATGCAAATATGTACGGAAGCGTAGAAGGGACATTGCATTGACGAGTTACCAACTTGACAAAACGACAATTATCTGCAAATTGACGAGTTGACGAGATGGTAACGTGACAAAATTAAGAAAATTGACGTTTAGACGAGATAAAGGATCTCGTCAATGCAACAATTTTCTGCAAATTGACGAGTTGCACACTTACTACCATCTCGACAAGAGATGGTATACGTAGTAAGTGTGCAACTCGTCAATTTGCAGAAAATTATTGCATTGACGAGATCCGATATCTCGTCAACTCGTCAATTTTCTGAATTTTGTCATTTTGTCGAGATGGTAGTAAGTGTGCAACTCGTCAATTTGCAGAAAATTGATGCATTGACGAGATCCGTTATCTCGTCAATGCATCAATTTTCTGAATTTTGTCATTTTGTCGAGATGGTAGTAAGTGTGCAACTCGTCAATTTGCAGATAATTGTCGTTTTGTCAAGTTGGTAACTCGTCAATGCAATGTCCCTTCTACGCTTCCGTAAATATGTCACCAGAACAGATTTAGTATTATTGTTCGATACAGGTGACAAACGCCTACAGTGGAATTACGACCATCCTTACTGTATGTGTAAAAATATTAGACCTACTTAATTGTTCATTGTCCATATATCAACACTGACAGTTTTATCGAATTGTTTTCTACGAATGATTTCTTTCCGCAGTGATTGATGAGATTGATGGATTCAAGAGCATTTTGATCTTCAGCGGCATCATAACTCCTTTAATTATCTGTGTTTTCGTCGAAGCTGTCGTATACACTGTTAGGAACATACCGTACTGTGACCGTAGATACTGCATATTATGGATACTTGGAGTTTATCCGGTAAATTATTATTGAGAGACTGCGAAAATCAAATATGATCCATTACGCATAACAAGCTTTCTATACATTTGCTGCAAAAGATTGGTCTGTTATGTTGAAACTTTATAACCACATTCAAAGCAGGTTATCAATTACTGACATGTGCTATAATAACATAATTTAACTTAATTTATAGTTGCGTGCACCGGATTGTGGCTGCATCCTATGGGAAGTCCCCCAGGGACACGTGGCTGTGGTGCAATGTGGTACCCCAGGAGAGAATTATGCACACTTTGGTGTGTAGGTGTGACAAGTTACCAATGACCAGGGTTAAGCATTAAGCGCATAGAACTCTTGGATTATGCGCTATATAAATAACGGGGTAATAATATTAATAATAATAATAATTAATTTCATAGCTTCAACACCACAAACCGTCGAGAATGTTCTTCCACATAGTGCAATATACATTACTTGAAGAAAATTGCATTACCAATTAGCTTCTACTTATATATACTTTTCTTTCTTGTTTAACAGATATTCTGCTTGACTGCTTTACTCGGTCTCTTCATACCAAGAGCAGCAGGTCTTTGCACATTCACCGCCGCAGCGTGAGTAGAAATTAATAAGAGGAAAGTTATTTATTGTTTTCATTATTTGAATCTACTGCAAACTTGTGAGGGGTGAGACGACATGGCGTCCCTTTTTTTATCACAAGTCAGGGGCAAATGACAATACAGTTTTTCAGTACAATTTTTCAGACAAGTTGTAGTGTCTTAGTCATCAATCATGTTTGAGAGCAAAGTAGGGATCCTATATAGATATCAAATGATAACGTGAAAGTACTTTTAATTCATCCTTAAAATACCCCCCCCCCCCCCACTCTCAGCCTCATCCCCTAAAATGTGAGGGGAACAAATAACAATTTTAGGGGTTCAATAACAACTTCCTGACATGGACGTTAAATGGATGTGTGCCGAGAGATTGGCTTCGGTCAGCTTGCGAGTCTACAAGCCTCCATGGCTTCTTTCGCGAGTTCCTGCTTGCGGGAAGATCACATATACATACATACATACATACAAATCATGCACCCACGCACACGCGCATCCAAAACAACCAAGTTTGATTCGTGCTTGAACGGTTGCGGTTAACACTTCTAAAAATGGGCGTGAAATCAACAATCGCCTTTTCTCTCTTCCAGGTATTTCGCAGTAGTTCTTTTCGAATTCATGCATCTTATTATTGATTACTTTGGAGGACTCGAGTCGATGTTACTACAGATGAAGGGAGCTCAGATGTCCGTGGCCAGACCTCCTACTATGTGCTTATTCTTCTGCTTGCCAAAATTTGAAATGACCAGGTAAGACCCTTCACCCAAATTCACGTTAATAATACTTGAAGAACAATTGCAGCATCTTCATAAACTAGAAGATAATTATGTCGAACGAAACAAATGAAATATTTATGTGATACTTTTGATAATTAAAATTAATCGTTCTTAATTTATCTTACATTAGGAGAAATTTCCGCATCTTGGAAGTTGGAGTTTTACAAGTTGCTTTTTTACGACCTCTTACCCTCTTCACTTCTGAATTACTTAGTATTGATGGCAGACTTGGACAATCGGTAAGACTTAAAATTTAAAATATGATTTTACAGGAATATTTGAGAAATAAGTATTATGATGATACTAAATTTGAAGAGAAGACTACAACATTTTCGGCATTCCCATGTTGTTTCACATTCTATATGTATATGTTGTTAATAAATATTTATGTTTAGAAATGTTTTTTTTTTAAATTTTGATGTATACGCATGCTAACCCGTTTCCTACCTAGTGCATGTAACAGGGGCATGATTATGTTTAAAGGGGTGGTCTGGAGGGGAGGGGCACTGGGATAACAGCACTTCAAGCGTTTCACCTCGTTATTTCTTATGTATATCTTCGCTGCACAGTGAATCAAACATCGAAGGAACATGTTAACTAGAAGTTGCGAATCACTGTGCGGCCGAGGGAGGCGGGGTGGGAGCACAAAAACTGATTTACAAAACTGATATTTTGTTGTTCCATTCCTCAGGAGAATGCAGGAATAGCATCACTGGTTATTAACTGTGTCATCTTAGCGACCTCGTTGACTGCCATACAGTGTCTCCTGATCTTTTTCTATGCATCTCGAAAGTATCTGAAGAAATTTTATATTGGCCCAAAGTTCGCATGCGTACAACTTGCTCTTATATTTAGCAACGTACAGTCTGCGCTACTCTCCATTTTGGCGCGCTTTGACGTCATCGAATGTTATCCTCCATTCCCGTTTACAGTTCGTGGCTACCGTAAGTGAACAAGTGATCCATTTAAAGCAGGGTTGTCCAACCTTTTGCAGAGGAGGGCCACATGGAATAATTATGATGAAGGAGGGGGCCGCATGAACCCTACGCTCGATTTTTCGATTTTTTTTTTGCCCGAAGCCCAAGGCAACAAAATGTGAGCATTGCGCGCGGAGCGCACTGACTTTTTCCTTCCTTATAAAACAGATGAATAAAGTTCAGCCGCCCCCCCCCCTCCGCTGAGTGTCAGACAAACTGACCTGTATGCAGTTTTTTGGACCCAGAAGGTTCGAATGATTGATTATATAGCTTCAAATTGTTATAAATAAATCTGCTCAATAAAATTTTGCACCGTAGAGCATCTCTGGCGGGCCGGACGCAACCCTGCGGCGGGCCGGACTGTGGCCCGCGGGCCGTAGGTTGGACAACCCTGATTTAAAGTATTTCACTGTGAAATGTTGACGTAACAGTCGTACGCAGGCATAATATCAAAATAACTTGTTTGTTTCATGAGTCATGAAGCGTACCTGCATGGGGGTGGGTGGGCGGGGGGGGGGGGAGGGTGGTGTTACTACATCCGATCTAAACTTCGAAGGCACTTATAAAAATAAGATATGTTTTATAGGACATTGCACTCCTCTATGCATTTGTCTGCATGTAGTTTTAATGTGGTAGCATTGTATAGATTTAACAGCTTGAACATGTATGCTTATACAACAACACCCTTGAATATGTCTTCTTTGCTTCACAGAGTGGCATCTCTTTCTTATAACGATAGAATCAACACTCATGTTTATACCGACACTGTATTTCTTCCGCAATGTCAAAGGTAACATTATGGAAGACCCCCACCGGAAGTTACGACGCACCAGTACTTTCGCTGGTCTCGTTTCGTCTGCTAAGGTTAAAAGACGAAGAAGTTCAACGATAGGAGAATGCGACAACCTCATTCGGGAAAGAAGAAAGAGCGAAGGACCTTCCTATGGTACTGTGATTGAACTCTGACTCTAACAGCCGATGCATCATCGCCTTTCCGTTTGGATTGATCAACGAAGGAAGGGGTGATATGTGTGTTGCAACATGAAAGACATATCAATGAAGCACAAAGAACTCGAGGCATTATTTGTAACCATGATTTGCAAGTAAAACAACCGTCTTAAACCTCATATGGGCCTACGTAACGAAATGTTCCTTGATTCACAGCAGCAGTCTGTAACTGAATGACACTGCCTACTGTTGCCATTTTTTTTTTTTACAAATTGTGAAAATATTTTACGTTCGTTTCTTGAGGATTTCAAGATTCAGCCAAGGTATAACTGAGAATTCAACCCGTTTGGGCTTTTTTTTACTGTCTACCCACGATGAACATATCATGGATATTTACAACTTGAAAGATGTAGCAAAACGCAATGTACGTATGATATGCAGACAATTGACCGGTGTGATAAAAATGATCGTGCACCTTCGATTGTCAGCGGACAAGAACTGCAACGATTATGACACACCTCTGCAAATACGGTACCGTAGGTGCCATTGGAAACACTGCCTGATCACAATCATTTCTTTGTTTGATAAAAAGTTAACATGTAGTATTGTTTTATGTAAGGGAAGGGGGTGAGTAGGAATTTTTCCTCACCGGTCCCATCATTGTACTCTTCAAGTATATCTTTACCTGTACCCCCCCCCCCCTGCAAGTCATCATACCTGTCCACGACTGGAAACAATGCTAGGCATAACGTATCACATAATATGTGATGTGTACTCATATAAATATTTTTGTCAGTGAATGGTATGTTGGACTCGTGCCACAGATTTGCAGCTGTAATCACCTCCTCTTCTGACACAGCCAAGTTTTCTGATGACATCACTAGACTCGAAATAGTTACAGTCAGGGGCGTAGCGAAGGGGTTTTTGATGGGGGGTGTGGAGAATTTGATTTGCCGACGGATCTGGAAGTGGTGACTGAAATGGGGGAGGGGTCTAAGGGGAGGTGGTGTCCCCCTCCCCTTTGGAAAATTTTTAGTTTTGAAACGTCCTTAGATGCAATCTGGTGCATATTTTAAGTCAAATTTGATTTGCCGACGGATCTGGAAGTGGTGACTGAAATGGGGGAGGGGTCTAAGGGTAGGGGGTCTACCCCTCCCCTTTGGAAAAATTAGTTTGAACGTCCTTAGATGCAATCTGGTGCATATTTTAAGTCAAATTTGGCACGGAAGAAGCTCCCGTTCTCCTTTTTCTATTCAGCTTTCCTTCTTTCTTCCCCTTCCGCTCTCTTCACCTTTTCTCCTTTTGCCGACAGACCCAAAATTTGCCGACAGCGACCAAATTATTGGGGGGGGGGGTGTGACACCCCCCACACCCCCCCCCCCGCTCGCTACGCCCCTGGTTACAGTGCGTGTCACGATGACGAGAACTTTGTTATTGAAGAAAAGAATTCGTTTTAAGTTCACTACTCATGCAGACCTCGTATCATGAACTGAGAAAGCCAATATGATGAAATTTAATCATTTAATCAGCTAAATAAGGTGACCCCCCCCCCCCCATGGGAGTGGCACAAAATATATACTGTCTGAAATACGGTAGTTTTCTCTAGAGATCATTGGGGGGGGGGTCATTTTAGCTAGACCTTGGTGTATCAATTTGTTATGAAACAGTCACTTGTCTGCACATGAAATTTGTGACATTATAGTTCCTATAGTTCCTTTATCTGCAAGCGAATAAGTTTCATTAATAAATGTGTTAACGAATTTATGTAATCTGATAATTGTCCTTTATTTGCTTCAAGTGACATTTATTGACGTATAGATAAATACAAACAATAACCATGTTCAAAGGTAGACTTATGGAAAGGCCAGCGAACAGACGTGTTCACGATATCAATATGTATCAGTATCACCTGATTACAGCCATTATAACCGGTTTGAAAGTTTTAGCGTGTGTAATGAAGAAGGACCAATATTATTGGGCTATGGGGGAGGGAGGGAGCGCAGGGGACTCTTGTTATAAATTGATCATGGCATATTACAGACACATCCACATCGATATTCTGCGAGAAATAAGTGACGTGAGAGTATGTATGATAAGTGTCAATCAACGCCCACGATATGTTATAATGCAATGAGGACAAAACAAAACGGAATAAAATTAAGGAAACGTTTGAGTCAGATTTTAAGGTCAGCTCTGATGTGGAATCAGTGGCTTGGAAGTGTTTGACAAGCATTGTTTACCGTATTTGTTTTCAAGGGAGAGTATTATATCCTCCCAAGTATTACTGCACTTATGCATCGAACAGGACTGGAGCACTTATATTGCTAGTAGTTTTCACGAGTACTTTGCTGAATTAAGTTTACTCTTAACAAGCACTCAGTTGGTGTTATAGCCATTTATTATTTTCTCAGCTGTTAGCCACCCGTGAAGGGACATTTCCTTGAAAAGCTTGTCATTAGTATAACCAGGGAGTTGTTATGGAACAACTCCCTGGTATAACACTGTCAAACATAGATATATTATAGGCCTATCAATTTGAAAATATGACACGATTCTCAGGGATACCAGTACAAAATGTGGTCGTCACTACAAGAGAACGGATGGATAACTCAAAACTTGCAATCTCGAGGTCTCCGATTGGGAATAGTTCAATCGCGGGGGGGGGGGGGGGGAAGGGGGCAGCCGCCCCCCCCCCCTTGAGCATATTTTTTAATTTTTTTTTTAATGTTTTTATGATATCGCTAGTATTTTCAAAAGAGAAAATGCTAAGATACACTAACAAGGCCTGGGAAGTGCCATTTCCAGCGATCTGGGAGGCATTTTCAGCCAAAATTTTCTTGTACGCTTCGCGCCAACGCATGGTGGCGCTACGCTTAGATAGTTTGCAATATCGAATCTACAGTTTCGCCCCTCCCTTGGCAAATTCCTGGCTACGCGGGATGTTGAACTATTAGAATTGCTCAGAAAGTTTGAAGCCAAAATTTCAACAAAAAAAAGGGGAAAAAAGGACCTTGTTTAGATATCAGTTTAATAAGATAATTTTTGTACAGATCACAATTAAAGATCAACATTCTTGTGCATAATAATCTGCTACTATTGGGTCATGTGACCTACTTATGAGATTGAGGTCAAAGGTCACAGTGGTTTGTTAAATTTTTTTGGAAAATTATTCCATCTTTAAAATGCTCTAAACTGATTGTGAAGCATTTTCTCAAAATGTTCTTCTGTTTCTCACTGGTATGAGCTGCTGCACCATCGATATGCTTCTTTAGATATTTAAAGAGCCGCAGTAGGATGGCCAAATTAAATGAAATCAAAACTAACAGGCTTCTTTAATTTCAAGTTTTTTAATTGTGAATTAATCCCCACCACCCCCCTCCCCCATCCCCCCGCCTTGATCGAGTGGTGTCGAGAGCCAGTTCAAGCCCCATGGATGATTAGATCACAAGGAACCTTTCTTACAGGTTTCATTTTATGAAAATGAGAAAGCATTATTCCTGCTATACCCCAGGGCTGTAGCCCTATCTGACCATCCTCATCTCTGCCATCTTATAAGTGAATTCATGTACTACATGAATGTTGTTCATTACAGTTAACATTAGTTAGAACAACACTGGTCATCAAAGGTGAGCCTTTTCTCATTCATGTAATATCTTGTACAGTATGATCGGATTGATTGAACAAATTAATCTCAACATAACATATGTAACAGTAATAAGAACTTTATTTGACAATGTCAGTAATATAATTTATTCATTTGAAATATACACTATTTGTGAAAAATACTAAAATATGTGACTATAAAAATGAATGGCAAGCCTAATTAGGAGTTATCTGTAACATTACTCTGATTTAAAATCTTCTGAATTCTCTAATAAAGGTAAAAACTTACAGACTGTTCTATGCAAAGACAAATTCCATAATAATATGCTGGCAGTACCAGTGTCCTGATGAAAAGGTGCACAAAAATGCAAATAACAAGAGATATAGCAAGATAAATGATAAAATTTCTATAAAGCTTGTATTTATAAATAGAATAACTATAAATTGTCTACAACAATAATTAACAATTAGCTACAACTGCAGGCTATGGAGGGAACAGACAAATTTTTGGAAGGGCTTGAGACGCCCTCTTTAACCCTCTCATACGCCAATCTGAGGCATTACTTAATCGAATGTCTCATTCTTTCATTTTCTCGATTTCATATCTTTCGATAAATCTTTGGCAAGTCTATGTGGTCAATGGAATTATTGTTGAATGATTAAGTTGAATTAATGTGCGAATACTGTATGACTTGGTCAAAGAAACAAATGATACTGAACCCAGTGCAAAATAAGGCTTTGACCATACTTAGGTGTTTTTTTCTGCATCTGTTCTTTTGTAATAACCCCCTGATAAGAACATACCTTAACCAGTGGCGACACCAGAACATCTCCAGAGAGGAGAGGGGTTCACTAGCATAAACTGCACATCACAGGCAAGAAAAGGTGCAGAGGGTTAAGTTTTGGGGCCAACTGGAGGACAACTTCCATGATGTGGGGGGGGGGGTTGAAATATGCCCTCCCATGCTACCCCCTCCCCAATTGCCAGTCTAACTCCAGTCATATGGTTCCTCCTCCACTGTATGTGTTGTTTCATGCAGTTTCAATTGGTCATTTCGAGAAAACGATTGGTCGCAATAACTACAGCGGTATGGCTTCTCTCCTGTATGCAATCTTTCGTGTGATTTCAAGTTACCATAATATGCACACATCTTAGCACAATACCTGCATTGGTAGGGTTTCTCTCCTGTATGTGCTCTTTCATGCCTTTTCAAACTTCCAGTTTGAGAAAATGTTTTGTTACAATAGCCACAGCGAAAAGGCTTCTCCCCTGTGTGTGTCCTTTCATGTTCTTTCAAGATTCCAGTTCTAGCAAACATTTTGTCACAATAACTGCATTGATAGGGCTTTTCCCCTGTATGTGTTCTTTCGTGTGTTTTTAAAACGCCACCCTGAGAAAAGGTCTTGTCACAATACTTACACCGATATGGCTTCTCTCCTGTATGTGTTCTTTCATGTCTTGTCAACACTCCAGGGTAGGAGAACAGCCTATCACAGTATCGACATTGATAAGGCCTCTCACCTGTATGGGTTCTTTCATGTGCTTCCAAGACCCCAGGTCTGGAAACCATTTTGTCACAATATCTACATTGATAAGGCTTCTCTCCTGTGTGTACTCTGTCTTGTGTTTCCAAGCATCCACTTTGAGAGACTTTATTACCACAATGTGTACATTGGTATCGCTCTTTTTGTGTGTCATTTCCCTCATGTCCTCTCACAACTCCTGGTCTATGTATAACTTTGTCACAGTGGCTACATTGATACGATTTCTCTCCGGTATGTGTTCTTTCATGTCTCCTCAAAACCCCAATGTACGAAAACATTTTATCACAGTAACTGCATCGATAAGGCTTTACTCCTGTATGTGTTCGTTCATGCCTTTTCAAAACTTCAGTGGTTGAAAACAGCTTATCACAGTAAGTACATTGATAAGGCTTCTCTCCTGCATGTGTGCTTTCATAAACAGTGTGACGGATGCCAACATCCAATTGTTCTGTTTCTCCCCTTCGCAAGTTAGCATCATCAATATTGAATTCTGCATCATCAGTTTCATCTGCCAGTGCAACTGATAAATGAGGTGAGTACGAAGTTTCAACTGGTCTGTTCCATTCCTTTGATTGGATACACAATCGCGAGTGTCCTAAATGAAAACAGCAAAAAAAAAACAAAAAAAAAGCTCTGAGGTTTACACTTGCCATTTAAAGCAGATGAGAAAACACGGAAGGTATAGTAAATCACTTAAAGGGTCTCTCTGTGAGAAAAGGAAACTCTTAATTTTTACTTTGCTGGACCAATGAAACTGAGCAATATCTTAGCAAACTGAAGTGAGCCAAAGGAACTTTCGATCCATTGTTAAAACCTCATTGAGCAAACATTCATCATTGGAGTACATTCTAATTAGATGTTTTCATTTTGTTGAATATGGTAATTCTCAGTATGTCAAGCCCTGTTTCTTACTCTAAGATGCTAACCTAACTCGAACAATCACACTAGATGATCCAACATGGATGACTTATGGTGACCTCAGATGACCTTGCCATTCACCAATGTTAAGGTTCTTCTTCATTGTTGACTCTTTAATAGTAGCATGGAGGGGACGTGCTCTTTATCTAGATTGTGATTAAACCTGGCAGTTACAAATGGAAACCAGAAAGTGCACAGTATTAAATCAGCTGAACTTACCAGTGTCATTTACCACTTCTACTAGTCTAAAAATTTCAACAAATTATCAGTTTTTGAAAAAATTGTTTCTCTGACATTTCTCACTACAACTGTGCTCGTTAAAACACTAGGGCAACGAACAAATAATGTAGAATCAATCTTCATACATACCTCTATCAGGCCAGCTAAGTACTGAACAAATGATAACTGCAATTGTTTTACATTAAAAAAAAAAAACCTGTATTAATCCCCCAAGATATTCCCAAGTAATGGTAAATGCTTCGAGAAGTAGGCCTACCTGTTGCTTGGGTATTACTTCCTTCTGATAGATCATCTTCCATTTCATCTTCAATCTTGACAGTTACTTCAACTGTGAGACAGAAGAAAGGGGTAAATGGGCATATTAAATTATTCTTGATCTTTATTGCACGATTGACACATACTATATAAGTACAGAATTATTGCCACCAATTGACAATGACTTGGAGAATTTCATATTGAAAGCTATATGTAATGTAAGTAAAAATGAGCATTGCAAAACTGCTACCCACTTGTAAAGTCAATGAGGTAGGGATGGTGGTAGAAGTGGGACTGATGTAACAAAGAGCAGACTAAGAATTGGTAACCTTCAGTTACTGACACCAACAACACCTCTTCGCACAATACTGACACCAACAACACCGCTTCTCACAATACCCCTACCCTATTCAAAGAACCTTCCAGTTAAGCTCTGCAGGATATTAGGACGAGCTGCATGATCTTCAGTACATCAAGTAGAGGGATCTTGTTCATTTAATCTGGACCTTTCAAAACATGCAAAATGTTGCTTTGTTCAGAATGAATATTTGTTTAAGATGAATTCTTTAAAGAAACTGAACTGGTCAGAGGTTTCACCAGTAATAGCTCTTTTTTATTTTGAAAATATCACTATTACGTAAAAATTAAAATGCTACACATTACTTAGTCTTGTATTCTGAGCGTCAAACACTGCAATTTAAAGTATATGCCCAGGCTAGACCTTTGATCAATTCAATCAATTCTACAAATCTATACAAATAAAACATTTACAGTACAGTACATGATAAACATCTACTGTATCCTAACATCAAAACAAAAGTAACCAGCAAGTTAAAAGTAGCAAAATCATACAGTGGCTTGATGAGTATATACTTGACCCAAGTCAAAACCTAAGGGCGTGAAACTAATATGGACTTAAGCAGTACCAACACTAGGCGGTCTATGCCTATCAAACAGTACATTCCCTATCACATTCACAGTTTCGTGGAATTGTTACCAATACTGCTACTAGTGCAAGCAGAGTCAGTATCCCTACGCCCAGCTGAATCTGGTTCCATCTTGCATGAAGTTTGGAATACTTGTTTCCCTGTAAAAAGATCTAATAACGATGTTCGTTAAGACTTTGGAAGGGATCAAGTCATCTTCCTCCTTCTCGAAGTCGAGCTGCAGAAATGAAATGTTATCAGTTGTAAAAATGCCATACGTTTTACAGTGCTGGACATAAATATATGTCATAAATATATGTAGTACGGCGACTACTGAAGTTTAACTGACTTGTGCGATCCTTGAACTTGCACTTTCTGAAGTGTAACGCTGTGTAGTGTACATCTTGCGTGGAGGCACGAATTCTGAAAGGGCATCAACTTAACGAGGGAAGCCAACAATTAGAGGGAGGGACACAACGTTCGTGTTATTGCGCACATGATTGAGGCACAGATGGATGGGAGGGGAACAGTAGTTTGCAATAGTTATGAGGGGAAGGGGCAATAAGGTGTTCCCTGCCTGGCTATATGGGTCTGACTAAAGTATATTTCTGCTGCCATGGGGAAAGGGGTGAACACTTTGTCAGTCTTTGGATAAACAATCCTGGAAGCATCCCAGTAACCTTCAACAACAATACGTTTGGGATATATCTTGCATCAAATTCATTTGAATGCCATAAAGTCTAATTTGCAATCTGAGAATACTACAAGATTTGTTCTTCTATCTGGTAGTTGGGAGGCTATTTCAGCAGAAGTGAAGAAATGTGAGAGATTATCATTAGAACAGACCAAAAGTGGTATTACTTTCTAGACACTATATTTAAAAGGATTGCATGTTAGACCAGAGCACATTGCCAAGTGATGTATTCAAGACATTGATTAAAAAAGAAAACATTTAAATGAGATATTCTCAGATACTTTTTTCATATCATTTTCATCTAGTAAATACTCAAGACATGAATAAAAACAAGTCAACACATATCTTAAAGTTTGTTTTCTTTATTTTGCACATTATGTCACCACAGTAGTAAGTAGTATATACCAGACAGGCATCTGTCACCATGACCTGTATTACCGCTGAGATACAGAGCCCATCACCTCCTTATACAGGCAAAAACAAAACAAAAATCAGTTGGGCAAGGCAAGATTAATTTATTGACAGTGGTGGGCTTCTTCATTCCACAAAACAACAATACCAAAGCATTACCACAAGTGCCTTGATTATTAGGCACTATCTTAAACTGAGAAAAAAGAAGTTTTCCATTTGTTTAAATAAACCCTGATTCCCAAATCAAATCACATTTGTAAAGAAAGTAGAAACACTGCCACACAATAGAAGAATCTCCAGAAGAAAGAATTGTTACAAAGAAAATAAATAAACAAACAAGACAAAACCAAACACAGCGGCTCAGGCCATTAGTCCCTCAATACCTCCCTCCCTCACCAAAGAAATTTAAACATATAATACGCAAGAAAATTTAAAGGCAATGTCAAAGAATTGACTAATTGAGGTCAGAACTGTGCAGGCCCCACCCATACATGTGGGCTGATATAGGTAATCAATTACAGATTTTTGAAAAAATCTTGTAAATAAAGGCAAAGTGAAAATGTGGAAATTTGATCACCAGGTCCACATATTCTTTACATTATGCTCATTTTTCATGGGAAAGGTTTGGGGGGAGTGGGGGTAAACACTGAATTTACACTGAGGGTAGATACACATTAAATACTCTATTCTTAAGTACATTCTGTTGCAGAAATTCACATGAAAAGTTGTCACCTCACTTTATCGTCAATATCCCACTCTTCTCTTTACTATCTGTAATGGCAGCATGAACAAAACAGTAAATGTGGCCCAAATATAGAATAGGATCGGAGCATAAACAGAACCCTGATTGATGACATTAACAAAGTTTCTGTTATATAAAACCTTAGAATTTACTATCCAGTTGATAAGAAAGAAAAAATAATAACTCCATAAATCTGAAAATTGGTCTGTACAGTGTCAACACTACATTAATTCTCTCTATCTCTTTGTATTCTTGAGTTTATTAATAAACATAACCACGTAAGGGTACCAAGTCCTACTTTAATCAGAGAGAAGCTGTGTCCATTTTAATGGCTTGTTTTCTTCAATCAGACCAATATCTCTTATAGTGATACCCTTTCAACGGTACTATCCCAGCTAACTTTAGATTTATCCTATATCCCAAGATGGATATTCTTTTCAAAAATAATTGTTTCTTCCTGAAGTCTTGTTTCTCTCTTTTTTTTTGTGCCAAATTGTCATCAATTTGAAATATATTGCTTTAAGGATACTTTCACCACTATTCAGCTTCAAAAATACTTTTGTCAAGCATATTTTTGTCACTTATATTTCATATCTTTTTTAAGGGTTATTATATCCAACTAATTCCACCATAACCCTTTCCGGGTAATATCACTTTTTAACTATATCATTCAAGGATATTTACTTCAACTAATAGCATGTCTTTAAGACTATTAAGACATTTCTCATGATATATCCTTTTGAAGAGATTTTGTCCAACTCGATTCATTATCACCAACTGTCAGTAGAATTAACCACACTGTTTTAGAGATTACATCTCATAGTGCGCAACCATATCTCATAACTGTTACACCAAAATAAACAAAATTAACAGAAACAAATTTCCTTCCAGTTCTACCAGGTTCATAATCTTCTTACTAACGCAAACATTGAGCATATCACTGACCTCCTGTTAATAATATTTATGCAAATAAGTCTGAAAATGTTTAAAAGACAATTTTGTCAACAAAGCAGTAACCCCTGTTTCCAAACAGTGGTTGACTAATTTATTATGCAGAAAGCATTTCTTATGATAAAATACCAAATGAAATCTACAATTTTGGAGCAAAATCTAAATCTACTGAAAAAAAAAAAGAGTTAAGTGGATGCCACACTTTGACCCCCAGAATATCTGGCTCAGTAACTTCTACCAAACAAGCAATAGTACTTGGCTTTGTTACTGCATTCTGGGTGCAGACATTTGGTACCTTCTGGGAGCTCTTGCGGTTGCTTCATAGGAATGCAGAGACTTTTAGCCCCCATCGAGGGTGCACCTGGTTCAGCATCTTGACCTCTGTATTGAAGAAGTAATAATAATAATAATAATAATATAGCTAGTAAAAATAATTATATTGATTAAAGTGACAATGACAGACTTAAATAGAATCTTGCTTTGTAAGCTCTATTATTTTATCAATTCTGCTGAGAAAATTAATCAACACAGTAAGAATGCTGAAACCATTTTCATGTTTGACGTTCACCAACAATGGACAGCACATGGATTTATGAACGTTGATATATTGATCAGGGATCGAAAACAATCCCTGCAGCTCGATAACACAGAAAAACTACTTTTGCCCAATTACCTTTCCCTTCCATATAGGAATGTGTTTGGTTATCTCATGTCCCTTAACTTTACATGCTGTGTTAGACATATCATATAGCTGCACTGAAAGACAGTGTAGTTGTTGTGTTTGTAAGTCAAATTGTAAAAATGTTTTTGGATGCAATTTCAAATCACACAGCTTTAAGTCAGATGGTTCAAATTTGCACAGTGAAAGAAGAAAGTATTGGTTTCCATATTCTGAGGCACTTTGACGAATTATTTCCCCCATTTACCAGAACTGTGTCATAGAATGTATCGCATGCGCAATATTAGGGAAATTAAGCCCTTGCGTTTTGGCTCAGGACCTTTACAAGCATAAATCTATCACTTTCTGGCAGAACCTGAGCAAAGTAAGGGTGAAATTACATAGTAAAAGAGAACAAATAAATCAAAAGACAAATTCAAAGATAATGTCATTACATTTTGACCTTTAAAAGAAATGCTTGCACTCTTACCATCACAAAGTTTCCGTATACTATTCTATACTGAAGTAGTGAGCCAAACATGATTGGATGACTAGATCGATCAGAGTATACCTGTATCCTATGTATGAAAATACCCCATGTTCTCTTAAACAAACCTATGTCAAAATACTAAACTAGAGACTGAAACATTCCTACTGCATAAAACTGATAGAGTGCATCTGGCTGTAATCATCGACACGGTAACGATTTAAATGTCATTACACCTATGAGCAATGCAAACTATGTTTGCACTGGTTTTAATAGCACAGGGGGAACTACCCACTTCCACCTTCTGATGTTATTACTTTTAGGCCTGCGAGTGCGATATGTAGGTTTTAGAACGTTACCTTGCACTGTCCTTCTTGATCGTCTCTTCGCACTTGATATCACCGCAGAAGGGAATTTGAATAATCTGTTAAAAGAATAAACCCAGATGACACATACAGTAATACAAATGATATTGAAATTGTCATTCTAAAGAGTAAAAAGTCCAAAATTGCAACACTGAAGAACTTGGTTGAGAGTGTCAGAGAACAACATATGTTTTAATTCTTAAAATTTTAAATTTTGATTTGAACTGCTGTTGATGTACCTTAACACTTTTATTCCATATTAAGTAATTTCATAAACGTGACAAGAGGATACTTCTATTTCTTATGATAAAGACAAACTGGAATGAGTTCCAACTCCTTTCAATGGTGCCAACTTGAACGTGATCAAAACAAAAGTTAAAAACAAAGCTCCACTTATGCGCATTCTTCCTACACAAAGTTGTTCCACTGTATGTAATATATATTTTAACTGACGAGAGGTTGCTTCTGTTCCTTATAACGAAGACAACCGGAATGAGTTCAACCACTTTCAACGGTGCCGACTGGAACATGATCCAAAGCTATCGATTCTTTCCCACATCTTCACGGTCTTCCTCCCTCCACAAAGATATTCCACTGTACAGATATATATTAGACATTGCATACTTGATTTGAATACAAAAACCATAGGATAACATAAACCAACTAATTCTCATGAAGGAATATATTTATCATGTTCAAGTATGCATGTAATATACTGATTACCAAACATGTGAAGGAAGAGGTACAGAATGTATCTGACTAAACATTCTGACTTGTAATACCAGTCACACTCGATTGCCAATCAGTCATAAATAGAAAACTTGTAAGAAAAAAAAAACTTACATTTTTCTGGTCCAATAAAGTACAGAATTCATCCCAGTCATGTGACAGCTTCTTATGCTCCTGCAACTCTTTACTCGCTCTAGATATAAGAAAACAAGAATTAAAACCATATGCTCAGCAGACTACAAAATTCATACCAATACCATCCTCTACTCAGTGTATAAATTTAAGAAATTTGAAGTGGTTGTCCCCAGGACAACCAGCTCACCAATTTTTGGTTGTCCTGCTGAAATTTTGGTCGTCCTGTAAAGCTATAGTAATTTATCATCAGAAAAAAATACTTGTTTGGGACTCCTAAGAAACCATGAATGTTGAGCGATTTCATGGATTCTCGATCAAATTCTGTCTTTCTTTCCGCGGCCTTGCTGGATTTTATTCTCTAATAATGCTGACTGTAGCAAAGATTGTGTACATTAGTTAGGTACATGATGTTTTGCTGCAGGGCGTAACGATACAATAACCACGTGGTAAGCTGTAGGTGCGTCATAGTACTGGTCTAGTGTTTCAGTTTTAGTAATGTTATTAGCGAAAAAAAGTTTGCGTCCTGTAAAAAAAAGTTTGAGTCCCGATCGAACACCAATTGCGTGACCTACTGTACTAATACTAGTGTAGTATCACTGTCTATACTTTGTGAATGTTATACCCAATATTATAGGGCAGATGGCTCAGTGTCTCAGCTTCGGTGTTTGACGGGCGGCCCGGCCGACTCCTCCTTTCGCCCACCCTGCTGTTTAAAAAAAATACCCCCCGCCCCCTCCTTCATCCGCCCTTGTTCTTCCCTACTCGCCAACTCTGTAGTAGCTCCATGCTTTGACCTTGCAGCGCTTCCAACAGCCAAACTCTTCAAAATCACTGTACCTACAAGTGTGCATATCTCTCGCTAAATTCCACACTGTACTACTGCATTTACATAGGCCTGTTCGAACTTCATTTTCAACTAAACTTGCGCAAATCTTTAAAATCTGATCCAACATTTATCCTGGGTTCTTTGCAAACAATCATCTGTGCGAAAATTACAGTAGGTCTATGTGAATAGATTTTTACGCAATGTCGATAAAAAAATCAAACTTCAATGTTCTAAAATACAGAAGTAAGTTTACACACGAAATTTGCTCCAAAATAAACTTTTCTGAAGCATGTGGTCAACTGAGCCGCGAAAAAGTTTGCAACAGAAACTACTGTGGTATGAATGCACATTTCACATTAGCAACTCTTATTGCAGAGAAAAGAAACATACTGTGAGATAAAATATGCTTTCCGGATCAGATATGTAAGCTTGTCACCAAACTCATAACATTTTCTGATCAAAACAATGATTAAAATATTACGTGATAGTCTCAGAAACAATTCAAGTGCATCTTCGTACCAGCAGTGATTGTTGTCAAAATGTAGTTACAAATATGAGACAAGGCCTAACGTTATGATATTTGAGTGCACACATATGATAGCCTTTACCACAAACTTTGTTATCTCTACACAAGGGAAAGTAAACGTTGCAAGTAATTGTTGTTAAACATCTTACTTCTTGTTCATTGAGCACTGAAAATGCAAGAATGTTTGCAAACAATCGGTAGGGACTATTAGCCAATCAATCACGGGAATCTTGGTAAAGCATCATTGTCTATTTTTAGCATGAAAATATCTGTAATGCAGTTTTGGTAACCCTGCAGTTGATTGTTATGATATATTTATTTTCAAACAAATTTAATAATCTGTAGGAGTAGGAGAACTTTTGGTTCTTGTCAGAAGAAGTTGTGGTTTTTTGAAAAGAAATAATGAAAGATGTTCGTTCAAAAATGTGTTTTGTTGTTTTCCGTTGACCTAGTTGTGAGTGTGTACTTGGTGTTTCTTTCTCAAAACAAATGTGGTGGATGGGCGGGGTCTTTGCCCGTGGGGGTAAACCTGAACTCTGATTGGCCTTTGTTGACAAACGGACGGAACAGAAAATACCATGAAGCTTGGTTTGAGTCGTCCATGTCAATGTGAGGGCTTGGCTTTCCTACGTATATTATTTATTAGATGAAGGCGGAGTTTGGAATGAGTTTCTTCTTATTTGAAATATCATTTTAAGTTTTTGGTTTCACACTTGTTTCGTATCTTTTTCCGTTTGTTTTACGGAACATTAACCAGCCTTTTTGAAAGTTTTGGTTGTCCGCCGGGCAACCAGTACTTCACGATTTGACAAGTTTTGGTTGTCCGGCAGGTAATTTGGTCGTCTCAGACGACCAGACGACCGCTAAATTTACACACTGCTACTGCTTACCTAAAAACAATCAACAGACATTATAGTGGGAAGACAGTTGCTAAAGCTATTCAGTAATCCCACAATAACATCCACTACTGCTTATCTATAAACTATCAACAGACTTTACAGTGGGAAGACAGTCGGTTAAGCAATTCAGTAATCCCACAATAGCATCCATTATGCTTATCTATAAATATCAACATACTTTACAGTAGGAAGACAACTGCTTAAGCTATTCAAGTTTTCAGTAATCCCACGATACCATCCACTACTGCTTATCTATAACTACATACTTTACAGTAGGAAGACTCTGTTCAGTAATCCCACAATAACATCCACTACTGCTTATCTATAAACTATCAACATACTTTACAGTAGGAAGACAACTGCTAAAGCTATTCAGTAATCCCACAGTAACATTATGGCAATGATGGAACTTAAAACCACTGTCTAGAGAATCCACTTCTCTAGGGGGGGGGGGGGTTGCTACCACTTGTAGGGTCGCCAGAATGTTTTGGAGGCTTGTAAAAAAATCTAGAGAGAAAAAAAACATCACAGATATTTGCAGAAAAAGGAAAACATCTTGAACAAAAACTCAAAATTAAAAATATAACACCATTTTTAAACTAAGTACCCTGAACAATATCTAATTTTCTCAAATGTGAGAGGGAATACAAACTCCCATAGATCCCTTTCTCAGGCCACGACATTCGCCTCTGGCTGAGTTGCTCAATATATGATCAAGGTTAAAATTGCAGTCAGCAAGCAAAAAACCAAGTTTGAAAAATACCAGGGGCATAATTAGCCATCTAGAAACAGGGAATACTTTAGTGTTCAAAATTTTGTGTAGCAGTTTTGAGGGCCTTGAACCTTTGTCCCTTCTAAAATATGGTTCATGGACACAAAAACCTACCAAACATCTGCACACTTGTACAGCATTTTGTGATATAGCATAGATTATTCCTTGAGTAACCACAGATGAGATGGGCATTTAATAGGTAAGTACCCCACAAGCAGTAGTGGCCTAAGGCTTACTTGTTGTATAAACTACTCTGTATGTCCTCTAGAAGGTTCCCTATCTTCTCTACAGCTTCTGCTTCCTTGAAAATGAGTTTCTCCGATGTGTCTCGCCTGACGGCGACAAACTGATTCTTGGAGATGTCTCGTGGGCCGATTTCCATTCTCACTGGGACTCCCTGGAAAGGAAACCAATCCAAAGATACTGCCTTACTGTTTTTCCACAGTAAGAAAATCTACTCCTTCAACGATTGTTTCTACCAATACATTCATGCAGATATACATATATATATACATACATATATTCATCTATATAAATCTACTCTCGTCACAAGATGGACATATTAAATTATGAGGGAAATAAAAAACAGAGACTTCTCCTTTTGTATAATCCATCATTACATCGTTACATTGTAAAATACTATCACATAGTAGGTTCTATATATATGCAAACTCCCCAAAGTATACATAGTTTCACCATGCTATTAGGTTCCACTGGCCGCATTATTAGTGCTTTGAAAGTCTTGCAGCCCACAGAAAACTTGCTGACGGGCGATATGTGGCCACCAGGTGCCTTAGAAAGTGGCATAAACTTCCCCCAATAACAGGTTTTCATGAAATAAACACCATTATTTCTAACGATACCTTTAACTCCCAGTGGTTGAATTTCCAGGGTGGTGAGTAGTTTTCTCTGTCGTCGCATTTGACTCTGATGTCAGCGGCTTTGAAGAGGGCGATGTAACTGTCGGCTTTATCATTGATGGCCTTCTTGTCTTCGTCTGTTGACTTGACTGTGATACCACATGGTACAATAATCACCTGAAAAAATGGATCAAGTTGAACAAACTTGTCTTCCAAAGACGGCTCATTAAACAGTTCAGTTCCTACTTACATCGTCTTAAAATAAACTTTGCTGAAAAATCTTCACAACCATAAAAAATGCAAAACATCAATAAAATAAGCTATGAGAATTTTTGTAAAGAGACTAAGATGTTAATTTCCTTTTGTTGCACATATTCTTACCTGTACGCAAGCTACTTTTGGAGGTAGAATGAGACCCACGTTGTCACCGTGGGCCAAGCAGAGAGCACCAATTGTCCTGGTGGAGAGACCCCATGAATTCTGGTGGGCAAACTCTCGTTTATTCGGCTCGTTAGGATCTTCAAAACTGATGTCAAACATCTTTGAGAAATTCTGTCCCAGATGATGAGAGGTAGCTCCCTGCAAAAGAACAAAAATAATAAGAGAAAATTAAATAAATAAGTAAATAGCAGGCTCTTCATAATTGCAAGGGATACGTTTGGTTCAAAAGTTCAAATCTCTTTGCTACTTTGCACATGTGTCAATCTCCCGGTGAAGTAGTTTTCTTACGGCCACTACAAGAAGTTTTAATTCTTACAATTTTGGATTTTGATTTTAACTGCTGTTGATGTACCTTAACACTTTTATTCCATATTAAGTAATTTCATAAACTGACAAGAGGATACTTCTATTTCTTATGATAAAGACAAACTGGAAAATGAGTTCCAACTCCTTTCAATGGTGCCAACTTGAACTTGATAAAAACAAAAGTTAAAAACAAAACTCCACTTATGCACAATCTTCCTACACAAAGTTGTTCCACTGTATGTAATATATATTTTAATTGACAAGGGGTTACATGTCTTTCTTATAACGATGACAACCCGGAATGAATTCAACCACTTTCAACGGTGCCAACTCGAACATGATCGAAAGCTATCGATTCATTCTCACTTCTGCACGGTCTTCCTCCCTCCACATAGTTATTCCACTGTACGTAATCTCATAAACTGACAAGATGATACTCCTGTTTCTTATAATGAAGACAAACTTGAGATAGTTCAAGTAAATTTCAGTGGGCCCAACATTAAACATGATGAAAACTCTTGACTAATCTGTGGATTTGATTGGATTCAAAATTTCAATTACAAATACAGTGAGATGAAGCTTGAAGAGTCTGATCTAATACAAAGCAGCAGCCTGGTCATCCATAATCTCATCTCATGTTAAATTACATCGCCACCTTTCAGTTTACTTCAGAGTTCTTTTCCTTGGAAGTAGAATAAGGAAAACTTAACCCACTTTCTTTGAGGTTTTGTTTTGTTGCCCCCAGCTAAACTTATCAATATAAGTGATATAAACTGTCATTTCTGGATGGAACTATCTTACATCTGCACATTCTTTGCAAACTTTCTGTTTTTGACAGAGAGCATATTTATCTAATGAATACTTTCATTGTTATGTATGCTTCTTAGCCTGATCAATAAAGTTGTTTTAAAATTTCTGGTTTTTAAACCTCCATTCATAGTTTATTTATCGTATGTCAAGTTGTCAATCTCCAAATTATTGGATCTCGTAAACTTTACAGCAAAATAATGTTCCTTACCTGAAGGCCTCTACCGCTGGCGACAATGAAAGCTTCAACAGTCGTTGTGAAGTCACCGCCGGCAAACTTTTCCTTTTCTGTCTTCCTACCCCGGACGACGGGCATGGCTAAAAGTTTCTCGTAAACGGCAGCGTAGAGTTCCAAGATCTTGTAAACTTCGTCAACAGCTTCTTCCCTCGTCGCCCAGGCTGTGTGACCTTCTTGCCAGAGGAATTCTCTTGTCCTCAAGAATGGCTGTGGGTGCTTAAACTCCCACCTCTGATGAGAAAGCAAAGAAAGCTTTTGTAGAGAAACTGTGTGGGTGTTTACCCTCCCACCTCTGATGAGAAAGGAACAAAAGCTTGTGTAGAGAAACTGGCAGTTTCTCTACAACTTTTGGTCCTATCTCACTTTTAAAACGATAAGAATATAGTTTACTGCCACACTGATTCTTCAAAACACTACGCAAAACATATTTCATAATAAGCCCTCAAAATATTTCCATTCTTCCATAAAGATGGAAATAGCTGGAAAATCAGATATGATAATTAACCCAAGATAACTTCTGCATTCATCCCACTATGCATATGCAAAGTAGGCTAGGCCTAGGTATATTAGCTACAAAAGTGTTGTGGATCCAAGCCAAAAGTGATAACATTGGTTTGAAAAGTACCAAACAATCAATGTGTGTTGCACTGAGTATTAACAAGCTCCACACCAAGATACTTTAATAGCAGCCAATTGCTACAAAGTTGTGAATGCCATTTTTATTTTGTTCCTACTTTCCAATGTTGAGGATTTTGCTTTATATACTGTTACAACCATACACTTCAAATGGGTCAGATTAAAGATGCAGGAATAAATTTGTTAAATGTTGTTATAACTGACGGGAATGTACAGATCACAGATAGAAACGATTGGGTATTATACTCACCACTACATTACACCACTGGTTCAATTTGATTGGAAGATCTCGGTGTGATTGTACCCACTTTGAATAAACAGGGTACATAACTGCAACAAAATCAAAATCAAATCAATCAATCAATAAGATCCTGAAGGGAAAAGGAAATGCAACAGCTAACTTGAAAACCAGCAGATCAGAGCCCTGCTGTGAAAACTTTTCCCTTGGGAAACCCATGTCCTGATTTCACTAGACAAGCCGTGACCCAGAATTTTGAAAGGCCTAAAATCAGCAAATTACTGATTAAAATACACACTGACCAATTTAATTCAACATTGACTGACAGTTAGTAAACAACAGCACACACACATGCATAATAAGAAAACTTGGTTAACAAATCACTGTGGGACAGGAAGAAAGTAGACTGCAGGATACCAGTCAATTATTTTATTTTCTGATACCTGGTTCCCCAAAGAAAGAAAAAGTGTGGCAATCCATTTTGAGGTTGCAACTCAGTTTGGAGAGCACAGCAGTTGTGTAATGTACTATTAAGATAACATTGTCAACATTTACATCTTTGAGAAACAAAAGGTCAGTATTCATATGCATACCGGTTTCACTGGTTGGTCGGATCGCAATTGGTTCTGCTAGCTCGGAATTTCCAGATCTGGTTACCCAGGCTACCTGCAGATAGAATTTGGAAGTCACAACTTAATGCAACATTCAAGGTTATATTTTTAAATTTGGAGATTTAAAAAAATCAGGCTAGCAGGCAAAAACAGTATTAATTGGTTAAAGAAGAATATCTTACAAAACCAAGGTCAGTACCTCAGAGATGACTCACCTACATTGCTAAGTCCTGTAGGTCTGGGGATTAAATCAAGGTCAGTCAATTAGAGATGACTCAACTAAATTGCTAAGTCCTGTAGGGCTGGGGTAAAATCAAGATCAGTCAATCAGAGATGACTCAACTAAATTGCTAAGTCCTGTAGGGCTGGGGTAAAATCACCTATTTTGTTGATAAAGCCCAAAATTAAATGATGACACACACATATTGAAACAACTCACTTCAGGGGCAAAATCTGCAATGTGAGTCTTCTCCCTCTCTAAGGCACTCGCGGAGACAAACATCGGAAAATAACAGTTTTCAACGCCTAATTTCTTGATTTCTGCGTCAAAGAATGCTGTGATTTTCTCCCAGATGCTAAAGGACCAAGGACGCAGTACGTAACAGCCGCTGACGTCGTAGTATTCAATCATTTCAGATTTAATGATGACCTTTGACATGAATGGAAAGGTTTGACAATATAAACATCATTTCTGGCTTGTACACTGGTAATGCTAATTATTATCGTGGAATCTGTCAGGTTACCCATCAAGTGGAACTGAATTGACTAGAAACATCTTGACCGTCTCACTAATCCCTCTACGGAAATACGTCCCTCACTAATCCCTCACTAATCCCTCACTAATCCCTCTACGGAAATACAACTTGAACAGAATGACAACACATCAACCCAGTGGAGATGTTTCTCACTTCTTCCATTCTGCAACTTTTCAAAAAAACCAAAACTCCAAAAATAACTGTCAATGTTTACACCGATTCGCCAGTCCATTGATTATTTCATCGAGTACATCTTTGTGACCACTGATGGGAACATTGCCAATATTTTGTACTCTACCTGTGAGTACCAATCACTGAGGTTTTCTTCCTTCTTTGCTTCTAGACCGAGTCTTGTCTGTTTCTTTCCTCCACTGTCCTCTTCTGCCGCAGCCTCCTTCTTCTGTTTGGATTCTTTCTCTCCACCTGAAATATTTCAGATGCAAAAATCATGATCAAAGGCCAAAATAGACACAAAAAAAAACATCTGTTTTTTCTATAGCGGGGGTTCAACTTCTCGGCAAGGCATCCCACTACTAAATCGTACGAAAAGTGGAGGCATTGCAACTTTTAATGGAAAACTGTCAACAGTGTATTCACTTTAAAGAAACAAACTCATTTTGATATTGTTGAAGACTATATATTCCATATCCATTGCTATAGTTATCTTCATATTTTGCTAAACAATTTTCTTCTAAATTACTTTCTGCTGAAATTGTTACCTTTTCCTTTCTTATCCTTTCCTTTCTTTTCCTGTTTCTTAGCTCCGGGTGGCTGGTAATCGGATCCAGTCGATGTCTTATACTGGCTCTTCAGATCCAACAGGGTCTTTACTTCTGCATCAACCTCTTCCTGAATAAAATGTGGACGAGGAGGAGAGGAAGAAAGGTTGTGCTCAGATCAATTACACGACACAAAACATTCTACTTACTTCAACATATTGTCCAAGTCACGATGCTCCTTTACAGAATGAAATATTCAGCATTCAAAGGTTTAAAGTGTTTCTCCTATTGTTCAGAATGGTTCGTAACAATGTTTACAAAACTATTGGGTCTCAAAATTAAATTGCCGGATTTTAAAGTTTTAGCGGACTTATTGCTAGTCTTGGAAAACAAGATGATCATCTCTCAGCAACAAAATGATAACGTAAGTTAATCAGCAGTTTGCACCACAGTGACCATACTCATATATGCCATATGTTAAACATGGTAACTCAACAGTTACATGAATAATGGGTTTCTCAGTGACCACATTTACCTTTGGAGCTTTCTTTGATTTCAAATTCCTGACTTTATCACCTTGCTCCTTGATTTTTTCAGCAAGGGCATCAGCTGCTGCATTTCCATGTCCAGGGTTGTCACTTCCTGGGTTACCGTGTCCAGGGTTACCGTGGCCTGGGTTACTTGCTTTCTTTGGTGGGTTGGAACCTGGTTTGTAGTCTACACCTGTGGCAGCCTTGTATTTAACCTTCAGGGACAGTAAGATCTTAACTTCAGCATCAATGTCTACCTGCAGAGAGTAGAAATGAAAAAAGGAAAAATGCAAAAAAAACACACAATCATACAAGTCTGCAAAACATAGTAATGACACAACTAGTAAAGAGCAGTCAGCAACCTAACCACAATTCAGTCAACAAAAACAACCCCCCCCCCACCACCATCCCCCATTGTAATATAAACCTGTTGTCATCCTTTAGAGATTCACAAAACCCTACCTACATTAGAATGGAGTACCACTGAATGAATCATGCTAATCACACTATGTCACAATAAAAATTGAAAACTTAAGAAAAAAAGGTTAAGAGTAAGGACAGGTTCTTTAAGCTAACAATATTAGCTGTAAAGGGTTATCAAAAGTGAGCTACCTTTGGAGCTTTACTCGACTTCAGACTTCTGACTTTATCACCTTGGGCAGTTATCTTCTCCACTAGTGCTGCTACATCTGCTTCGCCATGTCCAGGGTTGCCGTGCCCAGGGTTGCCGTGCCCAGGGTTGTCGGACCCAGGGTTGCCATGCCCAGGATTGTCAGTTTTAGGTGGCTTAGCACCTGGCTTGTAATCCACACCAGTCATGTTCTTATAATCACTCTTCAGTGACAAAAGAACCTTTACAGCTTGATCTATCTCATCCTGGAAGAAATCAAATGATGGAGAAAGTCTCCTTTTTACTTATTTTGAGATTTCTTACATGCCATACTGGAGTGCTACACTGGGCACACATGAAATAGACACTGTTTGCACAAGGGTAGTTGCATGACACTGAGACAATTTTTGTGTTAAACTGTTCTTGAATTAAGTAAACATTTGAAGTACAACCACACATAAATTAAATAAAAATTCAATCAATAAATACAGTGACTGAACTTTTCTGAGATAAAACAAAAAATCAACATTCTGCATTTCTGACATGATGTGCTGAAGCTCTGCATCGGGAATATCCAAGAATATTCACCTTTGCTGCTTTCTTTGACTTTAGGTCCCGGACACTATCTCCCTGAGCAGTTATTCTGGCAATGACAGCTTCCACTTCCTGTGGAGAGGCAGTGGTAGTAGGAACTGCTGAGTCACTTGATCCACCCTTGTTCTTGCCTTTCTTACTCTTGCTTGCTTCCTGTGAGTAAACAGAAAGAGAAATTGGTGAGAAGAGAACCAACTTACATGAAACAGATCTACTACGATCTGTAAGCAGGGATATATATCCACATATATATATCCACCCTTCTGTCTTATCTTTCTTATCTCAGTGACTTTCAATAACTCTGAAATATAGTCATGTTAGTGTATTAAAGAAATCAAATATCTTTGGATGGTCAAATGAGGTTATGTCAAATCTTGGTCTTTCATTCTGCTGTGAGTGAATGCAGTCATATTTGGCTGACAGGACTAAGCTCAATTATCGTAAAGTAAGGTAAACTAGACGATTATGCTAACAATTGAGAGTTCCAGAAATTAGCTTGCAAACTGTTCTAAGCTATCTGTAAGTGTTGATAACCAAGAAAAAAAGGAACTGCATGGTCATTGGTCAATCCACTAATCGTGAAATGACCATCGAGGCGGTGGACTATTACCTGAGGAGCATTCTTAGTACTGTCACTCGTTGTGCTGGTTGTCTTTTTACCGTCAGGTATGTTGAACAATATGCATGGACTGGTTCTGCTTGTGTGACGACTAACGGAGAAAAAGGAAAGAGAATTGAATACACATGAATAAATCAAGAACTCAAAAAATAAAAGCACCACCTTTGATTGTAGCGGAAAAGGATTGGATCTGTGGAGGTGGGCAGGGGGGGGGGGGATGGTTTTAACATTAAAGAACAGTGGGAAATTTAACTTTGATATTTGTAACAGTATTTGCAGTTTCTCTTAAGTAAGGAGTATAAGTAATTTGGAAACTGTGCTTACAGGATTTCGTTCATGCCATATTTCATTCTTTTTTTATTACCTGGCTGGAGCATACGCCTGATCACATATGAAGTATCCTTTTCGTTGCATTTGGATGATTTCTCCTTTCTTCAGAGAGGCCAGTTCTGGATCTCCTAGGACTGCAGTCTCATGCTACAATAATACAAAACAAATAAGACTCTTGACCACCTCATCCTTAACCCTACATCTAATACGACATTAATATCCCACGCTAGTCATGTGATAGATATATCGATTAAACAAGCAGAGGCAAGACACACATTTACTGACAGATAGGGCAAACTCATTGACTCACTCTTGAATTTTTGTTGACGAACTGTTTGAAATCTTCGTCTTTGCCAAGTATTCCTTTGGAGATCAGATCGTCAAAATAGATTAACGTGGTCGGTACGAATGGCGCATTTCCAGTCTCGGCCAACCAAGTAATTTTCGTCGTCTTTCTGTAGTCCTGCATTAACATAGGAAAAGGAGAAAAACTAGATGGTATGAACAATTATCTTAATCTGATCTCCTCTGCTCCTATATTTTCCAAAATAAATTTTTTATAAAGTTTCGAGAACACAACACCATTTTTCTTGTGGCTAGTCGGTCAACTGATGTAATTCTGGTATTTTACTTCTTTTGAACACATCTATCGTTCTGTTGTCCTTGTCATAATAAACTACTATCACTGGCTTCTGTATTTATTTCTACGGTTACAGGTTAAAAGGGTCAATTTTAAATTGATATTATCTTTCATTCACAAATATACATGAAAGTAAAAATAATAGTACATTTTTATGGAGAATACACCCCACACCCACCCCTCTTCCAAAGAATTTTTTTTTTTAATAACACCGGTCAGAGCTTACCTCATTTTCAAGATTCAGATCAGCAGTCATGGAAATAACTTTTCCAGAGCCATCCCTGGCAATACAATGAAGAGAATGACAAGAATTAAAATGAAATATATATTAAATATAAATCAAATTAAATATAACAAACATGCTGACCATTCTCAGGTTCTCAAACAAATGTAGTCAGATACATTTTTGCATAACATTAAATAAAATACCCACTGTCTCAATGTCTTTCCTTATCTGCAATAATTGAGGTACTGGAGCATTTCAAGGAGATACAAACCCACCTATCGCCATTTTACCTTGTATGACTGAGATCTATGTGAAGAACAACTGCCTTAAACCGCTAAGGAAATTCTTGATTGGTTTGTGGATATACAGCTCGCTTAAAAGCTGTGTCTGGGAGCAGTCATTTTGTTATGTCGCGGTGCTTTAGGACATGAAACCTTTTACTTGCTCTAGTGGGGGGTGGGGTTGAGGCGGGGGGAATTGTAAACACATTAAACAATTCTGTGACATACTTGTTTATCTTCTGGATGATGAGATTCCCCCAGTTGATGAAAGTAACAATTTCTCCTTCATTGAATAGTACTGCGTCGGCTTGGTCCACAAACACCTTGTCGCTGTACCAGACCTTCTTGTTACCGATTGCGTTGTTCTATGTATGGGAACGGGAGTATTAGACAACTGTACTTTGGGAGACAGGTACAATAATACAACAACCCACTATAATACTCATAATGTCTCAGGGTCTCAACCCAAACTTCCAGCAGGTCTGGTGTATGTGCTGCATTATTATTATCATTATTCAGCACACTGATGAAACAACTTTATCAGAGATAGTGTTTTCAATATTTGCATATCTTTAACAAATAAAACACTTTCAATTTCACTATGGTAGAAAGCTTTACTATGAAAAGATAAAAGAGATTCACATTTTTATGATGTTTCCAAATGATTATTATTCTATCAGTATTAGCCTGTACCGTTTAAAAAAAAATACTTTGAAAAAAAAAAACCAGTGACCTACCGAAAATTTTGTCTGGGTCTTGACCAACATTTTGTGCATTAATTAACAGAGGATTCATTCCTGATGTTCTAATCAAATTCCATTTACTTGATCTCACATTCTCATAAAACCAAAAGGATCCCCTACCCCCTCCTTTGTAAATTTTGGAGTAATAGAAACAACTTTCTCACTGAACAAATGTAAACATTGTTTAATAGTGAAATCCACCCAAGCTTCCCTTTCCTTGTCCTTTGACGTTGTGAGAAAATTTACACCACTGCAATAACGGCATGAATGGCTTTCAATTTAAACAGCATAAAATACACTTGATACATGGACACCAAAACTGCAACAAATACAAAATCAGTATGGCTTTAATTTGACAATACATATTCGAAGAGATATTTGAGGACGAAATGTCGCTCACTGATAAGAATGATTATCCAGGAAGCTGTTGCAAGATGAGCTATTACTAAGTCTGAAAATTTATATCTACCTTGAAGAGGATCGGCAGATGTGAGGGACAAGCTGAATGAGATTTATAAATAACTGTACCTTGGCATGTTTGGGAACATCCTTGGCTTCCACTTTAACACCACTAACGGTGACCGGAACGGCATCTTTATCTACTACTCCGTTATAACGAGGAATGATGGGGTCAATGACCTTTCGATTGAAGCTCCAGATCTTGTCCCACTCCATCATGACAACAGCCCTTGATGATCCCTGGATGATGAAATGACCACTATTTTGTATTTATTTTTCAAACTTTACAACTAGAGGGATAGCTACTACAACTGCAATTCACTTATGATTTACACTTGATAAACCCAGGGGATCGTACAAACTTTGGGTAGTGACTAATCATGTAAGGAACGAGAGGATTTTTGGATTGGTGGTGCGGTGTCTTTAATGAATTGTTAGAGACCCAGAGTTGTGAGTATAAAGATTACGATTATTATGCTGTATGCTGCTCAATGTTCATGTACGACAGGATATTTTACTTTTGAGATTAAAAGATACACTACACAGCTCTCACAAATCCTTTCACTACATCCATCTACTGATTGCACCTCCCTAGTGCTAAAGTAAGAGCAAATCTAGTAACAACATTGGGGGATGAGGGGGGTCCCTTATATCTATCCCAGCTCCCATCCCCTCCCTCTGGAGGAAACATATGCCATCTCTCATTACTAGGGTCTACTTGTTGCATTTCTCAATGTGTAGGTAGGTAAGACCAATAGCAACATAATTACTTCCCCCCTCCCTCCCCTCCCCTCCTCATATCCAAATGTAAATCAAAACTTTAGCAACTCCTGAAAACAATACACTATATCATACCTACCTGAGCTGCAATAAACTGCTTCAGACCTTCTATTGTCATGCCCCTTCTTATAACTCCTCTAACAGTTGGAAAACGTGGATCATTCCTATCACAAAAAAAAGTAAAAAGTCACAGATCATATGGAAGAATTGCCTACTCTGAATATTGTAAAGTGTGGCACAAATGGCTGTCTGCATTTCTGATTTCACTATACCTATACCTTGGCTGCAACTCATTCAGAGGGCTGCTGTCTGAAACTATATTTTTTTATAAATTTTTCTAGTTCTTTCAACAAAACTTGCAAATGTGACACTTTTTTAAGTACTGTAGAAAGAGACAGAAAGTAAGAAAACATTCTTGCCTGGTTTTTTAAGTATCATGTTTTTTAAGTAAATCTAGAAAATGATCCCTAAACCTCATACAACAAGAAAATGTACACTGGGAAGACAAAACAAACTCACCATCCCTCGACAAGCTTCTCGTCCACGAACCACGTCAGTTTCCGTTTGGAGAGGACAGTGTGTTGAAGGTTGAGCCTGCTGTACTCCCAGATGTGTGGCTTCCTCATCTTCAGAGCATCCAGGATGAAGTAATATTGATCATCTCTATCGTGGTATTCTGTTGTCCTGAGTGCGTGGGTCACTCCCTCTAAACTGTCTACGATGGGGCATGCAAAGTCGTAGGTAGGATACGCCCTGCGGGTAGAAAAGTGTGCAGACGTATTCTATACAGGTACGAATGCCGGTTTAAATTTTATGGGTGTATTGTGTTCCCAATTTTTTCACAAACAGAAAATCCATTCATTTCTGTTCTGTGACACGGCTATCATGCACAATCTCTAGTTCAAACAGGTGTGCAGCCCACATTGACGGATGACTGTACACACAAATTAAATCTGATATGTTGTTGACACTTTAAAGATTAATTTTTTACCAAACCAGTAGATTTCATACCAATTTAAACGTTTCTAGAAATGACCCTCTAATTATTGGAAGCTAATCAATTAAAGCAGATGAGCTTCTTAGTCTGGCAAACATTAGGTCAGTTAATCAGATGCAACACAAAACTTAACAGGAAACATTTTTATGGTCTCTACCAACATGTCAATAATGCTTTCGAAATTTGTCCAGAACAAATGGTGTCGAATGTCACTCAAGGGTGCTCTGTTTTTTTTAAATGAAGTTTAAAGAACATTTTTTTGTACAGGTCATAAGACTAACAATAATCACATTGGATTAACAGTAACAAGTAGACTTGCACTATTAAGGCCAAGTTAGCTTTAATTACAAGGAGCATTCCAGAAACTTAGTACATTATAAATGGAAAATACAAATTAATTTTTTATCTACAGTCAACCTTTTGTAATATCATTTAAATGATTGCAACAACTTTAAAACTTCTTTAACATACTTGTATTTGTCTCCACATCGTACGTGAGCCTCCAGCTTACACCTGTAGATGGTAGGATCTCTCATACACCCGTTATTACTCTTCATGTCCATTTTCATTCGTAAGGCACACTTCTGGCCGACCTCTGACCCTTTCTTCATCTCACTCCAGAGCTGTAGATTTTTCTCAACCGCTAAAATGAAAAGAAGGAAGGTGATTTCTGCATTGATGTTTCCTTATCATTCGAAAGTCTGCAACCAAACACTTCCTTTCTTATGATAATTCTTCAAAAAAAAAATCCAAGGAAATGTCCTCTTAGAACTTTCTTATAAAAGATGGAATATCTTCTTCTTCTTCTTCATACGTTGCAGAAACCCATAGGGCATAAGTGCAAATGTTGATCATCTCATTTAACATTTGGAAACAAAAGTCAGGTTTGACAGAAATACCCTGATAAATTACTCTTCAAATACACCGGTGTGTATGCAATGTCACAAATGAACATTCGAGCAAGTACTTTTTGAACCCAGGATTCACCTCCAATAACCCCACCCTCACCCACAGATAGCGTTGTGCGGTAGTCGGATTTCACACAACCGGTAGTGTTGCAACATGAATACCGGTATCGTAACTACAACCGGTATTTTCCTCAACTTTCATCTACGGTTCAAAGCACTTAGTTACGAGACTGTCAATGTCATACATTCAATATGCATAGCCTAGGCTATGTACATACTCTTACACGCACGTTTATAAAAAAAATTTAAAAAATAACACGCTATATTAGGGCCTTTGTTTTTTAACATACACTGCCAAAAGAAAAGCACAAACCTTGGAAAAAAGCAACCCACACCATCCTTCATTCATACTCGACGTACGATATTAGATTAACACGTTCGCACGTGGATTAAACTTGTAATCCGTACACAAACATAAATTGGGATTTCCCCACTATTCCATGATATTGGAATAGGGCAACCCCTTCAAGTTCAAAAGTTCACAATGAAAAGTTTTTAACTATCAACAAGTCACCACGTGTTTGGAACTTCAGACAATTAGAATATAACATAGGGGCTACGTAAATACGGGATTACAAACTACATACATAAGAATAGTACAGATTTATTTTGATCGTTAATCGGCTGTTCTTTACTCCAGGAAATATACTTTGAATACGTGCAATATCAATCTTTCGTACAAAAGTTCTTAAAAATTAAAAAAGTAGCGAAAGATAAATATAAATGACATCGTGGAACCCCCCGTATTAATAAACGAATCCATTTCATTACAGCATCAAAATCTCAAGTACTGCACTGCTGTGTACCTGTACCGTATAGGCTATAATAATATACAGTCCCGTGCGAAGATGGATTTAAACTGGATATACTCCCTGCGGTTTGGGCTCAAAATTTATAAAATCGTTAAAATTATTATAACAAAATGAGGTGAAATGCATAAGGGTAAGATTTTGTACATGGGAACCTTGACAATCATCGTTTGAAGGAAGAATAAATAACGAAAATTTCAGAATAATTCGAGGTCCCATAACATGTTGAGCGCAAGTAACGTTCGATATTTATTGTAGCCTAGGTCCAAATTACTACGTGAAGTTGATTTGTTAATATATAGCCTAGTCTAGGCCAGTACGTAAGTTGATCAGATATTATTCAAACTAAGAACACAGAAACCAGAAAAAATCGTGTTTTATTTTCTTTATTTCAAATAGTAACACGTAGATATTTTTATTATGTCCGGGATTCCCGGGAATGATACCGAAACGAATGTAATAACCGGTTGTTTTCCCAATACCGGTAGTAGTTACACATTGCACTGTGATCGGGATTAGTCAATACCGGTATCGGGATACCGGTATTCACTTGACTACCGGGATCCCGCACAACCCTACCCACAGAGGGTTATAAAGCCATTTTCTCAGCTAACCAACTTATACATAGCCTTCTATCCGCAACTTGGACAGTTGATGGCAAGACCAAGTAGTTGTTACTTCATGAAAATTCTGAATGTAGCTTATTAAACCAACCAATGACAATTGATGTAATCAAACAACAGTTCCAAGATCAGAAACTATGGTTCAGTAAACTGAAGGCTAGTAGAGCGAAACAAAACCTTCATCTACAGTTGTCATGATCTAATAACCATATTCCTAGATGGCTACACAGATTTGCTTTGGTAACTGAAGTTTATAACAAGTAAAATCGAACGGCATAATTTACTAACAGTTATTTCTGTTCTTTGATTCTTCTCTCAGATCTCTCTGTCTCTTCATTTCCTCAGGATCTGTGTCATCCACATATGCCTTGCTCGACTTGATCAAGTCCTCTGCAATGGTTATCATTCGATCAAAATGATCCGAGGTATGAGTGAATAAATCTGGTTGAATGTCAAGTAGCTTCAAATCTTCTAAGATAACCTGGATAAGAAACGGATACAAAATGGTGATACGTTCAAATGCTTTCCTTGTCTCATATAAAATACTCCATTTAATTTTCTTACATGGCTTTGGAGAAGAAACTCTGGGAGAAAATACACACACTAAATAAACATCAAAATGGTGAAACGGCTTTCCACAAATTTGGCTCGGGATTGACCTGCCGAGGGCTTTTATACTGATAATGCAAAGCAAACATCTCACCAGTAATGTTCCACACATTAAGTATTATGTGCAGACATTTGAGGATTACTATCAATGGCAATATTGCAATTTACAATAAATCGATAGTACTACATTAAGCATGAATTCTTGTGTCACAACTGCAAACGACGATAAACCAATAATAGAAACTGACCTGTTCAAACTCGCTGCTTTCTTTAGCTGGATTGGTGTCATCAAACCTCATAATGAGTTTACCTTTAAATGCTTGCTGGTAATATTGGTTCAAAAGAGCAGCTTTAGCATGACCAATATGAAGATATCTGGAAAAATATTAAACATTGTAAGAAATGGACTAAGAATAATTATACTGATTATGAAAATGAGTTACACCAAATAATAGCTCTATCACAGTCCCCTCCCTTTTCCTTCCTCCTCCCCTCCCCTCCCCATCCTCCCCCACAACCCACTCACACAAAGTATGAACTATTTTCTCAATAACTTTATGATAGCAAGTAAAACACACAAAAATGGGCCAGTAAAGTTTGAACATGCAAACTCAAGTCAATTTTCCTGTGGCCTTGCATCACTGGGAAGTAATTAATCAATTATTGCTTGCTCTAAAAGCATCTACAAAATTCATGAACTGGTTCATGCTAGAGAATACTTTTCTATTTTATTCTCTCTACTTTATTCAAAACCAAGTGTAAGTAAATAATTTTACAGAAGAAAACACAGAGTTCCTCTTTGCTGTGGTGAAAATAGGGTTAAGAGCAAAACGGGTTCATATATAATATTAACTAACAATTTCAAGGCTTTAGTGGACTTTTAATGACAAATGGAAAGGGTGACTCCATAGTAGACCAATTTTATGACTCACCCACTGGCCTCTGGTGGAAATCTCACCACTACCTCGCCCATCTTAGCCCCTGGCAGCTCAATGAAAGTCCCAACATCGGAAGTCTTCGTCTGGTGAGAAAGGTAAATAATCCGAAATGTACTTTACAAAATTTTAAAGTAATGACTTTGCTTCAATTTATTCTCCTGCCTCAAGAAGTATACTCATCCAAATGTTGTTGGTTTTTGGGTATTTGTGGAACAAGTTATTAAATTGAGCAATTACAATCGTCAAATGACGACATTTACAGGACATTTTACATAGGAGCATGAAAGAAAGAAACATGTGTTTGCTTTAGCTTTCAATATTTTGTTTATTTTACATACTGACCATTTCATTGTTTACTTTATTCATAGATCACATTTCATAACCTATCAAGTTATTGAGGATATTAAAAAACAAAAAGATGATAAAAAGCGGTGTTTGCAGTACCAACTGGTATTACTCAGTAATTTCAAACGTTCAAACAATGCAACATCTATTTATCACTATGTAAAGAAAGGTTTGTTTGACAAATACTCGTTAGCGTGAATATTTTCTTTCTGCTATTCAGTATGGTATTTACCTGCCCATAAGAACCTAATTCCTCTCCTTGGAAAGATTTGTCCTTTTTCTTAAAAAACATAAAATCCTTCATCTGAAGAATCTAACTTACTGATCCTTGTTTCTCCTCTTTCTTTGGCAACAGACAGGAAACCTTTTGAAACTTCTCCTGCGAGTCCAAGAAGTTATACCATCTTGACAAATTGACATGGCTGTCATTCTTTGATGACCAACTAGGGTTTGCTGGCAAACAAAGAGCATTGAGGATATTGAGAAAACACAAATGGATTTGAAATTCCACTAAATTTTGCTATTAAACTGAGCATTTGGAATAACATAAGGGACATATTTTTGACATCTGCAACAATTTGCATACTTCCAATAGGTAACAATAGAAGTGTGAAAGGTTGCCTGCATAAGTGAGTATAGAATAGATAGAATTATTGAAATATCTTAGGTTTTTTGCCAATTGCATTGTAAGTTATCCAGATAGGGTATAGTAGGAGGTTCGGGACTGAAACGAATTCATCAAATCTGTCAGACTTTCTTGTGCAACAAGTGTAAAAAGAAAAACACATCTGTGGTTATGATCTTTATTCTGAAAACCTCAACTATTTTTTGAAGACATACAAAAGACTCATATGTTGCTGTGCATTTTGCTCTAAATGCTTCTGGACAAAAAGGGACATGCAACTTCTCAAGTTGTTACAAAGCAAGAGACATCTGAATTGTACTTCTAATGCAGTACAGGACTGATCACATAAAAACCCTTATATTTGGGATAACTTCCATTCAATATGTATATACCTCTCAATGCTCCCCACACTGCAAAGTCTGCAATCGTCAAACCATGTGCCACCAAGTAGGTACGCGGTCCCAATATATGGTCAAGATCACTAACGGCATCTTTGAACTCTGTTGGGTTGCCAAGGCGATTGACACTATACTCCAACCAGTGATCAATCTACAAGTATTAAAAGCAAAATAAAAGAAAACAATGATGAATAGCTGTTTGTACACAGGAAACATAGTACATCAGATACAAAGAGACTTCAAAACTGCTACACAATATTTGAACACTAAATTATTCCTGGGCCTAGAAAATGTATTCATTGGCTAGGAGTTGTACACTTGTTGCTTAAAATGGATTCATTCACAACTGTCTGAAAGAGTTGCGTCGTTATCACAGCCATACACAATGTACACAAATAAAGCATAGTGTTGTAGTACTGTACATATTGGTATACTGAGTTGCTTACAATGCCGGCAAAGTGAAAATTATTTACCTCGTTATTCAATTACGTTGAGAGAATATAAATATTCATATTATGGGCAGGGTTTATTGCGATCCTTAAGGAAAATATCTTGGGGAAAAACAATGTTCAAAGTTGTCAATTTTTTAACTTTGATACCACCATTTGAAGTTAGTTTTGAATAGCTAAGCTAGTTATGTATATCGTTATGACATGGGGTCAATGAGGTTGAGAAAGTCATAGTAAAGGACGCAAAAAGCTGCTTTAAATAGAGATATAATGAGTTATTATTAATTCTTTAATAAACTACATACAGAACTAACATCTGAAACAAATGGTTTTACCTCTGTTGCTTCAAGAATGTTGTTTCCATAGAGACCACTGGAAGGTGCAAGCCTAGCTAGGTAACGGCATATAGCAACTGGAGTGGTGAATGTGAGGTCACTGGTGGCCAGAACAGAAAAATTTAAATATTCTTTAAAACCATAAACATTTGTTTATCACTTTCTATTGTGACCAGGAAATCATTTGAAAAGACCAATTGTCAGAAATGTCAAACATAGATATAGAGAGACATAGTGTGAATACATACAAGATCTAGAATGTACAACAGTGTTACAATTAAGCATCACCTGCATTGTCAGGCTTTGTTATGTGTTCCATGAAAAAAGAAAAAAGCTATTCATGTACATCAGGTTATCATAATCCTCTTTAAAAATACTCACAGGTATTCCTTTCATATATATCCCTTGGATATTAGAATTTAAAGGTCATCACTAGTGAGTAGAATCTTGAACCCCTGAGGCTAACATATACTACTGTACACATACATAGGGTTACACATGTGGCATACAGTTCACTTTTCTTGTTTAGAGATATGTCACTTACTCAGAGAGCTTGAGGCTGGTTGCCTTTCCCTGTTCAACATTAGCTGTCACACTTCCATCTAAATGCTCGATGGCAAGCAATGCAGCTAGCAGGGAGAGAAAAGCAGAAAATCAGGAATGAAACTATCATGCTGCACCTGGAAATTTATCATCTTTCCTAGACTGCCAATGCTAAGTTTGTGATGCCAATTCTGACCCTTCTAAAATTTTCTGAATATTGTTTGTTTGTACTGCTTGTATTGTCCTAAAGTCTCATCAGACAAAAATTATTTCATATATGCTAAAGAGCAATTTTCACTTAGGTCGATAAACTGTAAGTCATATTTAACATAGAAACCAGCAGATCTGGCGAGGAATGCAATTTGATTCTGAGTTTCAGGATAAGACTGGGTTATACTAAGTCTGTTACTTTACTAGACTTTAAAATCTGATCAGCAATTACAGCTACTATGTAAGATTTTAGCCTAGATCTAATACAAAAGTTTTTTGTCTTGGCCAAGGTATATATTAGCTTTGAGCCAAAATGTCCACTCCTTAAGCAACATTTTGCGTTGGGTCGCTTTTTTCCACCTTTTTAACATGTGCATCGATTTTTTTACATGTATCAATCATAAAACAGCAAACTAAGATACCATCCAAGTTTCACCCTGCCAAGAGCGTTAATTAGCGAGTAATTAACGATTTATATCGATAACGAGTAAAAGTGTCCTCGACAAAGTTTTCATATCTCCAAATCCACTAGTTTGAATTCCACCAATCAGTGAATAGTATGTTTATTCATGAGCATTTTGCGTTTGGTCGCCGTTTTCTACTTTTTTGACATGTCCATTGAGTTTTTTACATACATCAAATCACAAAACAGCAAATTAAGATATTAGCCAAGTTTTCCCCTGCCAAAAACGTTAATTGGCGAGTATTCCACATACAAAATTAAATCGCATTCAGTTCCCAAACCCACTAGTTTGAATTCAACCAATCAGAGATGCAGGTTTAGTTATGAGCCGTTGCTAAAAATAGATTCAAGACTTTGCGTTGGGAGTTGTTATGCAACTCCCTGGTACAACTGCCATATAGACTGTACACAAATCAAGCGTGGTGTTGTATTATGTATCTGTCAATGACGTTCGTAGTGTTTAAATATTCATATTATGGGCGAGGTTTATTGGGTTCCCAACGGAAAATATCTTGGAGAACAACAAAGTTGAAAGTTGCAATTTTTTCGACTTTTATGCCACCATTTGAAGTAAAATATAAATAGATAAGCTAGTTATGTATGTCGTTATGGCATAGTGGAGTCAGTGAGGTTGAGAAATATCATAGTCGAGGACGCAAAATGCTGCTTTAAACTTAGGTTCTGGCTATATGCCTGCTTCTCAGTTCAATAACGATGGCATTCTTGCTTAATTCATCTCACCACAATTATGGAGGATAAAAGTTATGTCAATGTATTGCATGAGATTTCAATCAGATGGTAGAAAGTGAAATCACAAAAATCAGGTAAATAAGCACTGGTGTAATATTGCTTATATTACTGACAGTGACAATAGGCTTAATAAGTTATAAGCTAGAGAAATGCTTATTCGAATGACAGTTGGTTTAAAATAAGCAAAACGTGCACCTCTCATATCCCAGTCCTAGGTGATCGGGTAAATAACTCCCACCTAACACGCATAACATAACCTAACATTTGTTATTCCTGCATTCACAATAACTGATACCAACTTACACTGACCAAATGGCACTAGGAATGACTAGTACTCATATTAACTCATTCTAACTAATGGAATTCATTCTTTGTCTTTATGTCACTGCCACTAAGGTAATTCAAGTTCAACAGCTCTAGTCTAGTCAAGCATCATGTCAATTAGGTAAGACAAACATGTGTAAATTAGGCCCATGCTAGTACTAGGTAGGCCACTTTCTACTAGCAACTACGCCTTCTAAGGAGTAGGCTAATGAGTAAGTACTCGTTAGTAAGGTGAAATGAACCCACATGCGCTCTCAACAATACAGTAAATTGAGAACAGATATAGTCCTGATAGTTTCTCATATCGTACTTCGTAGGGAGCGCCAGTGAATGGTTCCCAGGTGCGGACAGTGTGAAATAGGCATACGTCTATAGCATAGATGTAGCCTGACAGAAGCAAGATTGCAACGTAAACAAAAAGTCATTAAAACAAATAAGAATAATTATTTCATCATTTCTGCTTCCACTTACCAACGGGTGGATTAACCTTATTGATTGTAAGGCTAACCGACATTTCTACCGCTTCTGCTCTACAGATTCTCAGTAAAAACTAGGAAATTTCAACACACTGTCACAGTACTCAGTGGTCCACCACAATTAGGTGTAAGTTACTCGTACAAATACAAAATCGTCCGGATTCTTTCCACGTTAGCACATGTGTGTATGACATGAGTAAAGTAAGTAGGCTATGCTAGTCTTGGGATGACAGTCGTTCATAGGGACGGCAGGTTTCCGTTAGCTGTTACTTGTCTAAAGCAACTGTCGAATTGATATAGCAATAATAATAAAAAAAGTCATCTCGAGTTCTGCACACCTGAGGGAATAATGATGAAGATTCGTCCAAGAAATTCGACTAACTCTTCAGAAGGAAAAAATACAACTACGCCAGGCCTACTAAAAACACATGTTTATATGCTTTCAAAATGCTGATGCAACGTGGTGCAATGAAATATTTATTTGTTTCATTTTTTCTTGATCTATTGTTTTGTTACTTCACAAACAATCGCAAAGGACAACAATAACTTATTCATTACCAGCAGAAATAAACAACTGGCTTTTCAACTGGCTCTTCATATACTTTTCAATTAGCTTTCCCTTACTGCAGTATCTGAATCTGACGTAACTGAAAGCGACAATGTTGCAATACTACCATACTGACGGATGTACAGAAAAGCCATCACAGATACACTTTCCATGCAAAGCGTGACATTTTATGAAAAAAATCTTTGCCTCCGATGTAGACTGCAAAATAATACAAAAGGAATGAACAATTTACAACTTATTTTGCACATATCAGCATTTTCCCATAATATCTAAACAATATTTATTATTTATTCATACTTTCGACATTTTGTATAAAGACGAGTCAAAGGACAATTCCACAAAATTTGACAGGCTGTTGTAAAACTGATAGCCTAATGAGTATGTAGAACGATTGTTTTTAGAGTTATTTATATATATATATATATATATATATATACATGGGCGGCGATCATCAGTGGGGTGACGGGGGGACATGTCCCCCCCCCCAATATTTTAGGTGGGGGATATAGTATCTAATATCCCCCCAATATTTGGTGGCATAGTTTTTTTTTGGCATATTTTTGGTATCTTTTTATGATATCGCTAGTAATTTCAAAATAGAAAATGCTTAGATGCAACTTACAAGGCCTGGGAAGTGCCATTTCCAGCGATCTGGGAGGCATTTTCGGCCAAAATTTTCTTTTGCGCTTCGCGCCAACCCATGGTGGCGCTACGCTTAGATAGTTTGCCAACAAGCTTCGCCCCTCCATTGGCAAATACCTCGCAAGGCGCCTGTCTAATCGTGTCACAATTTGTTACTATATACTGTATGACCATGGAGCTCTGTTTATAGCTCCATAATATGACCGAAAGTAGTTTTTACTTTTTTCGAAATGACTAGCTAGACGGACCGCATCCGTAATGAAATTTGGTTTGCCGATGAAAAAGGAAAATAGGGCTGTAGCAACCATATATATATATTTGTGTGGCTATAAATAGAAAATGATGCGTGAGTTTATTTATCCAAATCATATTTGGCGGTGGCTAAAACTTCATCCAACACATGCTGCATGAGGTAAATGACTCTTCGTGGTCGTTTCTGTGACCGTATAGCCAGTGGCGTCGCCAAGGGGGGGCCAGGGGGGGCACGTGCCCCCCCTGGAAAACCTAGTGCCCCCCCGGGTGCCCCCCCATCTGAGATTTGGGTTGGTAAAAAAATATATATATATTTTGTTATATTCAACTCCCATCATCTGAGTTGGTTTTTCATAAGGACAAAGAAGCACAGTAATTCGTATTTTCTTCAAATGAGTTGCGAAAAAATTAACAAGTTTATCCTTGAACGTCGGGTATCGAAGTCGTAACCCGCGCCATCACAACAGGTGTCGATATTTACATTGAATGTGTCAGTGCTCACGCCATACCAGCGGATATACAAGTCCGCTTCGCGAGCTACATGACTGTGAGAAGGGAGGGTACTGCAATATGTTGCCTTGGTCTGAGGTTGACAGGTTAGGAGCTGACGAAATGTGAGAATGTGAGGGTCCGCAGGCACCATACTTGCCTATATTTGTGGACCCATATATTAATCCTGTTGTGTAAGGGGTGCAGAGGTCATTTGAGGTCAGATGCTTGTAGGAACAAATGGCGAATGTTCACACCTGCATACTGAGCCATACTCGATGTGTGATCAAACTTTGGATTGCATGGTGAGATCCCTGATAGGAGCCAATAACGATGCTGGAACCTGTTACATCTTAATAGATAATGGGCGAAAACGAGAAGGTCAAGAAAGGATTCGGGGTCATGCACACATTAATTCAACAAATGTAGCTTCTATTGATAGGGTTAGGCATAATATCGACAGCATGTGGTTCATATCCTCCGCAAAATTCTGCGCCTTGTTAAAATCATTACCTCAAAAAGAGCAATTTCTGGAGATATCTTCAGATCGAATTTAGCATCAAATGTGGCAGCATTTTGCATCTAGCCCATCCTCCGTATGCGAAAATTTTCCAAAGGGGAGGGGGGCAGTGGCGGCGGAACCGGGGGGGCTTGGGCGCTTGCAATCTGAGAAATTGCAGGCTTGAGACCCATATTTTAGGGCTAGGTATTCGCAGCATAAAACACTCGGGAAGTGCCGTTTCCGGCCATCTGGGGGTTTGAAAAACCCAAAATTTTCTTGTACGCTCCGCGCCAACCGATGGTGGCGCTCCGCTTAGATAGTCTCTACACATTAGTCCCCCCCCCCCCAATAATTTTCCCGTTCCGCCGCGCCTGGAGGGCACCCCCTCCCCTTAGACCCCTCCCCAGGACGTTGATCCGTATCCACCTAAGTGCCCCCCCATCAAATGCTGGTGCCCCCCTGTGCCCCCCCAGACTGAAAAGTCTGGTGACGCCACTGCGTATAGCATGTTGTCACTCATGATTATTATCACATCTGTACATCTCTTGTGTATGAGTGCATAGGCGTAGGAGCCTCATTTGATTTGGGGGGGGGGGGCTGTAACGACTTGCCCGAAAAATATAACCAAAATTTTTCGCGCGCTCTGCGCGCGTTTCGCATGTTAATGTGCTTATCATATAGGCATTCTTCGGTTATTACATCACATGCCAATAACAAACAATCATTTCCCGTGTTTTTACCCTTCCATATTGGTTAGAATTATTGGGTAAGTCGTTACAACAATAATGATAATAATATAAGTTTAACCCTTGAAAAACACATTGAAAATTCTTCTTCTTTTCAGTAGGTGCCAGTGGCGGAGCTATAGGGGTAGTGGTCAGGGGGGAGAGAATGGTCTGTAGGGGCGCTTTTTCGACACTATCTAAGCGGAGCGCCACCACAGGTTGGCGCGGAGCGTAAATTTTTTGAGTAAAGATACTCCCTAGATCGCCGGAAATGACCCTTTCCAGGCCTTGCTAATTTCAAGATAAACGAAGAATAAATAGGTGTCATCGCCATTTGTCAGAAAATTGCACCAACAAAATGTGACAAATGTCAAAGGTATTTGAGAGAGCAATAAAAAAGTCAATAATCGCGAATAAGTAAAGAGTGGTAAAAAGCTGAAAAGGGCACCAGCAGTCCATTTGAGTCCGTCAGAGGGGCATCCGCCCCCTCTGACTGTATGGACGCTCTGCCACTGATAGGTGCCCGAAAAATTCTCAGTTTATTGCCCGAATTTTCACCAAAAAACTTGAAAAACACATTGCAAATTATTTTCTTTCAGTAGGTGCTGGAAAATTCTCAGCATATTGCCCGAATTTTCACCAAAATATTGAAAAACACATTGCAAATTATTATTCTTTCAGTAGATGCAAGAAAAATTCTCAGCATATTGCCGAATTTTACCCCCCAAAAAATGAAAACCACACTGCAATTATTATTCTCCCAGTAGGTGCCCGAAAAATTCTCAGCATATTGCCCGAATTTTCACCAAAAATTATGGTTGGGGGGGCTGCAGCCCCCCCGCCTCCTACGCCTATGTATGAGTGTAAGTACGTACAATCATATATATATTATCCACATCGATATGGGTTCACTGGGTTTCCATTTGGCCTGTTTCCTACAAGATTCCTAACCGCGGGCGCGTAGCCAAGAGGGGGGGGGGGGGCGAAGGGTGGACACCAACATGTGTGACTGGTGACAATCTTGAAAAAGGTTATGAATGAAAAAAAAACTATTGGGAAAAAACTTGGTTCTCAGGCAAAAGTGTACATCTGGTTGGTCATTTTCAAGCCCGAGAAGTGCCATTTCCGGTGATCTGGGGGGCTATCAAAGCCAGAAATTTTCTTGTACGCTGCGCGCCAACCGATGGTGGCGCTCCGCTCTGATAGTAATTCGTCTGCACCCAAGCAAATGTCCCCCCAATATTTGAAACAAATCGCCACCCCTGTATCATATATATATTTAGTTTCTCCTATATATATCCATATATATGCTTTGAAATCTAATAATCAGTAAAGATCAGTAAAGATCGGATTATAAATTGTCAGATAAACTTCTCAGATAATATTTGTACTTGTGAATATATAAATGTGAATGTTTATTCATTACAGAGGCTGTTTAGCATACGTACATGTACATTTAAAAGTTCCAAATCGAATTCAAGGAGTTGAACATGCATTCGCTTTTCATTTCCGTAAAGATATATTTACACTTCTGCGGCCCTTACGCGTTTCCATACTGACGGTACGCTTTGATCTTGGGATCCCTTCAAGCCAATCTTGAACAGTGTACACAAAGAGATCTAATAATGGACAACTCTTTCAGATCTGATTTCTATTACACGACACTGACGATTCCATGGTCGGGCTCCTTATAGTGAATAGTGGTTAATACCAGCTTTATGACTTATTACAAATCAAAGGTCAACTAAGGTCACAAGGGTTCTATTCATTACGGTCTCTCTTGTGTGGCAATGCTGAATGTGGATTACTATGATAATGGATAAGTAAGACATTCAATTTTAATGAAGAAAAACATAAAGCAATTCAAGGTTCATGGGTGATGAAGGAAGGGGCAGCTGAATTGCAGGGAAGCCTGAAGGGAGGGCAAGTGAGGTTACTCAAGTCATGAAACAATTCTGCTTTTAGATGTTAATAGTGCATGACTTAAAGTCATATTGCACTTTTAAGGCTAATTCAAAAGTAGTTATATTAGACCTAATTTAAAGTCTAAATATGCCTCAGAATGCACCATTTGCTGTCTAAAATTGAGTTTTTTTTTCTGGGTGAGGACTCCAGATCCCTCTACATGGGATTTTGCTTCAACAATCCCAGGGATACATGCATCACAACCCATCCTTCATAAAATCCTGGTTGTCTCCTGAAAAGCTGTCACCAATTTGCATAATAAGAAGCAGCAAAATCTATCTAAGGTGTATTGTAGGATATCCAATGATTTGTGGTATTACAAGGAGCAGCAAATACATATCTCTAAGGAAGATTGTAGCATGTACTATGTAGGGTATCAAATAATTGTTGCATAACAAGGAGCAGCCAAACATCACTCAGGTAGATTCTAGCCGGCAGGACAGCCAATTATTTGTGGCCTATCAAGAAGCAGCCAAATGCAAATCCCCCAGGTACATTGTAGGGTATCCAATTATTTTTTTGCATAACTAGGAACAGCAAAATACTAATTTCTCACATAGATTGTTGAGTATCCAATTATTATATTTTTTGGTCAGAGTGACATTAAGTTGCAATCCTAGTGTAGTTTTAAAGGAGACGCAAACCCAACCATAATTATTTGCATGTTCAGACAGTTTGGTTAAAAATATTATTCCATCGATGGGAGATATCACAGGTTTAATATTCCTACAAACACAAGGCCCGGACTTGATCAAGTCTAAATATGACATCATTGAGTCAAACACGCTTCAGTTTCTTGTTTTCTTATTCATTACAATGTTTATTTTTTTGGAATGGAGATGGGTTATGCAAATACTTAATTTAAAATATCGAAGCTCTTAACATGACCTAATGATCGCAATGGTTTCAGTGTCTGACTGTCAACAATTACTTTATGTTGAAAATTATGAATCAAGGTTTCCAGGTATAGGAGGAAATATAACATCACAGATTTACAAAATGGCACCACCCATTAACAACTTTTAAACTTGGCTACCTCCTGAATGGAGTAAGATATTTCTTTGGTGTTCCAGGGGGAGCTGTTTTCACAAAGATCTGCCATAGAAGCTATAGTTGATAATTGGGTTTGAGTGTCTTTTATGTACTTGTTGCTATTTTGTTACAAGAAGTTTAAAGTGTTAAAAATAAAGAAGCAAATGAAACAGTTTTTTATTCAGTACTCTGCTTATTATTGCTACATATCTGCCACCAAATTACAAGTCAATTGAAACTCCTCAGAGCTTCCTTCCAATGCTTTTTAGCCAACTTTGGGGTAGTCATTGGACTGGTGTTATCGGCCCCTGGTTTTAGAAGCGTGGTGTAGACAGTACATTCCCATCTTCCCTCAAGCATCAGAACAAAACAAGCAGAGAATCCATGTAGATTTAATCCAGCTGAAAGTAAAGAAACATGAAACACTTGAAAGTGTCACAAGACTGATGTAAATAAATAGTTTTTTCAGACACTCTTGGAATGCTTCCATGGCAGGAAAGGCCCTGGGTGGTGGGGGAGGACAATTGATGCATTATACAAAATTGCAATACTAACTACAAGTTTGATGAGAAAAAAAGTACAGCCAATTTCTCCTTCATATTTCCATATCATTTACCTCCTAATTCTAGAATGAAAATCCATTTTACAAGATTGCCCATGTTTTCAGCAACCCTACTATTGCATTATGGGCAGTCTTTTTTTTGATCAGTGTGATGCTTCTGGAATTATCTCTGAGGCAAATGTCACGCAAATGCATAACTTGATAATTTAAATAGTATTCATTGGTGATCACACCTACCACCACCCCTTACACCTAAACACCCTTTTTGGGAAAACAAGTTATTGGCTAGTAACACAGTTTCCAGGCTGTACTGCCTGGACTTTTCCCTTGCAACAACATGCTGAACTCTTCCTCCTTGCTTGCTTAACTCCCCATAACAACCATTGACAGAAGTCAGTGGAATGCCGAACACATAAAATTTTCTTACTATAACTATAGTTGCTGTTCATCCTTACTGAACCCACTTGAATGAAATCTGAGCACACCCCAAGTTTCATTTGACCAGTACAACTTAGAAGCATTTGTATAAATGTTCAATAAATATTTGTTGATTTCACAGTTCCTATCCTGGTTAATCATAAATGACAATGATGGTAACGATATATTTGGCTAGCGTTTGACACCACCAAATAACCTGATAACTTGTAAAATATTTCATGTGACTGAAAGTTTGTAAATGCCAGTCAACTGTGTGAAATGTTCCACATCTTATTTGATAGAGCTCTCAATACATCTGATTTGCTTATAACAGCCTTGTACAGTTTCTTCAATGGCCAAGCAGTAGGAGGTAGGGGAATGTTTGCAATGACATGGTTTGCCTTTAAGAAAATATTTAGTGTTATTCTTTCCACCTGCAATATATCATTATATGCATACTTCATTACAAGCATACAAATTTGTATAGCAAAAGTTGCAAGTGAAAAATACCTTCTGAAAGCCAATATCATGTGCATACTGTCTGAAGCACTGTCGGCAGACATTCAAGGCATACTTCCTGATAAGTCCATGCCTGTTGCCACACACACGGCTGAAAATAAAAAGGCAAAACTTGAAATCATACAAGTAAGACATACATTAATCATGTTAAAAAAAAAATGTTAAGTTAATAACAATGATAAATTTGAAAACAGAGCAGACAATAAAACTTAAATGATAAAATAACTTTACAGCCTCCTCTGTTGACTATGTGTGAGTTCTGGAAACAATGTAACCTCATTACATTGGCATTAGTTTATTGTGCAAAGTGAAAATTTAATGAGACTAATTTAAGGAGCAATTATACCTGCCAGGCGAAAACACCCCTCAATTTGAGTGGCTACAATGTGATTTCCCAGGAGTAGCCATCAGAGAAGAAGTCTTTTATTGTGACTTAAATGTTGTGAATTAAATGTTGAGAAAATGTGAAACAAATTTGAAGTCCAAAGGTTGTCCCAAGAGTGGCTACACTGGCTACATCAAGAAGAAGTCTTTAATTACGCGATTTAAATGTAGAGAAAGTTTGAACGTTGAATGCATTCCCCTGGAGAGGTTACACCGGCTCCATCAGATACTTCGTAAAAACCCTTGCATTGTTAAAATGAGAATGACCCATCAATGACCCTACACTTTTCCTATGCAAGTTTAATGTTAAGAAAGTTTGAATCCAAAGGTTTCCCCATGAGCAGCTACACCAGCTCCATCATGAAGGAAGTCTTTTATTATGTGAGTACTGTGTGGGCATTGTGTGTATGTGTGACGATGTGTTAGCGGGTATTCTAAAGTTGTACCTAATATATTAATAACTGTTATTTCATAAATATAAAAAAAAGCGCTGATGAGTTGTGCTTCAACTTGCTGAGTTGCACATCACTTTAGGGAACCTACTGTACCATGGTATGATAAAGCAAAATTTAGGCAACAGCTATTTAGCCTAGTAATAGGGAAGCTGGTCACTTTGCCCAACAACCATTTCGCCCAACTGCCATTTCAACCAACCTTACCATTTCGCCCAAACTTGTTGGTCATTTCGCCCAACCAGCATGGTCATTTTGCCCAACCTTGCTGGTTATTTCGACCAACGTTGATTAAATATTGTATTTTAATATAAAGGACAGGGATACTTCTATGGGTTTGGTCAATTTAATAAGGAAACGTTTGGGAATTGTTAACGTTACGGGATACCAACCGAATATTAAGGAAACTTGAAGTCATGGTTACAGTTGGAAGGATGGATCAGTGTTTTAGGGGTTAGTTTTGATAGGTTTTTATGGAGACCGATTCCCCTTTGTTTGTATAACATTAGATTAACACTACGAAGAAAGATTAACACCCAACTGCTGTGAATAATACCCTTGATTAACGCCCGGTGGACTTGATAAACGCTTGACCGAAGCCATCAAGCCGAACAATAGTTGTGGATTAATGACCCACGCACAATAGGCTTCCGATCAACATCTGGCGGACGGGATTAACGCTTGCCACCCCCCCACCCCCAATGAGTAAAAAAATGGTTGGTCGAAATGACCAACAAGGTTGGGCGAAATGACCATGCTGGTTGGGCGAAATGACCATGCTGCTTGGGCGAAATGACCATGCTAGTTGGGCGAAATGTCAGTTGGGCGAAATGGTTGTAGGGCAAAGTGACCAGAAAGCAGTAATAGTATGATTATGAACATTAGTTGTTTTCAACTATTACTTGGGTTGAATTGCATGCAAAAAAGTGGTAATCATTTCCTTCCAAAATGACTTTCATGCAGCCACATTTGTACAGCACAGTAAGCGAAATCACATGTGCGCAATATAAATGTTTACATTATTAATATAATTATTAGTTATTTTAGTAGTTTTTCACATATTTGATGTAGTTCACACTGAATTTTAAAATTTCCTTTACTTTACATTGTGTAATTTTATATTTGTTAGGTGTATTGGTTTTGTATTTTTGTTTTACGACTTTGTTTTATGTATTAATGTTTTGTAAAGCGATTTGAAGCCTTTGCACATTGCGCTATATAAGTTGCATATATATTATTATTATTACCGTGCCAAGGCTATGCCCACGAACCTTTTACTTGGAGCTGGCAACATACATGTATAATGTAACTCGTAGGTAGCCTAACGTTATATAATGGCATTAACAAGTAACGTTACACTGTAAGCATGCATGGCTCGATCCTGTTACAGACGTGTTGTCGAATACTGCTACTTTTGGCGTGTATAACCCAATTTTTTATGGCCTTAAATATCACAATATGCAGCTAAGGTAGCATTGCATTAGAAAGCTTTGATTATTCTTACCAAGACCGCGATCCTGGTCCGAACTTGCGAGGGTGAGAGTACCAAATATTTTGGTGGCCCATCTTGATTGGAGACAAACGTGAAAGAAAGATTTAGTGTGCGCATGCGCTAAAGGGGACATTTTGTACCGTGAGACAAAACGACTGTCATCAAAAACTAAGCTTTAAGGAAAGCGGAATAGTTGTTATGACAATTGCAAACAAAATGGCAGCGCCCGCGGATGAAAAGGAGAGTGCCGGTTAGTTAAAAAACAGAAGGGGCGTTTGGAAAGTAACCCTTCGTCAATTATTACAACTATTCATATCCTTTGTTGGTATTATTTCTCAGAGTTTATTAATGCTTGATGAACCGTTTAACGTGGATGTTTTGACATTCGATGCAACACTTATCAGACTTCAGAGTTCCTAGGCTATAGCCTAGGCAATAGTACTAGGCCTAGGCTAACTACTTAGTAATATTAATAACATTTGAAATACTTTGCTTGGACACTAAAATAGGTACTAATTTAGAATCCGTACCATTCGACCCGACTTCCTAACCCCTAACCCTATTCCCTACCTCCTAACCGTACTTCCTAACCCCACTCCCTAACCCCTAACCTTATTCTGCCGATTTGAAGTAAGCTTTCCCATTCATATGGTACGGATTCTAAAGTTAGGCCCTAAAATATACTATTAATATCAAATACAATAAGACTATTGTTTAACATTTGCTGAAATTTCTCAAGGACATTGAATAAAGGCAGTCTTTTATGTTTCTTTTTCAATTCACTAACTTTGCACGAATACAGATCTAGGCCTAGGCCTATATCCTAGATGCATCAATGCTACTTTCATTACTGACTTCCTGCTGTCTGGTGCACTTTTGTTACTGCAAAGTGAACCAGCTTTCAATTGGTTTGGATGATAAACTAGATTAAATCCAGTTAACTGTATCCTTTAACCTCATTCATAGAATCTCTACTGGCTGAAATACAGGCCAAAGCTGCCCAGGCATTTGATGTATTTGACCATGAATCCAATAAAACTGTAGATGTGAGGTGAGAACTTCCATTTTTCTTAAAATTATTTTTTGGTTATGTAATTCATTGTAGTGGTAATAAAGAAATTGGTTAAGATTAAAATTTAGACCTAAGTATTCATGGATGGGTCTGTTATCTCATCGCTCCCATAGGGCTCGAGGATGAGATGTTGTAGTTTCTTTGTCAGTTGGGCAATATACAGCTATGTTATTTGCCATAGCAACAGTTGCCATGGTAAAAGTTAATTTCCTGAGTTGCTACTCTCAGAGGTCAGGTCACCCTTGGTGGGGTACCTCAGGGTGACCGAAAGTCTGTGACTGAGGGAGGGGTGAAAACATGTCTGAGTGTGTCCAAATTTGTGTCAAGAACTTCTCCTAAACGGCTGGGCCTATTTTCTTCAAACTTGCTGGGCAGGTATACGAGAGTGAACCATCTTGTCTTGCAGGCCCTCAGAACCATAGGGCAGACATCAAAGGTCAAATTTAGTTAAATTGTTCAAACTATGGTTTTACATGGAACCTTCACAGGTCTAATGGAAATTTCAAGTACCATCAAAACATGTGGTTACCATGGGAACTGATGTCAAAGGTCACATGGTTAATAGCAAATCTTTGAAGGATCGTGTACCATGTTTTTTCACAAATACGACAGTTGTGCTTAGGCCTTCCAAATGCATTAACGTTATTATGTTAACAACCTTAGCAAACCAGATTCCCAGGTAAAATTTGAATCATTTTATCTTGCAGGGAAGTTGTAACAATCATTCGTTCCTTGGGTTGCTGTCCAAGTGAAGGTGAGCTCCATGACTTACTGGCAGAGATGGAGGAAGAAGAGCCTACAGGTTACATCAGATTTGACAGATTTTTACCTATCATGACAAACATCCTAATGGAAAGAAAGTGAGCGTGAACTACATGTATGGAAAGATGTATTGAAATCACAAGAGGGAGGGAGGGAGGGTGGGAATGGGAGGGTTGGGGGGGGGTGGGAGAACAATTTTGCATTAACCTATTTGGTTTATGGCTTTGAGTTTTCATCATTGAGTGTTCTCTTGGTAATCCATATAGTTGTTTGAACTAATGTCTATTCATCTAAGATTGGTGAAAAATTTGTAACAATAGGACCATGCATACACAATAAGTGCAGTTATGGTGGTAGCAAGTTATAAAATATGTTTATTTTGTTATGTGACAGTTTCTTAACTGCAATATCTTCTCTACACCAAGGAAGCACACAGAAGGCTACCATGATTTTGCACAAGAAAGTTTTGAGATTTCATCTTTTCCATAGGACATGACACGAACTTGGGCAGTCAAAACTTTGATGAGGCCAATAAGTAGGCTCAAGAGGAAATAAATTATAATATTGGTTTGAACTACTCTGTATTCACTTCAGACTGGTGTAAAACTTGTTAATAGGATCATGCATACACAAGGAGAAGAGCAGTTATGGTGGCAGAAAGTTAACAATACTGTAGTTTTAAGGCTTTAACTTTTGAGTTCAATATGAGGTCAACCTTCATATCAACTCTAACATGGACTTCTTTTGCGGCTTGTCTGTCTCCACTATAAATGTGACCTGTAATTAAGACTTTGAAATACAAAAAGTTTGACTAATTCTTAACAGTGCTCCCAGTTTGTGTCTGTTGATAATACGCTCCCTAACTGTTAAATCTCTATGCATAATATTTTCCAGGTATAAACCTCTCCCAGAAGATCAGCTTCAAAAGGCCTTTGAGGTTCTTGATGCAGAAAAGAAAGGCCATCTCACAGTAGAAGAACTAACAAAGTTTATGACAGAGGAAGGTTCGTCTGTGGTTACTGTTCAACTAGTCAATACTAGGAGATTGAGAAAACTAACTTCCATGAGTTCATATATGCTGAGGAAGATGGATATCTTGAATGATATATTATTAGCCTGTTTGCTTTGAAAACAATTCCACAACAAAATTGTCAATCATAAACAGTGCTGTATTAAGTGACACCAACATATGTGTGAAGTCCATGCAGTAGAAAAAGTGCAATGACTTGACGTGATTCAGGAAAATGGCTGGCAATGAGCAGTCATAGTTTTATATGCAAATTAGGCCAGTTTAAGCAACTGCTGTTGTCAACATGTTTTAGGCCTTACATGGTACGGATAATTTTTTCTTGCATATTTTGTGTCACGAGATTGTTACATTGTGAAGACTTTAGCACCCCTGTTAAGGGTGTATCAAGTTTTGCATAAATAATAGATAAATCATGGTTTGAAAATGTTGAATGTTCATTTATACCTGTCAAATAAATATTAGGACTGATCATGACTGTTTTTGTTTTGCTTCTGCTTTCCTCTTCTTTTATCAGGAGAACCATTTACTCAAGAGGAACTAGAGGAAATGTTGTCAGCAGCAGTTGATCCAGATAAAGGAGTAATCATGTATAAAGACTATGCATCATTGATGGCTGTAGATGATAACACATGAGATATATAATAATATGTATATAATATTGTGTATTATATTGTACATAATATCTTGTGGCAATTCCCCCCCCACCCCCCTTCCCCCTGTGGTTGTAAAGCAAGATAACATCTTAACTGTTTAATGACAGTGATGGGCTCAGAGATTGGAGATTTGCTATCGGAAGGGAAAGGTATACTTGATGATATTTTTAGAACAATATCCTAAAGGTAACTAAGGAAAGCAATACTGTGCATCTTTCACAGTAGTAAAATATTTTTAAAACATTCAATTGTCTAAATTCATTACAGTTTCAAATGTGTACACATCATCACTCGGTTTGTCTTTGTGAATTGATATGTATATATTCCCAGTTATGATTTCAATAAATGTTGTGCTTTTACTGAGTTTGTTCATATTACATTTTATTTGTCAGTTGTCACTATAGCAATCAATATTCTATCCAGTGGTAGATTGAAATGAAACTGAAGTTTACTTAAAGTGACGTGAAATAGATAAATTGTTCCACAGTCATATTTATAATGACTGTGGCAATCTAAAGCAGCTTGGTATCTGCCCATGCTCCACGTAAGAAGTAGGGGACTGTTTGATGCTTTACATGAATTGATACAGATTCACTTATGGGTAGCCTAGAAATCAATTTTAACCTGAACAAGATCAAAACACTGCACTGTAACCTGAATTCATTGAAGTGACAACACAGTGATTAAACATTCTTCAGATATACTGAAACAGCCACACAGTCTCAAATCCTTAAAGAAACTTTTCATGGTTAGTGAAAATCTTACTTTTGTGCTCACAAAAATTTCTGTTTGAAGACACTGAACAGTCTTCATTGAATGTTGCTACCACAAGCATTTTCTTTTGCAGTGGTCCATCTAATTAAAAATATTAAGCCAATAATGACATAACTTATGTTATAGAGACATGTTATAAATTCTAGACAAATCCCCCCCCCAAAAAAAAGGGGGGAGGAGAAAGAAAGACACTTCATAACCAATCATTTCATGAGTTTGATATTTATTGCAGTTTCTTTGTCACCATATGGTGCTATTAGTGTCTCCTGATACTTGAAAACAGAAAAGCCAAACCTTCAAATTCTTTGCACCACATAGAGCATTGATGGGTCACATTAGTTTCCACTAGGCTTTCCATTTACGTAATGTACCAAACAATAACTTTGTGCTTACCATCCCAATTTCAACAATTTTCATGTTCAATTAATCCTATCTTGACAAAAAGGAAGGTAAGGTCAATTGAGTAAAAAAAATGTGACTTACCAAGTTCCTCTTCAACAATTTCAAACACATGAAATAACTATATTCTTAATATAAACCATTCACTCATACAATAAAATAAAATATTTACATATTTATCCAATTGAGCATTTTGCCAACTAGCATGGCAAAATTCACCTAAATAATACAGCAAAAACCCAATAAATATCATTAAGATAGAGCTACACTAATTGCAATACAAGCTCTTTGTCATTAACCAAAGAATAATTAAAAATTTCTATTATAACTTAGCCATGTTCTATGCATTCAATTCTGTAGACTCAAAGGTTATTTTTAACTCTGACAGTGACCATCTGGTTTTCCTTTACTCCTTGACCAGTGAAAAATTTTGTCACTTGATACCTTGGGAAAGATGGGTCAAAATGTGAATGTAATGTGATGACCTGAATGTGTGTTTAAATTAGTACAAAAACCAGATGTGGGGATGGGGGGGGGTGGGGGTTGACAAATTTTATTCTATGTTAAAGTTCTACTAACTAAAAAGGAAAATTATTTCCAATTTGTTTTCAGTGAGGAATCAAAACAAAGTCAATAATTAATACCAAGGCTAATGTGAAATTTGAAAATATATTTTGGTCTGATGGTTACCATGGAACAAAAATGCATAATTCTCTGTAAAGTTGTTGACTCATTTAAAACCAAAAAGGAATAAGGATAATCACTGCAAACCCTTTACATAGCAATTTATGTTAATGTTACTTTGGTTATCAGACTGCAGTATTTTGTTGCCATGGAAAGAACAAGATGAAACAGACTACAAATTCAACTGTAACTACAACTCTGTATATATATATATTCTTATTTCTGACAAAAAGTATCATTGAAGGCAAAAGAGTGAACGATCCAAGCAATTTCATAGAGTTGAATCACACTTTTCCCTAACATGTAGAATGACTTAAGCTGTTGAATTTTAAGCAACATATTCTTCTTCCTCATGTGATTGTCACATTGTACACTCAAGATGTGAGAGATTTCTGAATCAAACTGAGCTTAATGCTATCTATTGTTATGTTCGTACAACTGTACCAGCAATTATTTGCATTTCTTCTATATGAATTAGTTGTAATTTATTAACCCTGTGGTTTCAAAGCTTTGAAAACTCTGGGGCTTCTTTCTGCATTCCTGCCATGACTGCCTTAGGTAGATCCTCAGACTGCAACATCAGCGAATTCCAAGCAACCTAGTTACAAAAAGAAAGAACTTTGAAGGAGTGCTTGATATTAAACAATACTTCTAACCCATTCAACTTTTAGCTGCAACAAATTGTGCATACATGTTACTATCATGGGTGGGAAGAGAGGGTAAATACTAGGGGGGAGGGGGTATTTGGGTCATTTGTCCAATCACTAAGGCAAGCAAAAATTATGGCATGATTTGAATATTAGAAAACATTAGACAACTTCAAAATGTTTTTATACCCAACATTTTCTTCCCTCATCTCGCCCCCCCCCACCTCCCCTACCATTTAGCTTCTTGAGTACGAGACTGCTACAGACATCAAATGAGAAATCTTCGAGCCTTGCACAATACACAATAGCAACAAATAACTACAATGTGTGCTCATCTTCCTCCATCAAACCCCAGTCAATCATCCTAGATATGTTAGCGTAGCCATCAGCAATGAGCCACCTCCCTGACCACTATGGACCATCTCTATGTACAGCACTCAAGTTTTTACATAGAAGGGTTTGAATCAGAAAATACCAGCTAAGCAACCTAGAAAAAGACTGTTTAATGTGAAAGTTAGGTTTCCACATTTCTATATATACTCTGGCATGTCAGCTTTGTTCGAGCACAACTTCATTCAAAATTCTCAAATTCTTGGACAAGCAATTCGACATTGAAATGATGATTTAGAGTTCCTCCATTGTCTCCACTGCACCAGTGTAATATAGCAGCATTGATAACAACAAATGTCTACTCGTTATACTGAATTACGTAACAGCATTTCACATCGGAGCTTATCACCAAATTTATCTCCGGGGTTTGTCTCACGACTTGGAATTTACCTGAAAGTCAAGTGATTCTTGGACAGAGTGGTCTCTCGCATAGACAAGGTTGACCTTTGACCCTTGAATGGCTACAGGACTCTTCTTACTTATAGAGTTGGCCAAGTCCAAAGCTCCAGCTAGTAGAGTCTTCTTATCGGAGAACACTCGACTGTGAACGAACAAAGAATCAGAAGGTAATTGCGTGTTAATTTCATATGTAAATTTAGTACGGCTGCTAGCGGTCACATTTGAAATTACTCAGTTCTCATCAAAGCAACAGCACTAAGAAGTTTCCTACTGAGTTGTTCTCATAAAGATACAAACAGTTGTCAACAGAATTTAAAAAATCCTCTGGAATGACAGAGAGCAAAATGAAAATACAGACATCATCAGAAAATCTCATTTCAACTAATCACTTTATGTCTTGAACTTCAGGTCAGAGTTGCACTGAAATTACAATTGTGTGCTCATGGTTGGTCGTACTAGTGGTTAAAAAGTTGGACCTCCAGTGGTCTTACCAATCCAGTGTACACAACAGCAACAACTTTTATCCAAACACAAGAGATGACATTTCAAATAAACAGATAGCTCACCTGACAAATCCTATTTGCATTGCTTCATCGCTTCGGAAATCTCGAGCTGTGTAAACCAATTCCCTAGCAAGACTGTCATTACCAATTACCTTCGGGAATCTTTGCAATGTGCCTACATCTGCTGCTAGGCCAAGGTCCACTTCCTAGTAAAGAAAAGAAAGAGAGAGAAAAAAAAACCACATTAAAAACTCTTTCATAACCTGGCCTCATCCTGAAGCCTACTTATCCTTACTAAGTATACTAGAAATGAAAAATTTCTCTTCAACAATTTTTACACCTATAATGGATCTAAAATTCTGGTGCTAAGAAAATGAACTATTTATGAGACACCATATACTGAAACATTTCAAAGACAGAATTCAACTTACACTATTAATTTATCTTCACTTCTCCCAATTCGAGAACATTACACTAACAAGTTGACACACGGGGAGACTTCATTACTTTATCAATTTGTTTTATAGTTACAACAGGCATGGATTATTTATTGATGCCAATAAAGATAATCTAAGAACTCTCTCATGTTCTTAAAGAAATCAGTGTGGCAATGTAAAAGTTTCTTACTTTGATCACGAAGAATGCATCTTGACTGCAAAGTCTGATATCGCAAGCTGATATCATGTCAATGCCACCTCCGACACAGGCGTTATGGACTGCAGCAATCACTGGCTTTGGACACTAAATTCAATAGCAAAAGAAGACAAAATTGGATACTTTTGGAAGCACATACAGCAGCAGTGGCGGCCAATAGCATCTCTTTCAATGTGTAGAATAGTTGGCAACTTGAATACTTTTTCACAAAGTCAAAATCAACAATTCAATAGCAAAAGAAGACAAAATTGGATACTTTTGGAAGCACATACAGCAGCAGTGGCGGCCAATAGCATCTCTTTCAATGTGTAGAATAGTTGGCAACTTGAATACTTTTTCACAAAGTCAAAATCAACAATTGACAATAACATCTGTGATATATTGCAGCTATGTTGTAGCAAACAATGAGGACTTTTGTTTTTCAGGTGGCTTGCTATTATTATAGATCTACTTGTTGACTTTACTTCAATAACTACTGTTATAGGAGTTTTTGTTCAATCAATACAATCTTTAAGTGACATAAAAGAATACCACAAATCTCACAATCTAATGGCTCCTGCTGACATTGTCTATACATGGACCGTTAATTTGTTACTGGGTCAATAATCAGCTTTTATCTTGTGTTCCTCAATCTTATTATTTAAAAACCCCCCCAAAAATAATTATAATAAGTTTGTTTCCATCAAAATTTCTCCATTCCAATAAAGGAGTTGGACATAAAAAAGGTTTCAAACCTTATAGAATTGACAAACTTAAAGAGTATTATGATCCATTTCAAACAAAGGTGCAATGGCATTCAACAGACAGTTTTAGCATAAGTGCCAAAAGAACATTTCTTTCATTGAAATATGACTTATATGACTTATATATGGGTCTATTATTTATGACGTCAAGCAGATGCAAAGATGAACAGAAATGATAGAAACTGCTTTTCCACTTTCCTTCACAAGCCTTTCAGTATTTGTGTGCATTTGCATACCTTGTAAGTACTACAGCACATGCTGTAAATTCTACTAGAGAAAATGTTCACAACTTTGACTGACAGTTTTTGAGCCTTGCTTGAATAATTCTAGTAAGTATACCAACCAACATTGCTGCCCTGACATATTTAGGTAGACAAACTTTGTGGAGCTAAATTCTGTGTATTACCTTTTCGATAACTGTGAAAGATTCTTGCATTGGAGGGATAAGGCTTCTGAGGAGAAAACCCCTCCTTCCGACTTCAGTTTCTTGGTGAGACAACAACATATCACCAGCAGCCTTGAGATCTAGACCTAAACAAAAATACAGATTGCAAAAAAGGTTTAGTGATTTCCTTACCATGATTCATATGAGAACATTCAATGTATTTTTATGTAACATTTGTAGTTAAAATCCTCTTAACACGTCTTGTACTATGGTTTCTGTCGAAAGACTGTGGATGCAACGCCTTCGCACCATTTAACCACATGGGCTCAACATTCAGGAAGGACATGACTAACCTTTCTTCTGCTCACCACCCCCTCCATCTCCCCTGGTGGTTCTACAGACCAAATATGAAGTGTATCACAACTTTTTATTTCGACTTAAAGTGACTTATTGTGTTTCCAATGTTTTTGCACATCTGGCCTCTTTTGATCTAAATGATGTTTGACAGGTTTCTAAATAGAGGAGGTTCTTATACTCTCTGAGCTGGAATTTCATACCATTGTGAAATTCATCCAATATGTATTTCTAGGTTTAATGTGTTTACAAGGTTTTCATATGCTGATCTCTGTTGACCTCAAGTGACCTTTGGCTTCATTGAAAACTTATCGATTAGTTTTACTCACAAGTTGGACCATCTTACTGCATATCACATCCAAGAGTTTCAGATTTTGAACTCTAGTGACCTTAAATGACCTTTACTATGGAAAAACATATGGTTCAACTGCTTGTATGCACGAAAATGGATCCATATATATCCATTTACATATATATCCTATGAGGTTACACTATGTGCTTTGTCAGATGCAATGTTCCATACATACTCAAAAAGTTTTCTGTTGTCCAAAACAGGAAGTTAACTGGTAATTAGCAAATGTCAATTTTTGGCTAGCTTACTTTAGCTAGGAAAGTGTGCTAGGCCTAGATTTTAATTGTTGACATTTTCTGACTGTATGTAGCAGACTATGCCAAGAGTTAAACATCTCTTGAAATGTTAGTACAACAGATTAATTCTTTAAATTTCCAACCCTCTCGATGGTGAGAGAGGTCACACTGAAAATGAAACCAGCTGCTTTGATATGAATTTACATTTTTACCTTGACATGACACAAGACACTATCACAGACAAATAACAGGACACGAAATTGTCTTACCAGCTGTAAACACCCTGCCAGATCCTGATAGGACTACTACCCTGCAGTTTGGATCACCCGCGATTTCACTGAAACATGTCCTCATTTCACTGTCAAGTAATTAAATCAAGAGTTAATTATTACAGGGTTACAAACCACGAAACTAAATGACTTTATTCGATGATAAACCCACCTTAAAAAATGTTTTAAGCTTCGCAAAGCAGAAACCAAGGTAACCAGTTTCAAGATCCTAGCTAAAGAGTAGCACATGATGACAGTTTCACACAAAACGAAATCTCTACTACAAACACAGATGTCTTGTATTTAATGTAATTACTGCAGTGAACATTAACAAGTCTCAGTTTTTACTTTATTCCTTATGTGGGTATGGCATAGCATTGAAGTAGGCAATTGGTTTGTCTGCTACAGACTGTTGACATCAAAATGACCTACAATCTCCACCATAAACAATATTGTTCTTGTATCCACTGAAGTTGCCAACACACCTTATATAAAGTTGAACAATCTTTTACTTTGCAAGTATTTTGCAAACAAATTCTAGACCTTTGACATTTGATACATGAATTTGTATTTCACTAAAACAAATTTTTTTCTTGTATTTACTGATGTGGAGGTAAATACCATGTATGAAGTTTAATCAACCATCCCTTTAGGACGTTATTGTACTTTTAATGTTTGCATTCTGTTGATCTCAAATGATTTTTTACCTCCACCATAGGGTTCTTGCACTGCACTACAGATGGACCTATACCGAGTATAACATTCAACCGGTCTTTACTTTGAAAGAGATCATGCATCCTAACATGGTTTTCAGGCTTTCTTGACCTCTTATGTCCTTTGAACCCTGCCAAAAAGCACTGCATTTTTGTAATGGATTTTGCAATTTTGTCCTCATTCAGGCAGACAAACGTAACCTGTATTAAGTTCAAGCGACCCACACTTTATAAGTTACCAAGCCTACAAGTAGCCAAGCCATTCCAAACACACACTATTTCTTAATAACAAATGCAGGACACATACAGGTAGTGTGCCATAATGACTGCATAGATTTACTTTCGTCTGCAATAGATTTAGAAATTACCTCCAAAATTCCATATTCATTGCGTTCAGCTTTGTTGGTCTGTTCATTTCCACTTGGTAGACATATTTGCTGGGTTCAGTAACTGAAAGTGTTTCAAATGAATACTTCTCGGAAGACATGTTTCTCGCTAAGTTGGCCTGATGTCCTTTTGCTGCAAGAGAAACTAAGATATATAGCAACATTTAAAATCTTAGACATCATTTACTCAACACTCATTCTGATTCTCATCGACCAAAAATATAGAATCTTCCACCATCATGTTTTCTATCATGTACAGTGGTAATAATAACTTATGTATTTAATATTCTATAGCTTATAATATGATTCTCAGCTGTGAGCCTAACATCATGCATAATTTTCTAGATAAGATTGTCCATTTAAGGGACTACTATTAATACTAAATGTAGCTTGATGTAGGTTAATACAAAGTCATACCGTAAAAATTATTGTAATGTTCTACTTACAATCTGAATGATCAAGATCCAACAAATTAGGTCACCTCTTATTTATACAAACATCATGAAAGAAACATCTGAATATATATATGAGTGTATTGCATGTGTACTATGAATCCTGTGCTCATTGAGTGTACAGTACTTTGATTATCTATATACAGCTCCACCTGTATCAGTCTGAACCCACATAGAAGTGTTATCAACAAAATTTAGCTCAACAAACAAGTGGCAATGAAAACAAGATAGTAGGTAATTTATATTCTTATCTGGGATAGGGTGGGTTCTTAACTGCTTTATGTACAAACCTGTCGAAGTGGCACCAAAGTCTAGATGTAAACAAACCAGGGTTACAAGGGTTGAAACTGCAGAGAGGGTTTCATGGAAGTTAGCCGGTCTATGACATAATATAACAAGGACGGAGGGGTGTTTTCATCCCACCCCCTGGATCTGGGCAGGCCTGATACCCTGTTTGTTATTTCCTGATGGTTGGCTTAATAAGTGGTACATATCCAATTCATATCAGGCATATTTAAACTACAAGAGGGTATATGCATTATGCACCCTTATTTAACCAACAATTGGGTAATAAACACTGATGCATCCCTTATGCAACCCACAATTGGGTAAATAAGTTAAAACCCTATCATTATTGAACCGAAGACTGGGTGAATAAGCACTAGTGCATCACTCATTTAACTGACAATCAGGTAAATAGGCGTTATATCAGGCAATGGCATATTTAACCTACGATCAGGAATATACACAACATCCAATATATTCAACTGATGGTCGGGCCTAAATAAGCGCCATCATTATTAAACTGACAACCGGGTAAATAATCACCAGAGCAACGCTAATTGAACTCAGGATGAGGTAAATAAGACACCCTAGCATACTTAGTTAACCATCAATCGGGTTTAGAGGCAGTAGTATCACAGTTCTTGAACTGACGATCATGTGAATACTGTAGCAATAATATGGTCAGCATAAGTTTGCATAGACCTACATAAAGTTACACAGTACAGTAGTAACAAGTAGTGCTACTAAGTTTAAACGGTGCCAAATATGCAAAGCCAAATATGCAAAAATATGCAAAAGCCAAATAAAATACTACAGTACAGTGAAGGCTTCGTAATTGACGCACCCCGGTAATTGACACACCTCTTAATATTTCTAGATATATTGTAGTGACGCAATACTATCGCGATAGATTTCGCTATTTCAAAAGTACGCCCTCACTATTTTGGAGTTCTTTCGGTGTACCCCTCTGGGCCATGAATGACCCGGCATATTTGTTTAGCAATTCGGAGAAAGGGAATTCATGACCACTTTTTCACACGGCTCCGTGAGATATAGAGGTTTTTTTAACATCCTGTCATATTTGTTCTTCACCTTCTGGAAATGTACGTTTTTTCCTTGGAAATTACACTTTCCACTTGTCTTTTCTTTACTCGAAAGTCACAATCTTCAAATGTTACTTTCTTTCATCATTTATATATTTCGTTTCAATCATATAATTTGGTGAGTTGCAGTTTATAGGGTGTGAAGACTCACGTAAAAAGAAACGTCTTATGCCGGTAATCTGACCTAGTTTCGAATGAGGTGTAACAGAAGTGTGAGACACCACCATCGATCCCAGAAAATACACACACTGCTTGCTACCGTAGGTAATTAGACACTAGTGTACAGTCAGTACATACAGCTGCGGTCAATACCCACAGCACAGTGCATTGAAACGATACAGCGATGGACATCTTAGGTCTAGCTAAAGATAACAAGGTATCACGTTTCATTAATGTCTGCATTTTGTAGCGACACAAACAAAACGTCACTTGCAAGCAACAGAAAGTTAACTTTTTCAGATGGGCGCACGCGGTTTGGGGCGGGTCTTCAATGCCTTTAATGACGAAGTATTATTATTTTTCCCATAATACCTACTACCCTTATCACCTAAAATACCACTGTGGCAACTATCATACAGGCGACCTAACCTTTTCACACCTTTAGAGCACAGACATGTTTTTCATGAGCATGAATTAGGATCCGTTTTAGTTAGGCCTATATATGCCTTTTAAAACTTTTTACAAACTCCTTCAATGTTGCAAGTATTTTTTTAGCTTTTGGAAATCTTACTCCCTAAAAGTAACCAAAATCCCTTGAGATGATGACACTAAGTCGATAAAAGAAGAAAAAGATTTAGGAGTGCTTATCACTGCCAGTATGAGACCAAGTCAGCAATGCGCGAAAGCCGCCAAGACAGCAAATCAAGTACTTGGAATGATCAAGCGATCTATTTGTTATAAAGAAAAGGACATTCTTATCAGGTTGTACAAGTTTCGTCCGTCCACTTCTAGAGTATGCTATTCAAGCCTGGTGTCCGTATTTACAAAAAGACATTGCTCTGCTTGAGAATGTTCAGAGGAGATTCACAAAGATGATTCCAGGATTACATCATCTCCTATACGAGCAACGAAGTAAGAAGTTGAATCTCACTTCACTAGAGACAAGACGTATTCGCGGTGACATGATTGAGGTTTTTAAAATTATTAAAGGATTTGAGGCATTCAAGCCAGCGATTTCTTTATATTCATCGACACTGTTACGAGAGGCCACCCTTTCAAGATATACAAGCAGCACTGCAGGCTGAATATTAGAAAGTACTTTTTTCACAAAGAGTAATTGACATTTGGAATGGCGTTCCAGCCAGAGCTGTATTAGTGAGCACTGTCAACATTTTCAAGAGCCAACTCGACAAATTCCTGAGAAGTAATGTGGGTGCTCATATGAGCCATTAAATGGCTCCCTGCTCCGTCATCCTCCGTCTATCACCTGCTGAGAAGTGGAGGGTACAGGTAAATACTCACTAAGAACGATCCGTCTGCTACATCTAGGCATGCATAGAGAGGCTCAAAGCATGGCAAACTGCGTTCAAAGTCAATGGATGCATGCACACAGTAAGCTTATGGACAAATGTGTCAATTACGGGATATTAACGGACAGTTTGACACTGCAGATGTCCTCGTCAGATTCTTCCCAACTGTACATTTTGTGGGAACAGATTACAGTAGGCCTACAGAATAAATATTTTGGGGTCATTTTACTTCTGAGGTACTACTACACATCTGAAAGTCGCATACAGGTGAGTGTTTTGGGGTTTTCCTTAATAGATACCGTTCATCAAATCCTTAAGTGCGTCAATTAAGAGCCCATCATGCTACTAGTAGTGTACTACACTAAGCCTAAGCCAACTTCTTTAGTTACTTTACAAATTACAGCTAGTACAGTATTTTTGTAGTACTCCTAGTAGTAGTAGTTAGTAATAGCCTACCTCTGTTTACATTAGCAGGCAGAGCACTCGTCTTTCCGCTGAGTTTGGACAAAGATGAAACGCTGTTTCTACACAAATGACTGAAACGGAGTGCCATATTGCGGTACGTGGTACAAGGGTCAAGCTCTTTATCTTCTGAAAGTCACGTAGGCTAAATAATATGTAGCTTTATGCCTTTTGCTTAGTTGAAAATCATTGGTGGCTAACCTTCACGGTTGTTTGGATGAAAGTCTGACACAAGTCTTGAGTCTTGACACCAAACCTAACGTAACTATCTAGTCAAAGGACACTTAGACCTAGTCAGAGGTAATCTGGCGTAGTTTACATGCGTCAGCTGTCTCTTAGAGTGCATGAATACAGAACAATCGAACACATGTCTCAAATTTTGCAGTTAGACCCTGGATAGGAACACCACTGTAACTATAATTCAGCTTCGTGTACATTATATATACCAAAGCATAGTCGTCAGACATTGCACTGTACGCACTGTTGTTGCATGTTTCGGGAGCAGATCAGGACGAATGTGTTTTACTTCATGTGTCGAAGGTTAGGATCTTTCATTGCATAACCTTTGGTAAGTTACCACATGTGACTAGACAACATTACTAACAGGTCTATAAAGGATAGCTCCATTGTTATGTTATATAATCTATTAAGAGTTCTTTGTTGTAACAATATTTTTTACACAGAGCCTGACCATAACGTTGATTGAGCCTGAAGTACGGATAGCCAGCCACACAGCTGCCCAGGCCTACAGTTATAAATTATAATTGTATTTTACAACACCTAATTGTATTCTGGTCATTTGATTGGTCAATTGCTCTTTGATTGCATGCAAAATCCGCTCTATTCCACTCTATGAAATAGAACCATTGGTTATACTTTTTTGGTAGCACTTTTTTCAATGGTAAGAGAGCAGAGAAACCTGTCTGTTCAAAAAAATCTGTTGCATGAGTGCATTTTACCCATCTTAATATAATATGTTGTATAAAACAACTAATGAATGGTTTCCATTCGTGCAATAGAGCAAATATTTCCTGCGTTGAAAGATGAAATTTGTTCCATTCAACGAGGCCCAGCCTCGTTGAATGGAACTTTCCATCTTTCAACTCATGAAATATTTGCACTATTGCACTCACATGTATTGACTGTTGTGTAAATGTGAGAAGATATATTTGAAATTGGAAGTTAAGTATTTTTTAAAGGTGGGGGAGTGGGGGGAGGCTGAATGCATTGAAACAGTGGGCATCATATTTCAAGTGAAATTAGATGGACATGGGAGAACTACAGCATAGATTTCCTTATGTCAAAACCAAACTTGAATGCATGCGTAGCAATGTTCCTCTATACCCATTCTGCATACTTTATGTCTTAGGTCTAATATGAATTCCCAAGATTATAAGATAGGCCTAAATAGAGTAAGCTTGGTTACCATATTTTTTAATTAGGAATCTGGGACAAAATATTAAAGGTGGAATGTATGGCCTGGGGAGGGGTCCCTCCTCTTTGATAAAAAAAAAAGGCTAGTCTGGTAGAGCACAGACATGACATTATCAAGGGGACAAACTAAAACGAATGACAGCGAATGACAATTGACTTTGTACAGGGTAAATTATCATTTGCGAATGACAGCGAATGACAGCAAGTGACAACGAATGACAACGAAGGACGGCGGTGAGAAGAGATAGAATGAATAACGGAGTTGAGTAAATGCGGTTATTGGTTTTCTGCGCAAAAATGATTTTAGGAAAATCGCATGGTTGTAGGGTTTTGGTGTAATTTACGGATAGAAACCATAGGAAAGATTTTGTGTGAGAATGCGCTTGAGTGCGGTGCTTTTTACCTCTGTAGATTTATATAGAAAGATAACTGAAGCCGTTTCAAGATTATAGTATTGTTAGTTTCTAACAATATCGAAAAAATGACGTTAAATTTACTTTTTAAATTCAGACTTACAATTTCGCTTGCTATAAGGTGCGTTTTTATCTTGTCCCGGTACTATACTAGATCTAGATACCCACGAAGTCTGAACTGTGATATCCAGTTGAAGCAAATGTCTGTGCTGTCATTATACTGTCATTCGTTTTAGTTAACGCAATTTTTTAGTGTGTACAACATATTGTCATTCGTTACGTGTAACGCAATTGTCATTCGTTTTAGTAACACCCATTATCAAGAGTGGGCCTATAGGTCAGCACAGGAGTAACACAGCTTCTATGTCTTTGGTAACACTGTCACGCTTGTACATGTATATAGTTTATAGTAGGAGAGGCCTATACCCAACATTATAGTAGTTCTTGTTTCAATCTCTTTGATCGTCTGTGTGAGTAATTTGTGAACATCTATGGTTCTTTGATGACGTGTAATTAAAATATAACGAGCATGAAGGCAGATTTTGCAACATTTCTAAATCTGATGTGAATAAACTGTATTATAAAATTTCAAGGAATGTTTTGTTTAATCGGGGACAGTTTTGGGGACACTTGTTAATCAAGGATTGAACATGGTAATGGGCACTGACCCCAAAAATCGGGGATGCCTGGTCAACCTTAATATAGAGCCTAAGATAAGCTAGCCATAAAGAAAACAATTGGTCCTTTTCGAAGAACAAAACTAGGCTAAGTTAGGGTACTAGGAAGAAATGAAGCTAATACAGGGAGAAACTTGTTACTCATCTAAAGATTGCTAGCCAAATATTACTGAGATTTTGAACCTGCATATTTCAAGCTCGACACCAGTTTGAATACATAGCAAGCTCTGCACTACATGTCTTTTCTTTTATCTTTGCAGGAACTTGTACAAATGCTGATGGATGGTGTTCACCTGTGATTCCTAAGCTACTCCCTATAACATGAAATATCTTTAATATCCTGAGTTTCTACAGTATACTGCACCTACCTACCTATCGATTAGAGATTTAAAACATAATATACAATAGAGGAAGATATTGTGTTCAAAAAGTGATGGAGGAATCCAACATTTGGTATGCTAAGTATCTTGCAGTCGGTGTTGTTCTGGGTACAACTACAGCTATCCTGAAACGTTTTTTCAGCGGCGGAGTCTGCAAATGCACCTGTAGTTTGGGAGGCAAGACCGTTATTGTGACAGGGGCAAATACAGGAATCGGAAAAGAGACTGCCTTGGACTTGGCTAAGAGAAGAGCTCGGGTAATTCTTGCCTGCCGCGATGTTCAGAAAGCCAAACAAGCTGCTCGAGAGATTCAGTTGCAAGCCTCGAGGATCAGTGTGGAAGCCAATCTGTTGGTTAAGGAGTTAGATCTCGCATCAGTTGCCTCCGTCAACAAATTCTGTGATGATTTACTAAGCACAGAGCATCAGGTAGATGTTTTGATCAATAACGCAGGCGTATTTCAGTGTCCGTACTCGCTTACAGAAGATGGCTTCGAGATGCAGTTTGGAGTCAACCACCTCGGACATTTTCTGTTAACAAACAGACTTCTACCTCTCCTTCAAAAAGCCTGTCCCAGTCGTGTCCTTGTCATATCTTCTGCCTTACACAAGCGTGGTAAAATAGATTTCAGTGACCTGCAAAGTAAAAAACGTTACAGTAAGAAAGCTGCCTACAGCAACAGCAAATTGGCCAATGTTTTATTTGCCAAAGAACTTCATAAAAGATATCACAGGAGGGGAATAAATGTCTACTGCATACATCCGGGAATTGTGAGGACAGAGTTGGGACGTCATCTGAAAGTGTCACCCTTTGTCAATTTCATGGTATCACCCCTAATGTGGCTGTTCTTTAAGTCCCCGTGGTATGGCGCACAGACCAGCGTTTACTGTGCCATCGCTGGGGATTTAGAAGGTCAGAGTGGTGGTTACTATGGAGATTGTAAAGAAGAACCGTTTCCTTTTGTGGAAGGCGCAACAGAAGAGTGTCAAGAAAAGTTGTGGGAAGAAAGTGAGAAACTTACAGGAATTAACATTCCATAGCTCTCTCTATCTGTGGTCATTGTCAATGTTCTTTTATGAACAGAAAACAAAAGAAAAGTAATTTCTGAAGCAAACTTTGACAGTAATAACTTTTCTTTTTCTTCTTGTGAGAGATACAGCTCTGAGCTAGCCTTACTTGTCATACAGTATCATCAATGTTTTATGTTCAGTAGTAATGGTCCAGCTCTCTGACGAGGATGCCATCATGTACTAATGTGAATTTCTTTTTGTAGGTGGTGACATGAATATTGTTCAACATCTTTACATATTGTCAATAATACTGTGTTATTTTGTGTTCAAATTCAGTATTTGTTGTCAAAAATATTTAATGTATTTATATTTATTTGTTTTCACGACTTTAAGCTTTAAGTTTATATATAAATCATAACTTTGTTGTGCCCTTGTTTATGCTCATTTAAATACATTTGCATTAAAAAAATATTTCTTTAAAACAAACCATTACACAATTTTTACCCAGGAATATTTCAGAGTTAATTAGTTGTTCGAAGATAAACTGTAGATGTAAAATAGATGACTGTTATTTGTAACACATTTTTACTGTTCTAAGGAATCAGAAAATTACTTACATTTAAATCATTTTGTTTCTAACCATTTTACTAATAGTTTTCAAATTCAGTCACTTTGATATTGATATATTTGGTAACAAATCTCAATATTACAGTATATTTTCAGTTTTGGTAAAGGTATGACACTTGTGACAAAATTCATACTGCCAATATCTTAGCAGTTGTAAAAAGTTACTTAAAAAATAACTCTTTGAAATGCATAGTTTACAGACCATCTTCCAAATTTCCCAATTCCTGCCAAATTCACTCAAACTTAAAGAACCTGGTGAAACAAACCATAACGTGTGTGGATCCGGGGGGGGGGGGGGAGAGGACCTGCCCCTCCTACACCAAACACAATATTTTAATTAGTTATAAGCACAACCTTGTGTGTAGACCTAATTATAGAAATACTTTATAGCCTAAATATTGCCTCAGATTGTACCATTTCACATCTAAAATTGTAATTTGGTATTTCTGGGGGAGGACCTCCACATTTTCAGAGACAGTGCCTCATCCCCTCCTTTATGAAATCCTGGGTCAGCTCCTGCATACGAGCCGGTCAAAGTCCTTAGTCTGGATAAATATGACACTATAATTTCTGGTATTTATGGCAATAATAATATAAAGTCTGACCTGATGCTTTTCAGAATATATGCTGTTTTAGCTGAGAAGGCTAATTGCTTTCTTTAAGTTGTCATGCTGTAAAAGTGTCTCAGGCCAAGTTTTTGATGTTAGGTTTACAACAGTACACTACAGTCTTCCCAAGCAACAGTAAGCAGTGTTTTAGTAGTTAGGAAGCATACTAATTATTCCCATAAGAATTATCTTTTGACTGACACAGTAAATCATCAAAGTAATGTATTCTCTAGGTCCTTGTTAAAGTCTTCACTAGGGAAACCCTTCCCATTGGATATGGACTCTATAGGAAGTTTGTCACCTTAAGCCTTTATTGCGACGCTAATTCAACAAGGTAACAAACCTAACAGTATAAAAAAAATTGTATCTTTGTGAACATGCATGTCTGTTACAGAAGTGTGATGTTACATTGATGAAAATGAACCAATTTAAAAATGTTAACTGGAAGGGATGATCTGTCACTGTTTTGTTTTTGTATCTTGACTCTCTTCTGCTTTATAAACCTCTACTGTAATCAGTGTTGACACAACCTTTTGGATGTGTACAATTTTTATTCAAATCTCTCTTCTCCCCTGCAAGAAAATGGTCAACTAAATCAGCATTAAGCAATACTAGAATAGATGTATATATGGATTTAAATATCGTTCAACCGAGCCCTACAACAGTTGAATCCTTAAAGGCCAGTCATTAAAACAAAGGATGCATTCATTTTCATAATTTACCAAACAATGTCATATCATTTATCTTTTCTTGCTCCAGAGGCTGCAAGGATTCATCCATGCTTGAAAAGTGGTAGGGGAACCTTGAACTCCTTTTCATATCATGATTCAATCCAAATCTAATGATAAAAGTATTTAATATTGCAATAACAGCCTAATTAAAGGCTAGGATTATTTCTTATCATGCTTTTAGTCTCGTAATGTCGGTCCAAGTACTATACATTCCTTGTACAAAGACTAAGTGCTGTACGTTCAGCAGTGTTTTTCTACTGTAAGTATGCTCTAGTAACATTATCACTATTTACTGTACTTTTTAGGGTATCATTTGGTATTATTTAGTCATGATTTTGGATAAGTAGGGCTAAAATTTAAAGTGACCTAGTATTTTGCAGTTTCCCTATATTCAATGTTTTACTTGTTTATTGGTAAAAAGATGAAATATTTACTTAAATTAAATTTTATCTGCAGATTATTGTTTTTTGTTATTCATTCCATATTTCATTCTGAAGTACTATACAAAGTCAAGCTTTTGTTGCAATTGATCAAATTTTGATTTTTGTGTTAATTGTTGATGTCAAATGCGCTGTTTTAAATAAAAAATTATGGGGTATCTGAGGGTGGGGGATGGAGGTGGGGGAAGGAGTTTGTCTCCCATTTTGCATATATTATTCTTGCACATTATTCAGTGACTTTCAGTCCTGTATGTGGAGCTTTATGTCTAAAAATGTATAGATGTGGATTTTTGTTTTCAAGATGATCAGTTTTCAAATATCAAATTTATGAGTTTGACTGTTTGGGCATTACATTAATTTAATTACATGTAAATGAGAAATGCATGTAAGTGAAATGAAGACCCATAGTTGCATGGCATTGTACATATGCAGAACATTATTTAATGGACAGAAAAACATAAGGGTCATGGTTAATGTAAGGCAATTTAATGTGTGAACTATATAGTATGGTATGGAGTCTAATATTGAACTTGTTCATTAGTTTTTGATTAAAATGCAACACAACAGTTGAATTTGGTATGGCAGCAAATTTAAATAATTTGTTGAAATACATAAGCAGTGTATTTTGTTGAAGAAAGAAAAGAACATCGTTAATGTAATCAGGTTTTCATTTATATTGTTAGTACTGATGTGTTACCACAATGAAGGAAACAGATTTTACAAATGGAAAAAGAAAATATTCAGGGAATAAGTCTAGAAAATGGTTGTGTAAATAATCATTCAAAATGAAACTTACATGAATTGATTGTTTTGTTTGTAAAATTACTGTCAGGGTATTTCTTAACTTCTTTTTGAAAACTCCTTTACAACTGTTGATGTTATACACAAACTTTCCTATGCAGTACACTTTACTTATAGCTGCAACCAAGGACAGACGTTTTGGCATTTTTAAAGTTCCTTTTATGTTACATTCATATATTACATTCATAATGCACTTGATTATTTCAAAAGGTGATGGATTTGGCATCTGATTAAAAATCATGGGAAAGAAAAGAATAACTGATCTCATGTTATTTTTTTAATATTTATTGTCATTTGATCAATTCTCACTTTAAATCAGTTTGATAAACTGGTTTTCATACTTTTTTTCCTTCTTCCTTTTGGATTGTGAAGCAATACAATTCATTTTGAAATAAATATCCTTTAAGCTAGGTTCATATATAAGGACCTAATAACAATTGCATTAGTTTAATACAAAATCAAAAAATGATTTTGCATAGTATCATCTTTCAATTGACAGTTGAAAACATAAAAAAAACAAATTAAAAAATGGAATTCTAGGATATCTAAATTTCCAAAGGCTGAGTCAAAATTTCGAGATAAATGTCGAAACTTCAAGATAATACTTTCGACATTTCAAGATAAAATATTTGACTTGTGTGTTACAATAGTGTTATATATATATATATATATATATATACATACATAAAAAGTTTTGAATGACATAAAAGAAACTATGTTCCATCCAGACCAATCAACGATATAAATTAAATAATTGGAGGTTTTCATTATCGATGGACAGTATTATGAAAATAACCATCATCTTAATTCTAGAAAGAGACCTTAATGTTGAAACCCACCCCCCCCCCCCTCCCCAAACAGCAAAGAAAATTGTTGCTGCGTTTGGGAAATTTCCAACTCGTGTCTGTGACCGTCATCATTTTGTAAAGCTGTTATGTCATAGTGCCACTAGGACCCGAATGCCTTTACTTTTCTTTGTTCAAACGGCATATTTTCAAGTTAGAAACAAAATACATTTTACCATTTATCTCTAAGAAGTTCTTAATCTTCGTCACAGTTGTGTTTATCAAAGAACCAGTGATCCTGGTTTGGTTTTTATTGACAATAGGTAGAATCTTAAAACATTAACTTAATTCCGGAACTGAACCTTCATGGAAGACATGCCACTCTCATAAAAAAAATGTAACGGTCAATCATGTGATACCATCATAGATAAATACCAATTAGTATATTATTCTGAAGTTGGTGTTGTACACTTTTGATACACCACAGAAACACATCGAATTTCTGTGTACTACACACACGGTCGACAACACTCAGTTTCTCTTACTAGGTCTGGTTGGTTTGTCAACCAATGATTTTATGGCTTACGCTCTATTCAAACACGGAACTACTCCACATGATCCGAGTATTTACTAGAACTTTCTGTCCGACGCATGGCATATATGCATGCTCGACTGGTAACTAAACGCACAACCACATGAACAGACGACATTTTAGCTGTGAGACTGTGTGATAGTATAGTTGGTACAACCGTGCATATTTTCGAAAGGCAAAATATATCAAAACTTTAATTCACAATTCTTCTCATTCTAAAGTCTTAGAAGTACATTGAAGCTGAAAGTTTATATTGCCATTTCATTTATCCAATCAACGAAACAAATATGACAGACAAAGAGAAGGTGAGTATGCAACTGAGCCTGCAGCTTGTGTAACGTAACTTAGGCTTAACGTAGGCCTAGGTCCTATTCCTAATTGACTCTGATTTCTGAAAGCCATGTTAGTTTAGTTTAGTTTAGTAGAAAAAAGGATCAGGAGGGACACTTAAGTCCCCATCAAGGACCCTATAAAGAGAGGGAAAAAAACTGAAGACACAAACACTCAGACCCGAATACAATGCTTAAAGTGCTTGTCCAAAGCAATCAATGTTAGCAAAACTTTGAATTCGAAAAACAAACTGCCCAGACCAGAAGCTTTAACATCGAATTGATGTGTTACCAGGGTTTTTCTCATGATTTTACATCATGAGTTGCAATTGTCAAAGAAACATTCGCATCTGCACAAGTTACAGGGAAATTTAAAGGATCGCTGTGGAGTGTGGGTATCACTGTGCACATGTTGACTTGTGTGTAATGTTCTGAATGCAGTGTAATGTCCAGTGGAAAGGTGGGGCTTATTCGCAGGGCAGCCCTGCGAATAGCCAAACACATACACCTTATTCACAGGGTAGCCCTGCGAATAGCCGGACACAAGTATCTTATTCACAGGGCAGCCCTGCGAATAGCCAGACACATACACCTTATTCGCAGGGCAGCCCTGTGAATAGCCAGACACAAGCATCTTATTTGCAGGGCTGCCCTGCGAATAGCCAGACACATACACCTTATTCACAGGGCAGCCTTAGACTGGGTTAACGGGCTCAGTAATTTTTGGGGCTATTCAAGTTTGCTTTTGGGCACCAGCTATCGTTTTGAGAGTCTTAATTGGGAGCCTCTATATTTTGAGGAATTTATTGGCCTTTGGGATTCCTATCTTAATGCTGTTAGGATTGGTTTTGGGAGCCTAGGGCCTTAAGATTGAACCAGTCTAGCATTAGTACCGCCAACATAAAAATGTCATCCCTCGATCATTTTCACCTTTGTTTTTGCAGAGTGACTGCTCATTTGCATAAGGTGTGGGAGGGGGGGGGGTGTCACACCTTTGACCATATTGGCTTTCAGGCAATATCGGCTTTTGGGGAATCCCAAGATAAGCTCCCTTATAATAAGCTTTTAAACTTGAACTGCTGGGGCTCCAAAAATTAGCTTATGAAGTGGCTAAGACTATTTGGGCCCAAAAGGTTGGCTTTTTCAAGGCCCTTAAACTGACTGGTATCAATAGCAAAACCTAATAATAAACCTATTTTCAAAATCGTCACAGCCCTGCGAATAAGGTGTCTATGTACTTTATTCGCCGGGCTGCCCTGCAAATAATCACTTCGCAGTGGAAATGTGAAGACTTTAAAGACTTACTTAAAAATGCTTATTACACTACAGAGTCAACCTTGAATGATCATCCCCCCCCCTCCATAAAAAAGAAAAAATATACTACCCATGTTAATTCAGTAGAAGTTTGGTGTTGACTTGAATGTGATTTCGTAAAGCACTCTAGGGCCTACAGCAGTCACAAAGTATGTGTGTGCTAGATATACACACCAACTCTTAACCGGAAATTATTGTTACTCTTGGTCGTAAAAATAGCAACTTTGTATCATTTATGCAAGCCTCTGTGATTGCTTTTGCATAAAATCATTTCATTTCTGTCAATATGGTATAACATCCAAGTATTTTACATACATCGTTGTTTATGTTATATGCTGTGGTTGATTTAAACATAAGTATCCAAAGCATTTGATTGAACATGTTAATGTTCTGACAAAATCATTTTAAGGATTTCCTAGATCTTATTTTATGATGTTATGTCCTTATATAAGCTCTCTTTTCAAAATTCTGTTTGCAGGCGCTAGAATTAAAAGCCAAAGGTAACGAAGCTTATAAGAAGAAAGAGTTGGACGAGGCTATTAGTCTGTACACGCAGGCCATTGAGCTAGACGGGACCAATGTTGTGTTCTTCACTAACAGAGCAGGTATTAAACAGTATGAAAAATATTAGCATGAAAAAATTTGACAATGGTTTTTCAGGGTGAATTGTGTTACTCCATTTGTTTCTATCTTGCTCTGTACAATTTAAGTATTACATGTTTAATACTACATGTTGGTAAAATTGTTCTGTTATTTGGACCAAGCTGCATGTGTACTACTGACACATGTTTACATACTATGTCATCGTTGTTGTCAAGAGAGATTTATTTAACCTACCTTCTCATACTGTTTCATACTTCCACACCATTTAGTCCAGAACCCCCCCCCCCCCTCCCCCAAGTAAAAAATTACTACAAAGTTTATTATGTTATATAATTCTTTTATAATCATGTTTTCTCTTCTTTTTTTTGCAAATCCTGAAGGTTATCTCTTATTTCATCATTCCCTTATTCAGTTTGGCAGACTAAAGTATTAGATTTAAGCTTTCAAGTATATACCCAATTTTCCTTTAAAGGAAGATATGGAAGTATAAGTTTGCTGCAATTTAAATGCAAAGACAAATTTTTAATATTTTTCATAATATAGCCTTATACATCCTAAACATATTTTAACTTGCAAACATTGAACTTGCATTTTACATGCTAAGATTCTTTACTATTAACTACAACAACAGACTATTGAAGTATTGTAGTGATCAAGACTAGTTTTTCTCTCAATTGTGTTTGTGTTTTATTTCTTCCTCTCTAAAATAGTAACAAAATTTTGTGTTTTTGCCCCATTTTTTTGTTCTTATCTCAGCTGCCTATTATGAGAAAGGGGATCAAGAGAAGTGCAGAGAAGATTGTCTGAAAGCAATAGAAGTAGGCATAGAGAACAGATGCGACTACAGTTTATTAGCAAAGTGAGTGGAGCTACTGTAGGAAATAGAAATGTTTTACGTTAGATCGCTAGATATGTGATTGGCAGATTAACATGCTACTGTACCTCCCATCTTCTGAAAGTGAATTGATCAATGTTGTGAAAACTTTATGCTGTCAATTTTGTTATATTTGCACATTTTCCCTTTGACGAGAGAAAACTTCCAGCAAATTTTAGACCGAATGTCTTTTCTGTCTCTTTATATATTTCTATGCTTTTTTATCTCTTAAGCAGATGGTTTATGTAAATGTTGTTACTCCAAAAATATGAAATGTTGTTTTGTGTCACCTTATACTGGTAGTGTTTATCAGTAACAATGTATACAACATTTATGAATCAGTTCTTGATCTCTTGATTTAAGTAGAAAATGTGAAGTGAATTCCTGTGACAAGTTGATACTTTCTTGTATCTTTTTATAGACTTTAACAAAAAACTTGAGATTTGATGTCTTTTCCTGATTGATGTTGTGCAGTAAACAGTCTATTTAGTCAATGAATGAGTTATGTTCTAATGTTGATTTGTTGAAAGAACATTATTGAATGTAATATACCTTAAAATTGTTATTTTTTTTCTCTCTCCTCTAGGGCCTACCAGAGAATTGCCACATCCTATGAAAAAGAGGAAAATTATGCAAAAGCCATTGAATTTTATAATAAATCTCTGGTAGAACAAAGAGTGCCCGATGTGCAGAAAAGAAAAATTGCGGTAACCACCACGTTTTGATTGTCAGATATGTAACAGTATATTAATGAGTTTTAGACACTGCACAGTCATTGTCAGAGTGCATATGGTGCTTCCATGAACAACATAATCACCAGCACTTTCTGAAAGAAAATTGCCTCCACAAGTAGATAGTATCTGTTGTAACATTCGATATGTTGCCTGCTGCATGTCGAGGTTTTTGTCCAGAAATGCTGCATAGCTTGAAGCCTGCAGATATTCAACATCACCATCATCACCATCACCACCATCATCATCATCATCATCATCATCATCATCATCATCATCATCATCATCATCATCATCATCATCATCATCATCATCATCATCATCATCATCATCATCATAATATTCATAATATAATCATCATAATATCATCATATCATCATCATTATCATATCATCATCATCATCATCATCATCATCATCATCATCATCATCATCATCATCATCATAATATCATCATCATCATCATAATAGCATCATCATCACCATCATCATCATAATAGCATCATCATCATCATCATCATCATCATCATCATCATCATCATCATCATCATCATCATCATCATCATCATCATCATCATCATCATCATCATAATATTCATAATCAGAGATGTAAGTCTTCCGTATTTTTACGGAAATCCGTTTTTTTTTTATTCCAATAAAGTTCCACAAAATTGTACAAATATCAAGACACAACGCGGCCAAATTGCCTGGCCCGTTGCAGCAAGCTAACTTCAATTTTCACTCATCGATCAACCAAAATACCATTTCCTGTTACACATCGCATTGCACTGTACAACATTGTGTGTGCCATGTGAACATCGTTGCGTACATGCGAACTTCAAATCGCCATAGCTCATTTCTGTCGTTGAAAAACCTTGCCTAATTCACGTTGATTCGTAACTGCTGGTGCTCGACATAAGTTTCGGAAATAACGCTTGTGATATTTGTGAGCGGCTAAATCTACGGGATACGCATATGATAGTCGATATTAGTGATCGCTTTCAAATGTGAGACTGTTTTTTATTCCGGATTTCGCTGTGACGTATTCGTTACTTGGAGCTAGCCTAACATAACGATAGTGTGTAAGTAGTCAGAACTAGGGGTATGATGTGTTAGCGCTAATACTTTTGAGCTAGCCTAACATAACGATAGTGCGTAAGTATTCAGAGCTAGGAGTAGGATGTGTTAGGACGACATTCCCCCGGTTTCTCCGAATAGTTTTCCGGGGTTTTTTTTTGGCTGCACTTACATCCCTGCATAATATAATAATCATAATATCATCATCATCATCATATCATCATCATTATCATCATCATAATATCATGATCATCATCATCATAATATCATCATCATCGTAGTATCATCATCATCATCATCATGATCATCATCATCATCATAATATTCATAATATAATCATCATAGTATCATCATCATCATATCAGCATCATTATCATCATCATAATATCATGATCATCATCATAATATCATCATCATTCATGATCATCATCATCATCATCGTCATCATCATCATCATCATTATCATCATCATCATAATATTCATAATATAATCATCATAATATCATCATCATCATATCATCATTATCATCATCATAATATCATGATCATCATCATCATCATCATCATCATAATATCATGATCATCATGATCATCATCATCATCATCATGATCATCATCATCATCATCATCATCATATCATCATCATGATAATAAATGTAGCCTTCAAGGAGCATCAATACATTAATAATAGTTTCAAACTGAATATCTGGAAAAGCGAATAAAGTTTGTTTCTATTCTGTTGTACTTTAACATGTATCAATTCTGCTTAAAGTCATCCTTTAAGGCCTTCTTGGTATTTTGACTCCTTTGATTATATCAGCATTGTCACCTGTCTTGATTACCGGAATTTTTTTGTGATAGCCATGTAAAATGCAGAACAATTTGACAATTTTTTGTGAATGATGTGAATTGGGATAAAAAAAGTATATTTTTTTTTATAAGAATTGTCCATGTAGGCTATCCTGAGTTTGGTCTCAATGTTGTAGTCTACCACTCTACTCTATACTGTTTGTTGAATCACATATCAGGTTTGCAATTGTTCCTTTATCTATTTCATCCCTAAGGAAGGAATATTCTCATTAGCTTGCTACTAAGCTTGCACGGTTTCGTGAAAACTTAAAACCGGTTTTTCTCTAGCAAAAAACAGAATCTGGCTCAAAAACCGGTTTTTTTCCCCCTCCCGAATTGCATTGCAAACATCCAAATCTCGATCGCTAAGATGCGTATTTTTGAAGCTTTACCAACAGCGAGTTCAAGTCTGTTCGTTCGCAGTATATTGTTTAAAAATAAGAAGAATAAATTCAAGAAATGTTACTGCCTTCATGACTCTCATTTTATAACCCACGTTAACTAAACTGAAGTAAATATGTTGAAAAGAAATGTGTTAGTGAAATTTTTTCTTAAAGTTTTAACATCACGTACACGTATCGTTTGTCTTGTGTTTACTGTACTTCACGAATTCAAATTCGTGTTCCAGAAAAAAATGTCACGGTCATGTTAAATTACATGTTTAATTTTCGGAGATGAGGGCCGAGCGTAAACCCCATTATGACCAATTTGAGATCGTAAAAAAAATGCCTTACAATATGATTGGTCCAATGAAGGTACAGTACCAAATTGCACGAAGCTCTAGCCATGTTCCCGGGTGGTATCTTGGCGGTAAAATAAATTTCTCTTCAAGGAGTGAAGAGAATTTACTGTCTACACTTTCAAGTACAAGTTGAAAAATATCGCTGGCAAAAGCGGGGATTAGGTCGGCAAAGAATATAAATTGTTAACGTTTAAGTTGGAAACGTGTGTTCTTCAACGTAAACGAAAAACCAACTGAGAGACGCCTTGTCTGATAACTGATAAGAAGAAATGTTTAAAGGAAACTTACAAAGAAAATAAAATCTATTAGCGTACAAAGGAGAATTGTCCCAACAGCAACATCTGTAATTTCCAGCCATGTATGCAACATTTTTACTCCTTTAATATTCCTTGACTCAAGTCTGACGCCAGGTGTCTCTTGTGAATAATGGACTGTGATTGTTCTAATGTTACTTGTTGCATCTTAGTTGTTAAACTAAGAGCCCCCCCCCCCCCGTGATTGTTCTAAAGTTACTTGTTGCATCTTAGTTATTTAACTCAGAGCCACCCCCCCCCGTGATTGTTCTAATGTTACTTGTTGCATCTTAGTTGTTAAACTCACAGAGCCCCCCCACCCCCCCTGCGACTGTACATGTCGTATGGTATTGTGGATTGCGCAATGTACCTTTAAAGTTTTAACGTTCATTTTTTGAACACGAACTGTGATCAATGTGTTTGAAAAGATTTTCTCCGTATCCTCTACTATTAAATTGAAGTTAAATAATAAGAACAACACAAAGAGGACAAACACGTTGGATATAACAATTTGTTTTGAACTGCATCTCGTCATTTGAGTGTGTACTTCTCACAACTACTAACGTTGGCCACCAAGGTCAGTTCAATACTACAAGGTACCTAACTGATGCACGCATATAAGGGCTGCATAGCCTAATGTTAGGCCTAGCTATCCACCCTCAAGCACTGGTTATGGCGTATGCGGATCGTAGCTGACAATGTCGTCTATCAGAAAAGCTTTGTCTTGTTGCAATTTACTTTCATATTGCAAAAAGAACAGTAAATAGGAGAATCCAAAGTCAACAAACTGTTTTTTTCTCCAGTATTTGCAATTCACATTTCGGTTTTTCCGGTTTTTCGGTTTTCTTAAAATAAAAAATAGTACCGAAATTCGGTCGGAAAAAAACGGTTTCGGTACTAAAACCGGTTTACCGTGCAAGCCTACTTGCTACTGCCATTTATCCACTCTGTAAGTTCAATGGTATGTCTTTTTTGACTCCTTACATACAGGCAGAAAAGAAGTTGAAAGAGAAAGAAAGATTAGCATACATAGACCCAGAAAAGGCCAAAGACGCTAAGGAGAAAGGCAACAAATTTTTCCAGAAAGGTGAAGTTCTGACACTCTCATTTCGCTACCATGTTATTTAAATTAGATCGCTAGTTTTTTCATTGCTAGGGTTCTGATGAGATTTCATCTTCGTAAATGTTAGTCTTTGGTTCATTATCCATGTAATAATGACTCTGAAGTAGACTGAGGCTTGACAGTAGATTTGGGACAGCCTTATGTAATTCCAAAAGTTTAATCGCTGAACCTGACTCAAGCAAACAAATAAGCAACGTATGCTACGACTGACTTTGACTATCTCAGTCTCAGACAGATTGGTTATTTTCATAGCTTTGTGTCTCATTCCTGCAGGAGATTATCCAGCCGCTCTCAAATCATACAACGAGGCAGTTCAGAGGAACCCTGATGATGCGAAAATATTTAGCAACCGTGCGGCTTGTTACACCAAACTGGCCGAATTTAGACTTGCTTTAGCAGACTGCGACGAATGTATCCGACTCGATCCAAAATTTGGTGAGTACTGTCGTTACATCCACAACTTCTGTCTATTTCTCTTTTCCTTTTTTTCTTCCTTTTTTGCTGTATGTGGTCTTTGGATCGGGAGTGCTACTCTACTGTCTCAGGGTAGAATGGTACATGATTTGTGGGCAAGCTGCCATAAACGCCTAAAGTTGTTCTCGTCTTATGGCCTCAGACTTCTAACGGCCTTCTAAAGGTATAAAAAGAGATATTTTGTTGAAAAACATGTCCTGAAGATGCCTTACTTTAATCAATTATTGTCTGTAATACTCCAGGGTTTGGAAAATTGCAGATAAGAGAACTAATGAAAGCTAATGACATTGTAATTTGTTATGGTAACGTCGTTGATGCCTCAAACAGCCTCTTTTTCTTTCTTTTTTCAGAAAATGTTTTCTCGACCTTGTGTGAAAAAGAAATGCAATTAATATAATAAAACTGATGTGGAGTTTATTTTTATTCTTTTTTCATTATTTATTTAATATCAAGTCCATCCTGTTGTATGTATGTTGGCTGTGTACTTAACATTCCTTTGTCATGAAATAAGTTCATCCTTCAACAGCCTGGTAAGAGAAGATAATTGAAGAGGTGTTAACGAAAGTGATGTTTATCAGCGAGCCATGTATTCAATTGTAAAGAGACTGGAGTTGTAATTATTCTATTTATCTCCAAATTCTATTTGAATACCAGTCGGAAGTTGCTACACGTTGTGTGTCCCTGATGAGACTTAAAACTGATAGAATTTTACCTATCCTATCTCAAGCACATGTATGCACATTGTCTGAATATCCATGATTTTTGGATGTTGCATTGATTGGTTTTATTGATCCAGTCAGGGCAGTGTGTGTGTGGTTGGTGTTAGATAATTAAAACTTTAATCAAACTTTATAGGACAATAAAGCATGTAAATTGAATTCTTACTTTGTCCTCCTTGCAGTGCCTTAATTATTTCTTGTTTCTTTCTCACATTGCAGCAAAAGGCTATCTGAGGAAAGCAACCGCCTTGTTTGCCCTCAAGGAACACTCAAAGGCATCTGCTGCTTATGAAAAGGTCCTAGAATTGGATCCCAACAGCACAGTAAGCTTATTTCATCTCAGTACTTAACAAAGATATCTAATTTATCTGTTCTAAAGAGCTCACCACTTATTTCAAGCTACTTTTTCTTCTAAATTTGTGTCAGCTGCTTTTGATCAAGTAAGTGTAAGTGTGTTACTTGAAGGTGATCTGTCGTTGCCATTTTATATCTCTGCATCACTGGCAGGGATGACCATGGACGTTTTAACAGTCATCAACTTGTAAATGCGTGGCAACCTACCTGGCTGCTTTTCTACTGTATTAAGAACAAATCTAGAGATGGTGTATCATTAAATGGCCAACAAATATGATAGGCACAAGCTGAAATAATGATTTGCTTTGATTTTCCAGGAGGCAAAAGAAGGTAAGAGGAGGTGTTTCACCGCTCAGAACACAATTCCAACAGATCCAGAGAAAGTGAGAGAACGGGCCATGGCTGATCCTGAAATCCAGTCTATCATGAGGGATCCAGCTATGAGGATGATCCTTGAGCAGATGCAAGACAACCCAGAAGCCCTCATAGAGTAAGTTTATGACTCATTTGTTCCTGTACTCAAACCCTCTTCCCTTTCCCCACCCCATCTCGCCCCACCCCAGCCTCCTCCCCTCAATCCTCATCCCCTCCATAATCATCCCCTGCACCCCCTTCCCCTCCATCCTCCCCCATCACCTGCCCATGCATTCCCCTCCATTCTCTCTATCAATCTCCCTCCATTCTTTTCATCCTCCCTCCATCCTCCCTGCCATCATCCTCACAAAAGAATACCCGCCTGTTCACCATTTGTAAACTAAAGCAACAATACAATTCCAAGTTTTCTCCTGATGTAGGTCAGAGAATCATATTAAATTTTAATTCCATGAGCAAAAATGCTGCTATTTTTTTAGAGGCACAGTAAAGGTTTGTCCACAACAGGCACAGTTTTACAATATCTCACCATTGGTCAGTGTTGAAAGTCGCATTAATGCATTCCATTACAAACTTAACAACGTTTTGTTTCTACTAAATAATTACACATTCATGACAACATAGATGCCAAAATGTAGGCCAATTTCGCAGAGATCCAGGGAATGAAAAATCCAACATTAACGTTCTTGTTCAAAACACTGCTCAAATGCATGAAAAGATGGCTTGCTTGACCTTACTGTTCATGACTTTTCATTAGGCATATGCTGGGTCGAAAAGTTAACGCAATCAGTATTCCAAGCACCGTTTCATAAGATCTGTCACAGACTTCACTCAAGTGCACTTCAGGCTTTTCCTCTCTCTCAAAAAATTTGTTTGAAGCAGAGCGTGTAATTTGTGAAGATCTCTTTTGGCAAGTACCCTCGATTCGTTAAATGCTTCTATGGCAGTTGAATCCATGACATCGAGAAATCGTTCACCATGTGCATCGACTCTCAATGTTATGTATTTGAGGTCAAGATTTTACAGGACCAATGAACTGTTGATCCAAGTGTACGACAACTTTGATAACAGATATCGGTAGGCCTCGCCCTGCTTTGTAAGATTTGTGGTACACATTGTGACTGCCTTTAACAAGTAGGTCTTGTTGCTGACTAGTCACAAGCTATTTGAAGTAGAGGAAATACCTCATAAAGTTGCTGTTGAGCATGACGATAATAACCAGAGTAGACTGCAAAATTGAAGGAAAGAGTTATATTCGTAATGACGAAGCAAAGTATGTTTCCTTGCATAATTTTGACAGTTTTAGTGTCTCTTTGAGATTTCATTTTTCTTTGTGCAATGTATTTAAAGTTTATGCAGGATTGTAATTATGAGAAAATGAAACCTTCATTTCTTCTCTTTTTTTCTCAATTTTCAGACACATGAAAAATCCAGTTATAGCCGAGAAAATCAATAAGCTAATATCTTCTGGTCTAATTGCTCTTCGTTGATGAAGGCCAGAGTAACCAGTCATATAAGTTTGTTTTTCCATTTATTTACTTTCTCTAAGCCTCTTATTGTTTTAATAAGTCAAGTTTGTCGAGTGAATTGTTCAGTTTTGTAAAAAGTATTGTTACTGTGTGTGTTGTAAATGACTAATATCATTCTGTATGAGTTCACATTTTGGTTGGATCAGCTCTTGAGTGTATGATATTTAATGTTTATGACCACAGTCAACATCTATCTGTATTTTGCATAAGAGTACTGTCCAGTCGCAGCGAAAAAAATGAAAAAAGTGAAAAAAATGCTATTCAGAAAGGACGGATCATGGTTGTTGTATAGCAGTTTCTTTGCACAGAGCCATAATATTTTCAGTACTCTATGAGAAAGAAACAACATAAATCTCAAAACTGTTTTACAAAATGCAGATTGCTCTGAAAAGCTGTATGTAGATGGACGTTGCTCTGAAAGCTATATAAATATATATATATATATCTATATATATATATATATATATAAATATATATATATATATATATATATACATGCCAAGGTCATATGGACAAGAAATGATAGTAATTTTCACAAGTAATACTCCATTAAATAGTTCATTGTACTGTGTCTGCATCAAATTTTAACTGTTTTCGTGATGTGAGATTCAAACTTGCACCAAAAATAAAGTTGGTTCGCAATCTGCCATTTTTCGAAACATTGCAAGTACAGTGTCTGTCAGTGTAGTTACATATATGTATAGCACAGTATGCAAATTTAGAGAACACCCATAATTACTTTATAATAAAATAATCATATATTATGACAGACCCCCCTTAACATCCAACCAATAGAAGGCCAATTGTAGTATAATGGAAGCATGCTAGGCTAGCAAAGTCTGTTTGCCAGAATGCTGAAGAATAGGTTTCAAATGTGTGATGTGCCATGAATGGCGTCTCTTTAAAATATTCCTAAAGTTATTAGGCGGCTTTCAGCTATCACCATTCTTATTTTTGTTTTTGTTCACTCTTGAAAGAAACCTTTCTTCTTTCAGTTGATGTATTTAAATTCCAAACATTGTTGTTTGTGTAACAAAACTCTGTTATTGAGAGTTATGCGCTGTCATGTTTTTAGAAATGAGGAACACACACACGTACACATTTAAAAGATTTCGGTGGGTTTACCTTCCTGGAAGGGGTGTATGTCTCCTTAGATGAATTTTCTTGTATGTTAGTCTTTAGATAAGTCATGTGATATCATTTAAAGTTAAGGATACTGTCTCCTTGATTTGTGTAACTGAGTTGCAAATTTCACAAGCATACTTAGAGTCAGGGGTTTACTGAAAGGAATGTGGGCCCCTAGGCAGGAAGGGGTCACTAATTGCTTACCCCCTCTTCTCCACCACAGGCATTGCCAGCAATGAAGTAGTAAGGGCTCCTCAACCCTTACATGTTAAAGGCCCACAATATTGGATAATAAACGTATTCACAAGTGTACTAAACATCCAATATGATTATATTGACTATTTATGCCACCCTATTGCTTTGGGATTGCCGGACCGGTTAAGTCCGCCTCTTTTGTCAGTCATAAAAATTTACTCCATTTAAAGTTACTCCATTTATATGCATGGATCTATTTGTACATTGAATCGTCAAAATACATACATGTCTGTATGATTCATTAGCACATCTCCCTTCCTCTCTCTGTGTTTTGCCTGTCATTGGGGGTGTTGGGGGGGGGGGAGGATGTGAGGGAAGGGTGTAGAGGGAATAAATCACAGAACAATGCAATCTTTAAGTAGAGGAAAGTGATCATACTGTACCATGTAAAACAAAATATGCTGCTGTTCTCTCATGTATCGCATATCAGTATCTACAGCTTGAAAAAACATCTTAAAGCAACTCAGTCTCTGTTATTTGTGAACTTTTGGATCAATACAATGTACTCACTGTTTATGTACATTATGGCAATGGTTGCAACTACTAAGCTATCATGATGTATCCATATGAATTTTAATGACAATTTTTTTTTAGGGAAACACCATGAATATAGAGAGGTTCTGGGAAATCCACTAAAGCATCTGTGTAAGAGAATGTAAAAGTGACACTCTTGTCATTCAGCCCCCAAAGAAGATCCTGCTAGGATCGAAACGTCAGGCCCACTTAATTTACATATTTGAGTATTACTCGACACATTTAGTGACATTGTTTACCCAAATGTAAAAAAAAATAACAGAACAATATTTTAAGGCTGTGAAATAAGGAAAATGTGTTGTATGTAATTTGTCAAAATTTAACATAAATTTCATGATCACACTGAGCAATGTCTGTTTCTTCTCTTTGAGTGATTGCAAATAAAATAGATCCCTACCAAAATAATTTTTCATCCAGCAGGGGGGGGGGGGGGAGGGAGGGGAATTAGTAAAATACAGATCACACAATAGTTCTGAACAAGAGAAATGCAAATTTACTCTCAATTCCAAACTTCAAAACGATTGAAATATAAAATGCTCAAGAATATCGAGATCGTAACCTGTATGTAATTCATGGCCTACTTAAGAAGAGGTCGCAAACAGCGATGGTCGAAAGATTAAGAACAAAGAGGCAAATCAAAGGAATCGTAGGATACTCTGAAGATAACGATATTCCAAAGAAATAAGAGGATTTTCCAATCCCTGTAGTATACATGTTGCCATGTCCTCACCAAAGCACTTTCAGTCATTTCCAGGAAGAAACCATTACGCTCCCGTTTGGTAATGTTTGTGCCATAACTTTTCATGTTTGTCTCAATATTTGTTCGTGTCCCAGAAATGGCACCTTGCATGCACAAGTTCTAAAAATGACTAAAATATTAGAGCACGAATCACCTCAAAACGAAAGAAATCTGACAAGTACTTTCTTTCTCTCATTTATTACACCTCTGTCTCGGTGTGTAATTCTCATGATAAATCTTCAATTTCTCAGTGGAATTATTTTAAAAAGTCTATGAAAGCTCATACATAACCACACAGGGGATGATTACTAAATTTGTACACATGAAGAACTTATCAATAATTACTTAAAAGTACTTATTTTTAAGTGTATTACCGAGAACGCAAACTCAAGAATAACCACACTGTTAAATATACAAATGGTCATTATAAATGAACCATGGATTTCAGTAGTAAAGTTCTGCCATACAATCCTTGGAGGTGGTCTTTGTGAACTCAACATAATTGCACTATCAAATAATAGGTGCTGCAAATAAATGAGTCGGAGAAACACAAATGTTTTGGATGGCAGCAAAAAGAGAGGCAGTTTAGGTTTGCTTAAAAACAACAAAATAATGCCTATAAAAAAGGAAATTGTTCCTCTAACCCCCCCCCCTTCCCCTCTCTACCACTGTCCCTCTCTTCTGCTACTTGATCTGTTTGACACCATATCCCTATAAATTAATCCCTCCATTCACCACCCTCAGAGATTCACCAACGCCGTCATGTCCCAAAGGTGACAAATTTTGATACTCTGGTAAAGTCCACACCCTGGGAAAAGCATGGCCTCTTTTTTCATGAAAGGAAACACAACAATGTTTATATTGTGGCATTTTCTTAATTTAAACACGGGGCATGATTCATTTACCCATTTCATGCTTGAAAAGGAATCTATATGGAGGAATGGTGATAAATGTCAAATTCAAGAAATGACATTTGAATAGCCTGTGAGTTTGCATGTTTGACACTTGTCACATTAGCTATGGAATTTGAACAATGGAGAGTAAAGGGGGAGGGGCAGAGGTACAGTCTCTGTGTGATATAATTAAAACTTAAATTTAACAAGAAAGAAAACATCATTACGTCTCCTCCTCAAAATGGAATTTATGCAATTCTGGGAAGAGAAAGCTTTTTCTGCTTGTATCTCTCTCTCCATATGGTTCTGCTACTTCTAGCACAGATATTAAAAGTTAGTATCTATGATTCAAAATATTATAGGTTAATACAACATTCATTTGTAATGATTCCTTATTGCATATACACAAATTTCAAGTTTGAATTAACAAACTTGGTTCAAGTTCACTCCTCCCCCCCCCCCTTTTTTTTACCATTTTGTTAAGTTTTGCTTTTGTCATATCAAGTTTTCTTTGCATAGATGCTAAAATAAGTATCTTGCATAACCTATAAATTCAACATTAATACAAACCTCTACCATATTTTGTAAATTGGATGTTACATAAACTTTGAAGGAAAGAGAAACAAATGTGAAAATAAAAGGAGACATATTAAACTGAAAAGATTGATCACAAAGTGCAATAATCAACTGGCAGATAAACAATAGATTAATAAAAGTAAATGATTTGAATCAATGATATGTGGATACAGCACAACTTTGTGTTTGAAAAGTGCAAACTTCCAATATCATTCCCACCTAGCTTGCTTTCTGAAGTCTAATATCAGAATTAACAACAACAACAACAAAAAGACACAGGAAACATGGGAACAGACAAAGAAGACCAGCTGTGTCACTATAAGACAATTCAAATGATAGCATATAAAACCTTTGGCTTAATTCTTAATTTATAGTATTAACTTTTGACTGATAAATTGAAATTCATACAAACAGCAAGTACACACACACACATTAAAACACAAACAAAGAACAGAACAGTCTTTTGGTAAGAATGAAATTACATCAATAGAAAGAAAGAAATGTGTCTGGCCTGCAAAATGGCCACACAAAAAAAGGCCAATAAAATGAAAGACATACATAATCGACCAATCTCAACCTGTGATTTACAGATCAAATTCCTCCACAAATAATTTACGACAGGAATAAAGGCACTGTTAAATTGAAATAATGTAAAACAGGTTCGTAAAACAAACTCCTTTAGATCTGAAAACATAGACGATTGCTACACATACTTTGTAGTAAAGACGAAAGTTGAAACTGGAATATCCCAGCAATTTCTATTTTGTGCCTTTTGACAGATGGGATGAGAGTTTAGAACACAGTAGTGGTCTACCAACACGAGATTCAAATAATCTACAACCATGCCTGGTTAGTGGAGGGGGTCAGAGGGGTGGGATTCAGAGGGTGTCAAGTCAGGATCCTAGTATAGTAAACTGTCTTCACAAATATGTATTGTTCTTTACCAAGTCTCTTTTGAACTGCTTCAAACCCATCACAAGTAAAAATGTATAAAAAATAAGCCGGAACCAATTTGAAATCTGAGACATTTTCCAGCTTTCTTTTCATTCATTCAGAGTAAAACGGTTTGGCCTTTACAGGAACATTAATAATGAAGAGAGATGTTTAGTGCATGCGGCCTACAGAGATGGGCATATACCAGTTATAAAAAACTCCGGTTGGATAATGATCCTCTTTCACATCATCTTTGACTCGCCATTATTTTCACTCTATCATGAAGGTAGGAATGTTTCTAGCCCCGGTCTTTTGCCCCTGTGGTCCTTCTTACCCCAAGCCACAACCAAACCTTTGCTGTCTGAAGAAAACAGGAAGTTGGAGTCCTGAGTGAAAGTCAAGCTGGAGATAAGGAAGGAAAGTTGACACCAGTGAACATGGGATGGAAGAAAATTACGATAACGAAAATAATCTTTTTTTCTTAAAATATTTCAGAGTGGTGCGTTACAGGTTTTCATTCGTATCTAATGCAAACCCTTGTCCTGTATCTGAAGTCTCAATCTGAAGAAAGGACATTAAAATTCCCCAATTCTATTTAAAATTCACATTTATGCTCCTAGAAAAATCTTACATAACATGGACATTTTTTTTTAACAAGAAACCATTAACTTAAAGAAATATGTTTTTGTGGAAGCCCCCCCCCCCCAAAAAAAAGAAGAAAATAGAAAGAATGGCTGTATTTCTTACCATTTGATAGGTCTGTCTTCGCAATGCAGCGTTCTTACAGGACTTAAGTCAAGACAACTCCAAAACCTGAAGATAAAAACAAGAATTTCAAAAAAACAAATTAAACAAGAAGATCTTAATCTAAATTAATAGAAACACAATTGAACTCATTCAACTCAATAAGGCACAGTTAAGAATTATTAATGAACTTGGGTACCGATCAACAAACCTACTTCCTACAACTGCACAGTTGAGAAAAGAGATTTCCACTAGCAGACAATTTTAATTGAGAAAATCCAAAACAAACTGATTTTAATTTTTTGAAATTGGTGAAAGAGAGACAAGGGAAGATTAAGAACCATGATTCAGAAACAGCTGTTGACATACCTCATCTTCCCATCTTGACAACCAGCGACCACAGAATTGATGGATACACCTGCTGGACTGAGGGAGAATGCCAGGCATAAGATGGTACTCTCAGAGGTTACACGACCGATGATCCGAGCATTGATGGACCACAATGTCAACTCACTCGAGGAGGAATTCAAACCTGAGTTGGAAAAAATATACAAGAAGAGCAAAATAAGGGAAACTGATGATGGGAAATACTTTCAAAGAACATGTAGTGGATTCACTTCAAAAATAGTTTTAACAATTGTAAGCTTTTCTTTTTGGGAGGGGGGGTAGGGGGCGACAACAACAAGTGGTATTGTTTAATTTTAGAATAAATGGTACTTTTTGGGTGAAATAATACTTACCACCATGTTGTGTATTAGTTACGGACGCAATGTCTCCACTAACATCACTGACCTCCACAGTAGTCACAGGACTGATGGGTCCAGTCTTGTTGCAAAGACTTCTAACATAGCATAATCTGTCAAAAGTAAAATAAAACAACAAACTATGATAATCTAAAGCTGAATGAGAAAATACTCAGCTTTTGATATGATGATATCTACTCCAGATTAGAATTTTAATGCATCTATCTACCTAAAGCTAGAAGAGTTGTGTTATTAACTGTTTGTGTGTACCAACAACAATAAACAAGACACTTCATATGCACTGTGAAGAGTATTTAGAATTTTTATTCAGTCAAATCCCAACATTTTTGGGTCCAACCAAACTCTGGGAAGCAATTCCACAATTTCTGAGCTTTTTCATTTTGCATCAAAATTAAGTTAGAAAGCCGGATGTTTCCGATCCTGGTATGATCATCTTCATATGCTGAGTGAGACAAACACAGACAAAGGAAAGTTGGGATCGGACGAATCGGATATGGACGGCATCAAATTGTTCAGGTATTTTGATAAAAAAATGCAAACATTGTGATAAAAAAAAAACCCCAAAAATAATTACCATTTGACTGAACATTCTACCAGGGGCTACCAAAAGAACGTAGTTGCAAATATGAGAAGCAGCGACATTTAAAAATGGCAGTCATGTTATATGAGTGATCTTGCAGTTTATATTAAACATATTCTTGGTGATATTTGATAATCACAAGACTAACCTATTAAGGTCCCATATGATACAGGTTCCATCTTGACTTGCACTGACGAGTATACTGTACGGGCGACAGACTCGCACTGCGGTAATGGCTCCTGTATGGCCGTAGAGACTCGCTTTCAAACCTCTCAGATGTAAACCGCAGAGCTATAACAAGAGAGTTGGAGGATTAGATGGAGGCAACCACAAGTATCCAGACAAGTAGTATAAATGATACAGTTCCCATTAATACATGATTGACATATATCAGGCTAGAAGGAGCTGGGTGTTGTGTATAACAGTACACCTTCCTTACCCATACAACCTCTCAGATGTAAACCGCAGAGCTATAACGAGAGAGTTGGAGGATTAGATGGAGGCAACCACAAGTATCCAGACAAGTAGTATAAATGATACAGTTCCCATTAATACATGATTGACATATATCAGGCTAGAAGGAGCTGGGTGTTGTGTATAACAGTACACCTTCCTTACCCATACAACCTCTCAGATGTAAACCGCAGAGCTATAACGAGAGAGTTGGAGGATTAGATGGAGGCAACCACAAGTATCCAGACAAGTAGTATAAATGATACAGTTCCCATTAATACATGATTAACATAAATCAAGCTAGAAGGAGCTGGGTATTGTGTATAACAACAGGACACATTTCTAACCATACAACTGTACGGGCACAAAGTGTTCTGTGGATAACTTTCTTTTTAATAGTGTAACACCAGATGCTCATTACCTCAAGACAAAAACTGCTCCTTTTCAAAAACAAATACGTAGGCAAGTTTTACAAAACTTTCATAGCATTTACGTCTGGCTCTACGGCCATCTTTGTATTTCAAATACTGGGTTGTGGCTGTTATAAACATTTCTGGTTTACTAATTGTGAAGTAGACTGGCTCTGTCATTTCCAAGTAAATGCAAACTCAACATCATAATTAGAAAGGAAACAGTTTATTAAATGCCGGTAAAGTTCTTACTTACACCCCTAAGCCATATGAATGAGGACAGATAGATTTCCAGCTTTTACCTTTGACATATAGTTAAAAAACGGTCAGATTATTTCGCCTTTTCAAACACGTTATCCATTTTTTATTCTATGATGATTGTTTACCCAACATAACCCAGACTTTTTGTCCATACCTTTTCTTGACTGTACTTGGTTCTGTAGGCCAAAATAACACCAGACTTACATGCAACGAACAACAGACGACAGTCGGGTAAGGAAGCACAGCATACCACCTTAAGGGAAAAGCAATAATCAATCATCAATAATTAAATTATCAATAAATGATTGTCATTGTTTATATTAATCCCAGACTTTCCTCACAAAGAACACGTCTTTCGTTTTTATACATGGCCAAAAATCCAGCATATGAAACCTGTATATGGATATCCGTGTAACCTGTTCTTTAAATGATGATAAAACATGATGCTGTTTGTCGATTTTCTCGTTTCATACCAACAAATTTTGTAATTTCATAGCTTATGTAGACTTTGTAAATTTTGCACAAGGCTAGATGATAGTATGGCTATGAATGTATTTCTGGCATTGTTAATATGTCCAGGCTTGCTTCATGTGGATGAGAGGATAAGAGGAAAAAGTTTGACACAAACTGAATGTACCATGTTAGGTTCCCCTTCTCACTTCCTCGCCAGAGGAATACAACGAAATAATGATGCATTGACTCTCATAACCATAACAACACATGGTGGCAGAAGCAGTCAGTGAGTGAAATTAAAGCACTGTAAGTCTTTATCAAATATACAGACTTGTAGGAAACTTCCCCCGACACATTTTATAAAGTTCCCTTCAAGATCCAGGCTCATCAGATGTGGGTTCTCTCTTAACAGATGAAATGACAAACCACCAAGAAATGAATATTTGCAATCCTGGAGATATTACCACTATGGAAGTAATTTACAGCCATAGTACGGTACAATGCATAAACTATGTCAGTCTCTTACAGGGCACAGAATATTGTTTTCTCTCTCTCACGAACAAGAGGGTGAAAAAAATTCTGCTTTAATCACAGCGACATGTTAGAATTTACTCCAAGTTTCTTTGCTTAATTTTTTCCCCCCTTCATATCAAGCATAAACAAACTATGACGACTTGGGCCTTGATCAAACATGCGACATCTTCTAATATTGTGCAAAAGCACAAATTGAATATTTTGATCAAATGATGCAGTCCTTTGAGAATGAGAAAACATTCTTGACAGTCATTTAACCATGAAAGAAACCTTCTGGAAACCAGATGAATAGGTATTCTATTTAAGAGCCCTCGGTCATGGAACAACATCACAATTTCAGGGTCCCTTGTGGTACCATTTCTTCCCATAACTTTCCAAAAGACACATCTTGGATAAATAATATGTATGTAGGTTACCTGTTGATGTGCCTCTGATTGGATGAGATTGATGGAGGGCTGTTTTTGTCTGTGCTTCAACCTCAGGATACCATCTGGGTAACCCCAAGTAAGAACCGCTGACCATCTGATGTTGACCACTTGCATACTATTGATACCTACAACAGAACAACAGTATTGATCAATTAAAATACAACAGTAGGTGCATCTCTCACACCTTCGACCTATCGTTATGGATACTTTCAAGATTTGAATTAAAGGTACAACACAACTTAAAGTAGTCCTCTTCAGTACAAGAGGTATCGGTATCTTTGCTCCATAAAATAAAAAATAAAAATGTTTCATGTTTGTGAAGGACTTGTTTGTGGAAATACATTTCTCCCGATAAATACTTTAAATTTATGCCTAAGTGCAATATTAAATAAAGTGTGAAGTACCTTGTAAACGTGAAGTTTTGTTTGTTGTGGTCTGTAAATGTAATGTTAGTCACCCTCTGCTTCAGGAACTGATCTTTCTCTTTATATTAATTTCTCTACTCTGGTTCTTACAGATGAAATGACATTTACAATACACAGATGAAAGCTGGAAAACCTCTTAGTATCTAACTATTTATGTGATTAGGTTTTACATTTCTTGTCTTTTTAGTGAGTAAAAACTTAGCAAACGTTTTCCTGGTGTTTGTAGTTACTTTCAGACATTTGAAGACAGCCATATTCCGAAATTAAATGGTGAGGCGGTGTAGGCTGAAGATGATATTAAGAAAGACTTTAAAATTTTTGATCATATATGATGATTTGTGGAAGTTTATAGAACTTAATGGGGTCTAAGACTGAGCTAAAACACATTGACATAAAATACAGATAACTATAATGCACACTTTTTTTTGCTAAGATGCATTTATCTCACTGGCCTGGTCAGGAGACCCTTGGTAGCAACTGTAGCATGTCTGCAACAAGCCATCATTCCATATTCCACTGTTCATGTCCCACATGATAACCAGGAACAACCCTTAAGGACTCCTTTACACCTTTTCAAACCTGACACATTCATTAGATTCGTACAACAGGTTACGGTATGAATGGCTTCTTATTACCTCTTTCTTTACCGAACATGACCAAGAGACACTGATTCTTAGACAAGGCACAGACACTCCCAGTTGGTAGAGCTACTAAGGATGATGGTGGGGTGGTGTACCCCTGTTGCCACTTCACCATGGGCTCCGGTGCCGCCAGTGATCCCACGTATGAGCCCCACTGCATTCCTCGTATATGGCGCAGCGGTTCCTAGAGGGAAGAATTGTAAGCAAAATACTAGAACCTTCTGGAAGTATTAGAGAATGATGACTGCTAAGTAAGTGGTGTGGATTCTATGCATTTTGATGGACCAGAATATAAATACTAGAACCTTCTGGAAGTATTAAAGAATCAAGACTGCTCAGTCATTTAATTATAATTCATATCATGGGAACTGCTCAATTGCTTCTAGAAATTGATCCTCGATATTGATGGCGGACAAATTTTAACATGACATCAATCTGACTTGTGATCAAAGCAAATATTTATATCTATTCTGCAACCTCCTTATCCATTTCCGTTTCTACATTATCCATACTTCAGACAACACCACCAGACAACACAGACAACACAGACAACACCAGACAACACAGACAACACAGACAACACAGACAACACACAGACAACACCACCAGACAACACATTATCCATACTTCAGACAACACCACCAGACAACACTCCAGACAACACCACCTCCCCTCAAATCTCCTCCCACTCTACCCTCTGTCCTACCCCACTCCCCCCTCCCCATCACTCAAGAGAAATAAATACCTTAATGCATATACAATTTTAGGCAACTCACTCTGGAAGGTTCGATACCCATCATGATTCCTGCTTTGCCACCCACAGCTTTGTTAGTAAACTGTGATATCAGAGCACTGGATGCAGCAGATACTGTGATAGGGATGGCTTCCAGTTCCAGCCGTGTGGGATGGGGAGCATGGAATAATTGCTTGGGCGTTTGTCCATAGGTCTTGATCATCGTCTCCACCGCCTGCCTTCTGACTGGATCAGCGATGGCGGACGTATCTGTGCCAAAGTAAGTCTATCGAACAGACGGAAAAGTCAACATTGACTCATTGCACACTTCATGGTTTAATGAGAGTGCAAGAAGAATGACGAGCGAATAGAAAGGAGAGGACATTGACTGACTGATGAGGAAGATAGACAAACTTAGCAAATCCTGCCTCCTTAATCCTGCTTAGCAGATGAATAATATGAGCATAGTAATATAAACTGTATACCTGACTAGACAACAATCAGTTTTTCTTTTCCTTCGGTTTCACTGAACTTAAAAATCCCCAAGGGCCTGAACATACAATATACATATCTTTTTCTTTGCTTGCAATGAACTTTTTTCTTCTTTTTTTCATAGCCCTGCAGCGATATCTTTCTTGCAAGACATGCAAGAAACAAAAAATACATGGGTATATTCTTCTTCTTATTTTTGTTCTCCTTTTGTAATTTGTTATATGTGTCTGTTTCTGTTTGATTTCATTCTCTAACTTGCTTCAATGATCCACTTACTGCAGGATGGTAAACGCTGATGGCATCCACGGCTGCATGACCCGTCTGCTTGTAACCAAAGACGAGGTCTATCCATGCATGGAGATGCTGGGAGACGTGAGGTGACTCCAGGGCCTGCTTGTGGATCTCAATGAAGAGGTGAGGGTTATCTCTAGCCCAGCGAGGAAGGACTACATCGTTTACTTTCTCTCCATTTTGTTTCTTGCCGTAGTTGAACCCTGGGGCGAGTAAGAAGGTGAATGTTAGGTTGAAAGCACACTAACGAGAACGCTAGGCAAGATAGCGGTTATATCAAGACACTTCTTGTTTCGTGGTCATCGTATGAGATGGAATGCGAAGGAACAGGAAATTTGTGGCAATAACGTTATTTTAATCATCATGAAAGTAATGAACAAATACTTGTTTTCAATGCTCACTTACTGTACAATTCATGGGTATAACATTTTCAAATGGAGAACTGTCATAACATATTCTAACATGACTGGGTAGAAGGATGAGGCAAGAAATGGGAAATGCTAGCTTATTTCAAAGAAACAAATCATTCCCAGATAGACATACAAAGGAGAACATCAAATCATTCTGTCAACTTGACAAAACTAGTATGAAGGAAAAATCTTTACAAAGCAGGAGGGGGGGAAACATAATGCAAGGTAGAACCTGCTCCTGAGAATGAATTCTTGCAACAAAGAAATGTCCATCATGTCAAAATGGTGACAAAATTTGAACTGCTATTTAAATCGTTTAAGATTTAATAAAGGCTTGCCTTCTGAGTTAATTAAAAACTCTGGAGTGAAGAAAAATTCTGAAATTAGCTCTTTGACATCTGAAGTTGATTGGAAGGAGGATAACTTCCAGCTGGTATTGACACAATGGAAGGTGCGATCTGGAAGATCAAAGCTGTTGTCTGCAGTTGATGAAAAATGAAAAAAAAAATGAAAAAAGCTAATAAATAGAAAGTTACAAAGTTGACTATATTTTGGGGATCTTTATCAGAAATTCACTAAATATGACAAAAGTCACTCTTGATAATTCTATTGTTTCTTGCTTCCCTTTATCACTGTCTTCATTTACAATGATATCACCTTCACACCATAAAACTGGTTTGCCTAATAGTAGTTAGCAATTTGTATCAAATTATTTACATTACAACTGTAATAGTGAATTAAAGACAAGAATTCAACTCGATACAGACAGCATTACAGGGTTACTTCTCGATATAGACAGCATAACGGTGTTAGGTCTCGATATAGACAGCTTTACGGGGTTATGTCTCGATATAGACAGCATTACGGTGTAAGGTCTGGATAAAGACAGCATTACGGGGTTATGTCTCCATATAGACAGCATTACGGTGTAAGGTCTCATGACAGCATTACGGTGTAAGGTCTCGATATAGACAGCATTGCGGCTTATGTCTCTATATAGACAGCATTACGGTGTTAGGTCTCGATATAAAAGCATTACGGGGTCAGGTCTCGATATAGACAGCATTTACGGTGTTAGGTCTCGATATAGACAGCATTATGGGGTTAGGTCTCGATATAGACAACATTACGGGGTTAGGTCTCGATACAGGCAGCATTACGGGACTAAGTCTCGATATAGACAGCATTACGGGGTTATGTCTCGATATAGACAGCATTACAGTGTTATGTCTCAATATAGACAGCATTATGGGGTTTACTTACCTTGATACTGCATGAACATGCCGGTGAACGGAGGAAGACGCACAAGATATTGAAGAGTGATACCACTGTTGGAGTAATGGGAACCATAGTGGTATGGCTTCATGGTTAGGGTGCTCTCATTATGACCCGCATCTCTCTCATACTCTTCCTTTAAAATCTGTCCAAAAAGAATTATGCAAAATGGTGAGTTAAAAGTAGGTGGTGGATCAAACAGAAACTGAAAAAAAAACAAGACTGTGGTACATAGGAAGGGAGGGAGGAAGGAGGAGTGGGAGGAAGGAGGAGAGACAGGGGAATAAACAGAGGGGGATGGGACATTGCTGGTAGGGCTTTTAGATGGCTAAAAACTGTATATGGTCTCATGGTCGGGTGGCTTCTGTTCCACAAGAATCTCTATCATCTGCCTAGCAAAGTCTTACCTTTTAGAGTTTAAAAAATAATAAAGTTCCTAGGACACAACAAACAATTAGTGGGATACTCATGGTGTACAAAATAATCAGTATATGTTAAGGGCTTAAACGTTGTATAATAACATTATAACAATGTTAAACTTGTGGCATATCATGTACAAAGATAATTGGAGATATTAAATCTTTTACATGAATGAAACCTATTCCTACATCATGGATCAGAAAACACTTTAGTGTTCATATTCTGAGCAGCAAGTTTTATATTTCTAATTTCATTTTTCCATCGATATTTTCGACACAACTGTTCTCTGTGAAAAAAAAAGCTATACATATCTCCATAAATTTGTGTAGCGACTTCAATTGCAGACCTTAACATAATTTTGCTGTACAATATCAGAAAAATTGTTCTATGGTAGACTTACCTCTGCCATTCCTAATTGCTTTTCTCTGTCACACTAACCTGATAATTCCTTTTATATCTTTCTTCCATTTCTTTCAGTTGAACAGCCACTGGCTTTGATAAATCCCTGAAAATATGTGAAAAGGAAGTAATACACTGTCATACCACTACTGACTACAGTATTAAACGGTACAGCTATGTCAAAGGAAGTAATACACTGTCATACCATTACTGACTACAGTATTAAACGGTACAGCTATGTCAAAGGATGTAATACACTGTCATACCATTACTGACTACAGTATTAAACGGTACAGCTATGTCAAAGGAAGTAATACACTGTCATACCATTACTGACTACAGTATTAAACGGTACAGCTATGTCAAAGGAAGTAATACACTGTCATACCATTACTGACTACAGTATTAAACGGTACAGCTATGTCAAAGGAAGTAATACACTGTCATACCATTACTGACCACAGTATTAAACGGTACAGCTATGTCAAAGAAAGTAATACACTGTCATACCATTACTGACCACAGTATTAAACGGTACAGCTATGTCAAAGAAAGTAATACACTGTCATACCATTACTGACCACAGTATTAAACGGTACAGCTATGTCAAAGGAAGTAATACACTGTCGTACCATTACTGACTACAGTATTAAACGGTACAGCTATGTCAAAGGAAGTAATACACTGTCATACCATTACTGACAACAGTATTAAACGGTACAGCTATGTCAAAGGAAGTAATACACTGTCACACCATTACTGACTACAGTATTAAATGGTACAGCTATGTCAAAGGAAGTAAAACACTGTCATACCATTACTGACTACAGTATTAAACGGTACAGCTATGTCAAAGAAAGTAATACCCTGACATTACTGACTACAGTATTAAACGGTACAGCTATGTCAAAGGAAGTAATACACTGTCACACCATTACTGACTACAGTATTAAACGGTACAGCTATGTCAAAGGAAGTAATACACTGTCATACCATTACTGACTACAGTATTAAACGGTACAGCTATGTCAAAGGAAGTAATACACTGTCACACCATTACTGACTACAGTATTAAATGGTACAGCTATGTCAAAGGAAGTAAAACACTGTCATACCATTACTGACTACAGTATTAAACGGTACAGCTATGTCAAAGAAAGTAATACCCTGACATTACTGACTACAGTATTAAACGGTACAGCTATGTCAAAGGAAGTAATACCCTGTCATACCATTACTGACTACAGTATTAAACGGTACAGCTATGTCAAAGGAAGTAATACACTGTCATACCATTACTGACAACAGTATTAAACGGTACAGCTATGTCAAAGGAAGTAATACACTGTCATACCATTACTGACTACAGTATTAAACGGTACAGCTATGTCAAAGGAAGTAAAACACTGTCATACCATTACTGACTACAGTATTAAACGGTACAGCTATGTCAAAGGAAGTAATACCCTGTCATACCATTAAACGGTACAGCTATGGCAGCATTATACACGGCAACTCTGACAAATCTGACTCCAACCGCTCACGGAGCGAGTATCACAGTGTACATTCAACATTAAACAGGCACAAATTAAATAAAATCCCAATAATATCAGCTTGCAAAATGTCATTGATTGTTTGAAAAGGAAACTTGACCAGTTGATCTCACAATGAAAAAATAAATATCAAAAAATAAATACAGTTTCACCAAACTTACATTCAACCAATTTGTGTGCAGTAATGTGTGGCACATCTAAACCAAAAGATCCACTTTCATCATGAGCAAAAGCCAAATACTTTCAAAAAATTTGATGAAATGATTACAAATTACGCTGCTGTTTCTAGCTCACTCCAGTCATAAACCAGAACCAACCTGTAAATGTCATGGCTGTTCAAATCCAGCTCATTGGTCGTATATTCCGCGAGAACGAACGGGAAGACGGGATACTGCATCAGGTCGTTGAATGATCTCCCGGCTAGTTTGTTCAGCTGCATGAGATATTCAAAGTTAGTCATCTGTCTACCACACCAAGCCCTGGTTATGGTTGAGATGTCGTCCACTTCTAAGAGATTAGGCAGATCCCTCTCCCTCATGGACTTGTACATTGCACTACGCTCCTAATACAATCCAACACAGAAAGTAAAATGTTTGAGTATGCCGCCAAAGAATGACGATGTTCTATTCACTATATTTCTAGTCAAATGAGACAAAAAGGTGACGTGTTCATTTCTTCAAAACCAAGAGAATGTCCAACTTAAGACAAGGTAATAACCATTCTTAAAACTGTTGGGACGATTTCATTCTACATGAAGGGGTGAAATCCTTAACCCCATTACATAAGTTTTGCAGAGAAATGAAGATCAAATATTTGGTTCAGGCATCTGAAATCAACAAATTTATTAGCAATGGCTCTTGCAAGTAAAATTCTCATCATGGAAGATGAGATGTGAGTGAGTTGGTATTTCTGAAAAATATGCAAAGCCCTCTGTTATTCAATGTGGAAGATCTCAAATTTCCTACAGATGAATTTATCTGTGCAACCTAGACTGCATAATATGTGTGATGTTCCTAGCAAACAGTCCATAAACATGTCAAATCAATAAACAAGTTTAGCAGTATAAACAGACTTTGTTTTTGAGATATTGGTAACACATAAAAAAAGAAGATAAAAAAAAGCCAACCTCTCACGTAATAACTTCACCCACAAACACACCCTGACAAAATAATGTTATATTTTCTTGACGTCCAGTTTAGATTTTGTTAAACTATAAAAAAAAAAAAAATAATAATAACATAATGATAAACTCAAGATGCGGCCACATGTTAAACCAGGGTTGTCCAACCTTTTGCAGAGGAGGGCCACATGGAATGATTATGATGAAGGAGGGGGCCGCATGAACCCTACGCTCGATTTTTCGATTTTTTGCCCGAAGCCCAAAGCAACAAAATGTGAGCACTGCACGCGGAGCGCACTGATTTATTTTCCCACCTGATAGAACAGATGAATTAAGTCCAGCCGCCCCCCCCCCCTTCGCTGAGAGAGTGTCACACAAACTGACCTGTATGCAGTTTTTTGGACCCAGAAGGTTTGAATGATTGATTATATAGCTTCAAATTGTTATCAATAAATCTGCTCACTAAAATTTCGCAAGGTAGAGCATCGCTGGCGGGCCGGACGCAACCCTGCGGCGGGCCGGACTGTGGCCCGCGGGCCGTAGGTTGGACAACCCTGTGTTAAACAGATCTAGGAAAGTATTTCATTCATATGTCATGTAGACTTTCTGCCACCTGTGGTTCATCCTATAAACAACTCCATACAAATGAAGATAGCCTTTAAAAAAAAAAACTTTTATGAGATATGAGAAATACCTCACTGAAGCTTTCATAGTTAGTGGGATTATCATGTGATGAGATTATTGACCAATAAAAAGCTCATTCTCAACACTTTTTCGATGAGTTTATTAACTGGCACAATCTTGCATATATATTCAACAGATTTACCATTTTAAATACAGTTTAATACTCAAGGGAAAATTCTTGCACATGGAAAACATTGCTCTTTGAACTTTGTTTTCTTCAAACTAGTTGTTAAATGAAATGTTAAAAAAAAAAAAACCATTTTGCATTCATATTATTTACAGGAATACCATGAGAATATGTCAAACTTACCTCGGTGCTCTCAAATGCCAAGAGAAGGGTATGTCCATTAGTGAGGAAGATTTCCATGGCATTGTCCCTGAGTTGATACCATCGGGTGTGAAGTTCCTTGATGTCATCGTACTGCCAAGAGATGGTGGCCACATCTCCACTCTATCAATGGAGGTTGAAGATACAAAACAGGTCGAAGATACAAAAGTATATTTCTATGGCACCAACAGGGTACCGTACATTGACTGTACATCAACTATTAACTGGTTCAGCAGCGATACAAATGTTAGCACCGTACATAAGTAAGATATGCAATGCCATAAATATCCCACCAACAGGTGCTGCACAGCCCTGGTTTTCAAAGTTGGGAGGGGGGGGGGGAGTTTTGCAAACCCTTCTTAGGATTGTCAAAAAATAGGAGGATCACCCAAAAAATTTCAGAACCCCAAAAAGATATTTGCCAACAATTGTGGGGAAAGAACTGGAAAAATCATGAACATAAATTACTTCAAAAACTGGAAAATAAAATAAAATACCAATTTGAAACTAATCACCCTTAATCATTCAGAGAGTTCTGAAAGGTAGGAGGAAAGCTTCCCCCTACACAGGCAATAACATTCGTAAAGACCTCAAGATGATAATGGTCAAAATTAGGGTCCTAAAGCAAACAATTTTGAATATCAGAGCTGTAAATTGCCTCTAAACTTGGAAGTTTTAAACTATTAACTGATTCAGAAGCGATATAAGTATCAAAAACCAACACATGAAAACCCTCCATGAAACCCTGTTCAAGGTCCACTATATTTTAACATTACAACTGCATGATTAAAGTCAATTCTTTTGGGGGAAAAAGTCTGCAAATATTTAGTTGCAAAACTTTCAAATCCTTTGAAAAGTGGCTTTCTTCTGTTAAATTTTGAACACTAAATGTAATACTTTAATTGCATATTTCAGAAATGAGTTTTACTTAAAAGGAAACTAAAAAGTGAAGTAACATCAAAAGAAAAATAGAAAGAAAAATAAAGGCAATGACACCTGTTGGTACCAACATTCAGTCAAGACTTATTCCATTGTGTTATCATGTGTACAATAAATTGTCACAAAAAGTAGGTGATATCATACAAATTTATATGACAAAACTTTCAAGACATACGCATGCTGAAGCAATAAGGTCCCTGAAACTTTGTGGTAATTTCAGACATCTCTCCATAAAACAGTTTGTGTCATCATTCAATTGTACCTTTAAATATTTCAGGAAGTAGACAATCAGAAGCCTTAGCAGATTATATGACCAAAAAAAGTGCAATATTCTTTCCTTACAAAGATTTATAATTGCTCTTTACATTTTACAGGACAAAATGAAAAACAAAATGCAAAACAAGACTATGGAACCAACTTCAATGAATTTGTTCATCTTATTGCAAGAAAAAGGAGGAAACAAGGCTCTGCAGTAACAAACATTTTGTGTCAGAGTGATTACAAATTTTTTTCCCATATTTTTGCTCTTGCGGAGTAGCTCTCCATAAATTTGTACAATAAACTACTGTCACTTTTCCATATTGAATGTATTTAACCATATTCTGGTACCTTGAGAATATTCATATAGAGTGGTCAACATACCTGAAATTTGCTCACGTCATTACTTGCCTCTTCATACACAAAGTACATATCATTTTCTCCTAAAGAAAAGAACAAAAGCCCAAAGCAAATTAACATCACAACTTTCATGAATATGTAAGTAATCTTATTAATCTTATAAAGTGATCATTCTAAGAAAATGTGAAACTTAGGATAGTGTCTACATTTCATTTTATTGCTGGTTCAATTTGTCACATTTAGCATGATAGCAGGCACGTGGGGTGGTGTGAATGCATATTAACAAAACCTCTGTAACATTCCTACAAAAGTAATTTTGAGTAATATATATATATATATATATATATATATATATATATATATATATATATATATATATATATATATATATATATGGAGGCTGGAAGTTTTTTCACTGTTCTTGATTTTCCAACTCATTACGATTTTCATTTATATATATTCATTTGCCTTTGTCGTTTACCTCCATTCCATTAACATAAAGTCTGTTCAAAGTATCTCTTTCGAGATCCGGCTTTAGGAATCACAAATGATTTTCGAGTTGGTTAGCATCATGTTTGATCTCTAGAGTAAGGCAAAATATGTCACCAAAAACAGAACTAGTATTGTTCGATACAGGTGGCAAACGCCTACAGTGTAATTACGACCTTCCTTACCGGTTTCGAACCTCTGGACATACAATCAGCGTCCATAGCCTAGTGGTTAGGGTGTCTGCGTACAGAGCGGGAGGCCCGGGTTCGAATCCCGGTGGAGGCTGGAAGTTTTTTCACTGTTCTTGATTTTCCAACTCATTACGATTTTCATTTATATATAGATATATATATACATATACACATACATACATATATATATATATATATATATATATATATATATATATATATATATATATACATATACATATATATATATATATATATATATATATATGTATATATATATATATATATATATATATATATATATATATATATATATATATATATATATATGTATATATATATATATATATATATATATATATATATATATATATATATATATATATATATATATGTACTACTGAAAGGACAATCTAGCAATGACTTTTGATTTAAGCTTACTGTTTATGAAATGTTGATTACTTCTTCAATGAACTGACACCTCCTTACTCCACTCCCCTCCCCCCTCCCTTTCAACATTTGCATGGTTGAAAGCCCAGTAAACTACTTACCCAGCAACAGATCTCCTGTAAACTCAGATGCAGGTGTTACTTGAGTGCAATAAGATGCTCGACTAAAAATGGGAGAAGTAAACAATATGAAATTTTTGTAAGTAAAATCCTGGACTAGAAATACAATGCTGCTTTAAAATGATAACATATTATGTGATTTATAGATCTATATATCATACAGAGCAGCACCCATCTTGAAAACTCAGTGTTCCATTGTGTTTATCAAATATTAGAGTTAATTTATTTAATTAATTATCATGGACTACACCAACAACTGCTGTTACTTTTCCCTTAACATGATTTATCTAACCCTACTTCATGATTCTCCTTGCTAGACTTTCTTTCAGTCATATTTATTGATAAGGTTGATATGTTCATTAAAACAGTGGTTTTCAACATGGCAACCACATGGTATATCATGGTCTCAGTATTCCTTCATATGAAAAACACAGATCAGAAGTTTTCGTAACATTTTGTAATGCTATAGCAGATCAATCATTCACAGACTAACTATCATTAGTTCAATATCTGCTTCAATATCTGCTTTCTAGTGCTTTGCAATGAAGAAATATATCACCTGTGAAAGGCAAAAAAAAATTCAGTGATGGTAAAAAATGATATTCTTAGAAAACCAATCAAACATTCATCTACCGTAGCCTTAGGTCTGATATATGCACTCAAATCTAAAGGACAACATCTCACACAGCCTGGAGTTAGCAGAGGCTGCAACAACGACTACCATCTCAAGATTCATTCATGAATTTTAATGGAGATGAATATATAATGGTCACATATGTCAGAGGATTCCCATCTACTTGACTTACAGAATACATATTTTAACGTACCTGATCTTCTCGTTCATCTGTAGCCTTCTCTTTAGCTCAGATGAGCTGGAGGCATTCACTGGGTCATCAAATAGGTATGCCAGAGGCTGAGACGGCATCACCTCATGCTTTTTTTGAAACTCAGGAAGGAAAAACTTCCGTGGGATGTCCAGGTGGCATCTCTGAAGTCTCTTACGTACTCGACCCGGTCCCTCCGTCGGATCCAATTGCCAAGAACTCGGGTAACTGTTTTGTTGATACCACACGGCTCTTGAATACGGAAATAAAACCGACTTAAATACTAAAATTATGACTACCTACATTTCACGGGGAATTAAGTTCAATTGAAATTTCTGACTATACCAATCTGCAGGAAAACAAAGCTTACAGTATATAATTGCTAGTTTTTTTTTTTCTTGATTACTTTATTGTTCTACAACGTTAAATACTACAAGTTACACAAAAACAGAAATAAAATAATAAAGGAGCGACAATGGAGTAGAGGGAAGTAAAAACTAAAAAAAAAAAAACCCAGAGGGGCTTGTCGAAGAGTTGCACTCCCTAAAAAAACTGAAAACAAAGTTCAAATCGGAAAAATATAGAACAACTCTTTGATGAGGCATTACATCTGAGAAAGTAAACAAAGCAAAACAAAACTCATTATAAGTTGCTGAAAATAACATCATCCTCCGCAAAAGTTGCCATTCCTGGAAGAAGGCTGGCTTTACTGCGACATGGATAAGCTTGACTTGTTATTAAAGCCAGCTGCACACACTGCCTGACTGAATATGACCAGACTCGACCCGACCTGACCCGACCGTCGCTACGTGGAAAATAGCAGACGGTCGGGTACTGTCCATACAGTTCCCTGAGACTACGACTGATCAAGCTTTTGAATATGTAGTGTAATATTCTGAATGACAGTGGAAAGTGACTAAGACTGCACAGGTTTAAAAATTGGGACTAATCACAGGAAAGTAATTTTGTCGTTTACAGATAATGTCAGAGAACTATCATTGCATGCATTCATCAGTTGTTAAATGTGCATGGATCAGTTTGTTAGAGCATATTGCATACGGGAATAAACGAATCTCAAAATCTGGGTCATGGCAGCAGTCAAGTTCAATAGTTGAGTTAGGGTCACGCCTGGTTAGGGCAGGGTGCGGCTGGCTTTATTCAATTATTTTCAACATTTTACCTCTCGTGTGTGACTTGATGTATCAAGTCCTGCCAAGCTGTCCTAACATCCAAATTGGCAGAAATCTGAGCCCTCAAATGGTCCAGAAATTTGGCTCGCAGAGTGTTTTGGTTTAAAGCAACAACCTACAAGATGGAAAATGGATCAGTTTTTATCTCAAGAAAAAAAAATATATGTATTTTTCTGAAGGATGTAACAGATAAAAGCACTTCCTTGACATAGATATATTGTTCTCAATGTTTCAAAATTCATAATAAGTAGGCAATCCATAGAGTTGCAGCAGAAGGCATCCAAAACGTTGGTTTATATCAGACTGCTATGATATCTTCATAGCATAACGTCATACAACGACCAAGTCTGAAGTATTAAATGGTTTACCTCATTGTTTCAACTTCATTGACCTCATGACCTTTGACATTCTAAATTAACTTCAAGATTTAATTTCCTACATGCGTAAAGTATGCAGAGTATGTTCTTCATATCCAAAAGGACAGACTGTTATGTGACCTTCAACATCAACTGTGAGTCTGAGATATCCTTCATGGATTTGGTCTATGACCATTGACCTATGGTATCTGACCCTATGACATTATCCCATGCAGAGGCACTATACCATATGACAGTCCCTAATGCTGTCATCTGTACAGATTAGGGAAGCCTGTGACAAACTTTTTTCTCCACACAAGCACATGTACAAAACACACACACATATACATTGTTTGACCTACTTGGAAAATGGTTAGCACCAAACATTATTGTGCTACCCTACAATAACTCCCATATAATAACTTAAAACAGATGTGCTTTTCACAAAGTAAGGCATGTGTCATTGCACCAGTCTACTAAGACTTTGAACACAATTGATGCTTGAAAGCTAAACCCCAAAAGGATCGTTCTCCTGGTAGTCAGTTCTTTGATGACAAAACAAATAAACTGAAAACAATATTGTTTTACATAAAGATACAGGTATTTCTAAAAATGATTACTATTTTTTTTAATTCTTCTTTCAATCATTTTTCATTGGCTAACTTCTTTGGGCAGAAAGCCAGCAGCAGACATTATACCCATGAACTTTAGTTAAAATTATTTTGCAAATCATGTGTTGTCTTGACAGAAGAGTAATAAAACTTTTAGCATTCAAGAATAATTTAAAATATGAGCAGTTCTTTGCTTTGAGCCACTGTTCTCTCTGAATAGTTCCAGAGTATAAACTGTTGGCAAGCTGAAATAGCTCTTCACACCATTCTTTTACCTTTATACTAGTTAATAAATGACTTTAAGTTGTGGCTTAGTTCTTGGATATCAAATGGTGTGTTTGGAGTTGCTGTAAGTCGCTAAATTCATTTTCAGCTTGATTTAAGTAATTACTGGTTAGCTTCCGGATTCCAGCCTTAGGACTCTATGGGTACGAAGTTTGGTACAAGTGTCAGAAAGTAGTGTTTTTCATCTTTGGAGAATGAGCGAGACCCGTCATGACTGGTTAATACAGAACTAGCTTTCATTGCAAGATTTCTTCTTTTATCATCAACAAAATTTGAACACTCAATGAGCAAACAGAGATTTCATGAATCTAAATATATTCATACCCTCAACTACCTGTTTGATTGTTTAACATAAACCAGGTTTCGAAAAAACAAGATGTTTCAACAATTGGAATTTTTGCCAAACATCGTCAAATGATATCTCACAAGGATTTTTAAAGTCGAAACTTTCTCCAAGACGTGGTGGTATTCTTTCTGCAGGATGTGCTAGGAACCTTCAAAGCAATCAACATTTCCTACCAATTCACCAATCTTACATTAGGAGCCTATTACAGAGGCAAAACTTAGCTACAACGATCTCGACTACAAAAACATAACTCTAGACCAAGTCAAGGAAGACCTTTATATTGGATTGTTCTTTATAGCATTCTCATTTCTGTCTACAGTTTATTTGACTATCCTTGCTATAAACCAACTGAAGGAACTTGTAAAGAAATGAACATCGCTGGGAGAATAAAACTATTCAAGGTATTACTGAATCAGTATTAAACTTAATGCACTTCACTTGGATGGTGTACTAAACAAGCAGCAGCTTATTTCAGATATAGACTATTGTCTGCAGTACAGAAGTTATTTCAGTACTCTAAGCAATAAGATATGGAGGATACCGACAACATCACAAGTGATTATTCTGAATTCATCAATTCGTCATATTATGAGAGATTCTGCGAAGGTGTTCAACCTGAAGTCTCCAGAGATCATGTGTTTTGTATTTTTTATGCTATCATTGGAGCCATAGCAATATTTTCTAATTGTTTATTCTTGATAACTATGCGTAAACAGTCTTCCTTAAGGAAAACATCGCTGAGTGTTTACTTAATGACTCTGTCATTTGTTGATATTTGTCTTCCTGTTTGTTATTTAACTTATGTTTTTCAGTCCTTACTCCTGGGTGTAATGGGTGTGTACGTGATATCTTTGCATCCTTTTTTCTTTTTTGGTCCTTTTACGTTGCAAGTTCTGTCAGAGTTTTTGATCATTGCAATCTTGCTAGACAGATACCTAGCTGTTCACAAGCCAATCCAGACAGCAATAGCATCAGGGAATGGGCATAAACTTCGCTGTGTAGCCGTTACAATCTGTTTGATATCATGTGGCAACACATTTTACAACATTACACGAAGCACTCTCAATATTATATCAGTGGAAGAATTGTTCACTTGTCAATTTGGTTCCCAAAATGTCACAATAAAATATGATCTGTGTCCTTTACGATACCGAAAAGGAACATTTCTTCTTGGTTATATTATATTTATAACAGATATCATCACAATGATCATTTCACTATCTTTGACTGTAATGACATACAGGAAATTGAATACTCCTCTCACTGTAGGTCAAGTACATGGGACAAACAATTTAAAGGTACAACGAAACTTGACAAAAATGACTGTCATAAACACTTTTATTTTCTTCACATGTGTTTTCCTCTATGATTTAAATCAATTTCTTCTTAAAGAATATATATATCTGGGACAATATTCTCCCATTATTGTTTGGGTAATCGGAAGTTTTCCTTTAATAAACAGTGGTGTTAACCCCATTGTCTACAACATATTTGGCACTCGTTATCGAAAGGCATTTTTAGAGACATACTCTTTTCTGTTTTGTTTCAAAAAGAGGCAACAATGCAACGATCAAGAATTAAACCAGATGCAGGCATAGCTCAAAGTTAAACACAACATTGTAGATACTTTAGGATGGTCTCATTGTGGGTAACAAATTAGCTAGGTCTTCATACATGCTGCAGACACATATCCCAATAAAAGAAATTATAATTGAGAAACTGTGATAGTGGAACGTGGATTGTCTTAATAGTACACAACGGAGATCTTTAATTGTATATAGGGTAGTATATTGTAACACATGCAATACACATTTCTCAATTAAAGAAATCATAATTGAGAAATTGTGATAGCGTAGTGGGACGTGGATTGTCTTAATAGTCCACAACGGAGATCTTTAATTGTTTATAGGGTGGTATATTGTAACATATGCATACACATATCCCAATAAAAGAAATCATTAATGTGAAATTGTGATAGCGTAGTGGGACAAGGATTTTCATAATAGTCCACAACATAGATTGTATATAGGACGGTATACAGTATTGTAACACATGCATGCACATTTCACACTAGAAACAACACCACATAGCAGACATTTTGATGGTGTATATTATCTAAAGGATCGTCTTAGCGCGCTACAACTTGGCTCTTTGTACATAGGATGGTATACAGAAACTTGAACAGTCAAAGGTAATGATAATCTCTGTGATTTTGCTCTGAGGTTCAGTTTTATTCTTCAATTGTCAGATGCCACTAGAAATGAGATAGATTTACTTGCTGTGATGACATCACCCACTCTGTTGTTGCCAGATGCATTCACAAAATTCATGTCCTCGCAATACAAAATACTATAAGAATGTGGTGTCAACTTACAGAAAATATCTGGGATTACTCAATTGTCTGGTACCGGGATATCCCTTTAAAAGGTTGTTAATAATGACAGTTTAGTTACTGACAGATTCACAATTTTATTTACAAAACTATTTGAAATTTAACAATTTGCTCTTAAATGTTACAAGTTTTATTGTGTTATAAACTGAATTGAACAAAGAAAAGGGAAATAGAATAACGTCTATAACTGTTATGTATCTAAATATTCGATTTTACACAAATTCCTTATTTTTTTCAATCCTCACAAATACTGTGTTAAGACTGTTAACATAATTTCTTCATCGCAGCTTTCTAATAATATTTTTCTCATGTTTATTACATAAACATGGAAAGACAAATAGCCTCTCTATTGTTATAAATGTTAACTGGTAAATACCAACCTACTGTAGTATCACTACATTTTTTTCACATTTTGTCATGAGATATTTTCTAATGTAAATATTTTCTTCATTCTTTCACAACAATTTACTAATGGTAAAGGTTTTACAGTTTAACTGGGTAATTAAAATGACCTCCGTTTTTGTAAATACTGACATTAAAGTATCCATCAATTTAGTTTAGGCAATTATTACTGCAGACCTCACAAAAGATGGTTTAAACTCCTCATATCTGTTTTCTACTCATGAATCATATTATGATGTTACTTGAATGTACAAGGGAAACAATATGAGCTCTTACTGTTATAAATATTAATTGCTTAATATCAGTCTATAGTAATATCTTAATCATATTCTTATTATAGTCAATATCTTTAATTTACAAGTTCATTATTCTTTGCAAATCTCACAAAAACTGTGTAAGCTCTTACAAGATCATTTCTTTAAGACAATTTTGTAATAACTAATTTTTTTCATATTGATTGAAGGTAAAGGGAAAATATAACAATCTCTGCTGTTGTCAATTTATATGAAAGTTAAAAGGGCCTGACATTTGATCCTAGCAAGATCTTTTTAAGGGTCAAATTGTTTAGCTTTGAAGAAGATCCTGCTAGGATTAACATGTCAGGCCCCTCTAACTTTTACATATTTACCTACACAGGGCTATTCTGGTAGATAATGCAGTTTCTTAAAAGTTTTTTTTTTTTCTCTCATTGACAATTCATATTAAATGTTAGAAGCAACCAAATGTATTGCTTACATTTTTCTCTTAGTTGTTTACAGAAAAGCACAGCTGTATTGTTGTTTGAAGTTTTATGTGCAGTGGATACTGTGATATGATTTAATTACATTTTGCTAGAAACAATTTATGAATTTTCAAATATTCTCAAAATGGCAATCATAAATATGGCTATTTAAAGTACAACACTGAGGCCGGGGCACCCTCATCCCTTTTTGATATCAAAGAAGAATAAATCCTTAGTTTCACAAAAATATAATGAGAAAAAGTAACAAGTCCAAACACAATGACATCTGACATTTATGAGATCTAGTCCTTCTTGAGATATCAAGTTTGACATGCTGGACTTTAAAAACTTTGAAAGCAACAACCTACAAGTTGGAATATGGATCAGTTTTTATCTCCAAAAAAATTATACATATATATACTTCTGAAGGTTGAAATGATAAAACCACTTCCTTGGCATATTGTTCTCAATGTTTTAAAATACATAATAAACAGGCAATCCATAGAGTTGCAGCAGAAGGCATCCAAAATGTTAGTTTATATCAGACTGCTATGATGTCTTCATAGCATGACATTATACAACGACCAAGTCTGAAGTATTAAATGGTTTACTTCATTGTTTCAACTTCATTGACCTCATGACCTTTGACATTCTACATTAACTTGAAGATTATAATTTCCTACATGCGTAAAGTATGCAGAGTATGTTCTTCATATCCAGAAGGACAGTCTGTTATGTGACCTTCAACATCAACTGTGAGTCTGAGATATCCTTCATGGATTTGGACTAGGACCATTGACCTATGGCCTCTGACCCTGACATTAACCCATGCAGAGGCACTATACCATATGACAGACCCTGTTAGGTAGTTTGGGGTAATAAGTTCAGGACAGTGTTATTCAATGCATTTCTACTTTAATTATCCGACTCTACAAAATGCCACTGCTTCCTTTCACAATCACAAAACATCAAGCCTTCATCAACAACCTCTGCTACCTTCCAACACTATCACCACTATCGTCTCTCACACAACCTCGGCTTCCCTCTTTCCATGTCTCTCGTTAATACCTTCGCTCCTCACCTCACAAAAGCCACAGCCCAACTGCCCTAAACCCTTCTACCTCCCTCACCTCATCTCTAGCTCTATCCTTTAACCCTATTAACAAGTCTTTACATGTGTAAGTAATCCCAGCATTCTAATCCCCTTAAGCTATCCCTAGGACATTCTTAAGCAGCTTTCTTCTCCTTACTTGCAGACTTCAAAACATACCCTAATGCTGTCATCTGTACAGATTAGGGAAGCTTGTGACACACTTTGTTCTTCACACAAGCACACCTACAATTGCACACAAACATACATCGTTTGACCCACTTAGAAATTGGTTAGTCCACCAAATGTCATTGTACTACCCGAAGGTAATTTCCCCCTTCACAAATCACAAAACTAATGCGACTAAATCCAACAAGTTTTTAGGAGCAAACTTCAAAAATTCCCCCTGAATGGTTTAGATATGGGGCTAAACCTTTATGGGAGGGCCAGAGGTCAATCAAGTGTATTACTAAAGGAGGGATCCTGCCGTGGGGTCAAAGGTCTATATAAGTAGAGCTTAGACACAAGGTTACCCTAATAAATACTTTGTGTGAAGTTGAAAACAAATGGGGAGTAGTTCTCTCTCTTTCCCGGATAAATGCAAAATATACACCCACTGAACCATTTTGCCCTGACTGATTATGAAAGGTGTTTGGCATTGTCCCTCAACCACCCCCTTCCCTGCATCCCCTTTGGGCATACCACTGATGTGCAAGGTCCTACTACTGTGGAATACACTTCTTGTACCTTTTGTTTGGGAAACATCTCTTGACACGGGTGGTGGAAAAGGATTGGGAATGTGTGGGAGGTGGGAGGGGGACGGGTGGGCACATGTGATGAGGTACAGTGGGATGAAGTAGCAACCTCAAAACTCCTTGTAAAAGTGAACCTCATGTGCATTCTGGATCACATAAAAACTTTAGATAATGAAAGGGCACTTGTAGTTTTGTAAAGGGTTATATTTTCTTAGCAAACAGGGACACTTCTAAATTTTAGAACAGATGCACTTTTCACAAAGAAAGGCATGTGTCATTGCACCAGCCTACTAAGACTTTGAACAAGATTGATGCCTAAAAGCTTAACCTCAAAAGGAACGTTTTCCTGGTAGTCAGTTCTTTGATGACAAAAAAAAATAAGCCAAAAGCAGTATTTTTTTACATAAAGATACAGGTATTTCTAAAAATGATTATTTAAATTCTTCTTTCAATCATTTTTCATTGGCTAACCTCTTTGGGCAGAAAGCCAGCAGCAGAAATTGTACACATGAACTTTAGCTAAAAAGTACTTTGCAAATCATGTGTTGTCTGGACAGAAGAGTAATAAAACTCTTAGCATTCACGAATAATTTAAAATATGAACAGTTCTTTGCTTTGAGCCACTGTTCTCTCTGAATAGTTCCAGAGTATAAGCTATTGGCAAGCTGAAATAGCTCTTCACAACAATCTTTTACCTTTATACTGGTTAATCAATGGCTTTTAGTTGTGGTTTAGTTCTTGGATATCAAATGGTGTTTTGGAGTTGTTCTAAGTCGCTAAATTCATTTTCAGCTTGATTTAAGTAATTACTGGTAGCTTCTGGATTCCAGCCTTAGGACTCCATGGGTACAAAGTTTGGTACAAGTGTCAGAAAGTAGTATTTTTCATCTTTGGAAAATGAGCGAGACCAGTCATGACTGGTTAATACAGAACTAGCTTTCATTGCAAGATTTCTTCTTTTAGATGGTCAACAAAATTTGAACACTCAATAAGCAAACAGAGATTTCATGAATCTAAATATATTCATACCCTCAATTACCTGTTTGACTTTTTAACATAAACCAGGTTTCGAAAAAACAAGATGTTTCAACAATTGGAATTTTTGCCAAACATCGTCAAATGATACGTCAAGATAATTTTGAAGGTCGAAACTTTCTCCAAGAGAGTTTGAAGAAAAAGTATAACTTGCTGGGGTTCTTTCTGGATGTGCTAGGAACCTTAAAAGCAATCAACATTTCCTACCAATTCACCAACAAATGTTACACCAGGAGCCTATTAATAATTAGCTACAACAATCTTGACTACAAAAACATAACTCTGGACCAGCTGTTCAAGGAATACTTTAATTTTGGATTGTTCTTTATAGCAGTTTATTCGAATACCCTTGCAATAAATCAACTGAAGGAACTTGTAAAGAAATGAACATCGCTGGGAGAATAAAAAAACTATTCACGGTATTACTGGATCAGTATTAAACTTAATGCACTTCACTTGGATGGTGTACTAAACACGCAGCAGCTTATTTCAGATATAGACTACTGTCTGCAGTACAGAAGTTATTCCAGTACTCTAAGCAATAAGATATGGAGGATACCGACAACATCACAAGTGATTATTCTGGATTCAACTATTCGTCATATTATGAGAGTGGCTGTGATCGCCTTCAACGTACAGTCTCCGAAGGTAAAGTCGTGTTTCCTTTTTATGCTATCATTGGAGCCATAGCAATACTTTCTAATTGTTTATTCTTGATAACTATGCGTAAACAGTCTTCCTTAAGGAAAACATCGCTGAGTGTTTACTTAATGACTCTGTCATTTGTTGATATTTGTCTTCCTGTTTGTGATTTAACTAATATTTTTCAGTGCTTACTCTTACATGTAATGGGTATGTACGTGATATCTTTGTATTATTTTTACCCTCTTGCTCGTTTTACATTTCAAGTTCTGTCAGAGTTTTTGATCATTGCAATCTCTCTAGACAGATACCTAGCTGTTCACAAGCCAATCCAGACAGCAATAGCATCAGGGAATGGATATAAACTTCGCTGTGTAGCCGTTACAATCTGTTTGATATCATGTGGCAACACCTTTTACTACATTACACAAAGCACTCTCAGTATTATATCAGTGGGAGAATGGTTCACTTGTCAATTTGGTTCCCAAAATGTCACATACAAAGAGGATTCGTATGCTGCTCAATTCAATAGAAAGACAACTCTTGTTTTTTATATTCTATTTATAACAGATATCATCACAATGATCATTTCACTTTCTTTGACCGTAATGACATACAGGAAATTGAATACTCCTCTCACTGTAGGTCAAGTACATGGGCCAAACAATTTAAAGGTACAACGAAACTTGACAAAAATGACTGTCATAAACACTTTTATTTTCTTCACATGTGTTTTCCTCTATGATTTAGATTATATTCTTTTTTTTGCTAATAAACATCTGGGACTACGACTTTCCAATATTAGTTGGGTATTCAATAGTTTTCCTTTAATAAACAGTGGTGTTAACCCCATTGTCTACAACATATTTGGCACTCGTTATCGAAAGGCATTTTTAGACACATACTCTTTTCTGTTTTGTTTCAAAAAGAGGCAACAATGCAACCAAGAATTAAACCAGATGCAGGCATAGCTCTAAGTTAAACACAACATTGTAAATAGTTTGGGATAGTCTTAGTGGGTAACAAATTAGCTAGGTCTTCATACATGCTGCATACACATATCCCAATAAAAGAAATTATAATTGAGAAACTGTGATAGTGGAACGTGGATTGTCTTCATAGCACACAACGGAGATCTTTAATTGTATATAGGGTGGTTTATTGTAACATATGCATGCACATATCACGATAAAAGATATCATAATTGAGAAATTGTGATAGTGGGACGAGGATTGTCTTGATAGTCCACAACCGTATCTTTAATTGTACAAAGGGTGGTTCATTGTAACACATGCATACACATATCCCAATAAAAGAAACCATAAATGAGAAACAGTGATGGCAAAGGGGGATAAGGACTGTCTTAATAGTCCACAACAACGATTGTATATAGGATGGTATATTGTAACACATGCATGCACATTTCTCAATAAAAGAAATCATTAACGGGAAATTGTGATAGCATAGTGGGACGAGGACTTTCTTAATAGTCCACAACATAGATTGTATATAGAATGGTATATTGTAACACATGCATGCACATTTCTCAATAAAAGAAATCATTAACGGGAAATTGTGATAGCATAGTGGGACGAGGACTTTCTTAATAGTCCACAACATAGATTGTATATAGAATGGTATATTGTAACACATGCATGCACATTTCACACTAGAAGCAACACCACATAGCAGACATTTTGATGGTGTATATTATCTAAAGGATCGTTTAAGTGCGCTACAACTTAGCTCTTTGCACATAGGATGGTATACAGAAACTTTAACAGTCAAAGGTAATGATAATCTCTGTGATTTTGCTCTGAGGTTCAGGTTTAATCTTCAATTTCATTTTTGTCAGATGCCACTAGAAATGAGATAGATTTACTTGCTGTGATGACATCACCCACTCTGCTGTTGCCAGATGCATTCACAAAATTCATGTCCTCACAATACAAAATACTATAAGGATGTGGTGTCAACTTACAGTAAATATCTGGGATTACTCAATTGTCTGGTACCGGGATATCCCTTTAAAAGGTTGTTAATAATTACAGTTTAGTAACTGACAGATTTACAATTTTTATTTTCAAAACTATTTGAAATTTAACAATTTGCTCTTAAATGTTACAAGTTATATTGTGTTTTAAACTGAATTTAACAGAGAAAAGGGAAATAGAATAACGTCTATAACTGTTATGTATCTAAATATTCGATTTTACACAAATTCCTTATTTTATCAATCCTCACAAATACTGTGTTAAGACTTAACATAATTTCTTCATAGTTGCTTTCTAATAAGAATTTTCTCATGTTTATTACATAAACAGGGAAAGACAAATAACCTCTCTATTGTTACAAATGTTAACTGGTAAATACCAACCTACTGTAGTATCACTACATTTTTTTCACATTTTGTCTTGAGATATTTTCTAATGTAAATATTTTCTTCATTCTTTCACAACAATTTACTAATGGTAAAGGTTTTACAGTTTAAGTGGGTAATTAAAATGACCTCCATTTTTGTAAATACTGACATTAAAGTATCAACCAAGTTAGTTTAGGCAATTATTATTGCAGACCTCGCGAAAGATTGTGTAAAATATCATATCTGTTTTCTACTCATGAATCGTATTATGATGTTACTTGAATGTACAAGGGAAACAATATGAGCTCTTACTGTTATAAATATTCATTGCTTCATATCAGTCTATAGTAATCTCTTAATCATATTATTATTATAGTCAATATCTTTACTTTACAAATTCATATTTCTTTGCAAATCTCACAAAAACTGTGTAAGCTCTAACAAGATCATTTCTTCAAAACAATTTTGTAATAACTAATTTTTTTCATATTGATTGGAGGTGAAGGGAATATATAACAATTTCTGCTGTTGTCAATTGGATACGAAAGTTAAAAGGGCCTGACATTTGATCCTAGCAAGATCTTCTTAAGAGGCAAATTGTTTAGCTTTGAAGAAGATCCAGCTAGGATTAACATGTCAGGCCCCTCTAACTTTTACATAGTTACCTACACAGGGCTTTTCTGGTAGATAATGCAGTTTCTTAAAAGTTTTTTTTTTTCTCTCACTGATAATTCATATTAAATGTTAGAAGCAACCAAATGTATTGCTTACATTTCTCTTTTAGTTGTTTACAGAAAAGCACAGCTGTATTGTTGTGTGATGTTTTATGTGCAGTAGATACTGTGATATGATTTCATTACATTTTTCTAGAAACCATTTATGAGTTTTCAAAATTCTCAAAATGGCAATCATAAATTTAAAGTACAACACTGAGGCCAGGGCACCCTCATCCCTTTTGATATCAAAGAAGAATAAATCCTTAGTTTCACAAAAAATATAATGAGAAAAAGTAACATGTCCAAACACAATGACATCTGACATTAATGAGATCAATTAATGTTGTCCTTCTTGAGATATCATGTTTGACATGCTGGACTTTGAGGTGAGTGTAATGCCTCTGATGTTGTTTAGCCATATTTTTGGTAGAATATCTTACATTACATGAGGTTCATGCTGGCAGTACCAATGAGTAAAGGAAGACCACCCATAATTAAATTGTGACAAATATAAATCATGCGCAAATTTATGATAACTTAGCTTTCACGAAGACATAGACCCTTAAAGATTCCGACTAGCGTGTAACACCTTTTAATTTTGAATTAATTTAATTTCTTCAACATATTAAAGCCCATGCAAAGGATGTCCTTTACAAGCAACTCCTTAGCCATACAAGGATCCAGTCAATGTAATTCTCTCTCCACCCCCCTCCTCTCTCCCCCCCATTTACTCTTATTGACCACCAAGACTTGTAAGAATAACTAACTGATGATAATCCATGGAACCACAATTGATACCAGCAAGCCTAAGCAAACAGAAGATACAGCTGAAGAAGATGATCAAGCTTATACTGTATTAAACTCCACTCGACTGTTGTGAAAATAGAAATGACCTGAGAAAGGAACTAAATGTGGCTTAGATAATACATCATACAGACAAGATCAAGGCAAATGTGTAAGCTAGCCTAACAAATAGGCCCCAAAGTACATTTATCATATAGGCTACTAAACCTAAGCCTAACAATGTAAGTTTTGCATATATACGTAACTTTGGCCCTCTGTAGGACTACACCAGCATCACACGCATACTCTGATACTGATACACTGATGGAACATATCGAGATGTTATACTAATTAACGTACAGGCAGCCATCATTAATTGTCCGACATCTTCACCCGCTTGTGCAACGTCTGACATGGCTATAAGAACATAATCATATGCCACTTTACTTACCTGGGTAGTCCTCATGGCTAGTCCAACAACTTCTGACATGAGATCAGCCATCTTTGTGATGACTGCCTCGGCAACTTCCAATCTCTGGTTCTGGAATTTTTCTCGGGCATTGCTCTCCTCCAGTTCAGCCTCTTTCAATTCCTGGAGATTAGATTGTGACGTAAAATATAGAACTAGAGAACCATCTCATTAACTTGTAACTTTACTAGTCACAAGGCTTTGTAGGGTAGAGCAGAAGACTGCCACTGCAGTGGACATGCCATGTTATCATTTTGAATATGTCTAAATTTATATAATGATATGCAATAATACTGTAGCTGTTTAGGGTGTCTATACCACTACAACTATTTAGGTTTCAGGGTACAAGACCACATCAAAAATCAGAGATACTTTTTTGACCTTTCCAAATTGCTACTTTGTGGTGTTGCTGAGTGGAGTCTGCCGTTGAAATTGCAATTTTGAGAATTGAAGAAAGTGTTACCAATCAATAAAAATATTACCAACCGGATGTATTCTTCCTAGTTTTAAGCTAATCTTTTTACATCTCTTTTGGAAGTAACTGGTTGCCCCTCTCACCAGAATCACTTGAGCATTTGGTAATGTATGGAGTCCATATAGCGTTCTCTTCATCGTCCAAATAGGCTTTAATTACCCTGGAGTTTTAGCGTAAACAGTCATTGACAATACGAACTATAATCAGACTGTTCCATGTAAAAGTATTCCAGGTGAAGGAACACCTCTGCTATGAATTGCTGGAAGGTCTACGTTAAGTTTTGAAAAAATTTCAAAAAGTAACAGATTATCTCAATCATTTTAAGTTTCTGTGATGCCAGAAACAGACAAATTAGTGGGTTGTTTTTAACAGGGACGTAACCAGGGGGAAGCAGGGGGAGCGACTGCTCCCCCCCCTTTCAGTGTCTATTTTTTTTTTAAACTGTTGTTTTTTTTAGCATGGTATTTTGTCAGTGCTCTTTTGTTCTTGAATACTCATCAGCTCCGTTAACTCAGTTATAATCGTAGTAACATTCAGGCCTACTGATTCAACTACTTACTTAGTTTGACAGAGCAATTAGCTAAATTTAGCCTATAGCCTATTAAAAGCCTACAGTTGGTCACGGCGTAATAAAATACATATTGCCTACCTAACCGCACTGGATGGAGTGTCACGAACCGTCTGCACAACAACGTCGACAACGTTCATTCTCATTCTTTCTATGATTCAACCTAATTTTTGTTGCACTAACAGCATGTTATGAAGCTAAGCTAGCAATCGTACTTGATATGCACTTCCTATAAATAATTATTACACTGCTAATACACTGCGATAACGTTATTTGTTTTTAGGCCACTGCACATCTGGCTGTCTTACAAAATATGAAAGTTTATATTGTCCATCAGTTAAGTTTGTCAAATGTATTAAAGTCCAGACATTGGACAATAAACAAGAATCATCCTACTGGAAAAATTGTAAAAGAGCACTATTTTTGTCATTCTGATATACTATGTAAAAGAACATGTCAAAGAATTCAAACAGGAAACAAAATCTGCTGATAATATAATATCATATGATAATGATGAAACTGGCAAAACATTGCACCAGATCACATCTTAGGACCTTCAATTGTTCAAAATATCTCAAAGGGGAGTGGGTCACCCGTTCCTCTTAGACCCCTCCCCCATATCAATCGCAAAAAGTGCTCCCCCCCTTTCAAATTCCTGGTTACGTTGCTGGTGTTTAACCATATTTGGAGGTAGTAATGAAATCCATGTTACAGAAGCAACGCTTTATATGCTACCTTTATTCGTCCATCCCCATCCCCCGTGCCCTCCCTCCCTTCTCTGTCTCTCTCTCTCCCCCTCCCCTTCCACCCAATTTTGCAATCCTTGAGGCGTGGACCAAACATTTCTCGATGAGGATCTTCCGAAAAATGCAATCTATGCAAAGCATTGGTGACTGATCTTCCAAAATATGAATGGCATAATACTGATTTATGAATTATAAACAAACCTTACTTTGCTAGAATGACTCTTTAATACCTAATCCAACAAAAGGCTTTTAGAAGTAATATAAACTAATTGATCAAACAAATCAATGGGTTAATTGATTGTATAATTTACTTCCTTAGCAGCATCCAGGATTTCTCTATTGCACTTGGTAGGGTTGTAACCTTTGAACCCACTGTCCTTGAGGGAGTCCACCAGTTTGAGTCCAAACGCTACATCTTCTGCTGATAGTTTCTGTTCCTGGTTGACCAACAGGTCGAACAAGAACAATTCAAACTTGCTAGCCTGAGTATGAAAAAGAAAAAAAAAGAAAAGAAAAGAAAAAAATAAAGAAAAAAGAAGAAACATTGCAGTAGAAAATGATACGCTTTGAAGGATTATTTCCAGTGTTCCAATAAGACTGTTTGAACGAAATGCTGGTAGGTGAAAACCACAATCCTACTTGAATGTTCAATCACAAAGATAAAAACGGTTTGAAGTTTTGTCTATTAAGTTTAATGGACATTTCTGGCAATAGTGGAGTGAGTGGTCCAGGTGAAGAAGAAAATGATACGCTTTGAAGGATTATTTCCAGTATTCCAAGAAGACTGTTTGAACGAAATGCTGGTAGGTAGAAAACCACAATCCTACTAGAATGTTCAATTACAAAGATAAAAACGGTTTGGCTATTAAGTTTAATGGACATTTCTGGCAACAGTACAGTGAGTGACATCATCATAGCAAATGAATTAGCTATCAGAAGGAAATGAATGGCATCAGTTTGATGAGGCTTGAACTCTGAGTGTTTAGACTCAAGTCTCACATGGTATCAAATGTCCCCTAGTCATTCTGTATGCTTCTAACTATGATTCTTGAAGTTAAGACAAACTATGATTCCTGATTTGCACACCCTGACCCACCTTCCACCCTCCGCTACCACCCCCCCCTCCCCAACCCCCCTACCACCCTACCTACCCCCCCCCCTTGAGGAGGTGTACCTAAACGACTGTTTTTAATGGGCACAATCATTTGCTATGGTATGGTCAGGGATGACTTATTTTCCCTAACAAATTCTAACAACTTTTCGGTGACTTGACAGATATTTGGGGGCCTGGGCCCAAATTGCCTCCCACCCTTCCCCACTCTCTTGAGATGACAGGGAATTTTTAAGTCACAAAAGGTGATGTGTTACATTACAGCCATATATACCTGAGGATGTACACTAAGCAAGCTCTTCAGAAGTTCCTTGCTTTTATGGACATGAGCTACTTGCAGGGTGTATATCCGTAGTGCAATGTCCTGATTGGGTGACATCATGTGGCACAGTAATTGTGCGAGCTGCACCCTCAACGTTTCCTTGCTGGCCCAGGCAATGCTCTCAAACTGTTTGCTACGCCCGAGTTTCTTTTCCTGAAAAGGATGCGTGGGTTGGAAAAAGTGTAACCTCTCATTAGTTGATTTGGATAGAGGGTGACAATTGCAACTGACATAGAGACGTGAATCAAACACACACGGATCTGTTAATCAGGAGGACATTTATTCAGAGAGTAAAACTAAGACAAAAACAGGAAGAATGATTATGGGCAAATATTTGCATCATGATTGACCAATAGCTCATGGCGAACAGGGAACAAGTCCTGACATCACCATTTACACAAAACTCGAAGCTAGGCAGGATACAAGACTACCAGCAAAAATTACCATGCAATCTTACACTCCTGTAACAATCACGAGATGCCCATGTGGCGCCATGTGAAACTTACTTCCTTGAGTATTTGACTTTAACCAAAGTAATATTACCCACTGTAAAATGCATTCCAAAAACACAAGATTGTAATAAAGAGCGATATTAATTTTAATATGAAGGACAAAAAAAAAGGAAAAGGAAAAATATCCAGAGTTTCTGAAATTATCCAAATTGCATTTGGCTGCAGTGAAACTGCAGTAACTACCAGCAAAATAAAGCTACATACAAAGAGCTTGTAATGTATAGCACTGTAAGTTTCCTTTCAAATAAATTCCAAATTCTCCAATGTTTAAGTGTCAATTTCATTTTCAGAACCTTAAACAACTTAAAGTTGTCAAGTCTTCCAACCCCTTCTTCAAGTATTTATGCTTGGTCAACAATATGTAGACATCCAACTATGTATACTTCTGGAGGGGCTTTTGCTCCACCTCCCCCTCCCCCCCCCCCCCCGGCAGACAAAATATTTCAAAGATTCCTAGTTGACTGTACATAAATGTTATAATACGTAAATGCAGTTCAACCTTACCAGTTGAAAATTCTTCAACATGGCTTCTGAAAGTTGCAAAATATAGCACTCTTTTGCATCTTAATACCCTCCATTTGACCAAACTCTCTCAAAGGACCAATTTCTCAGATTGCTCCCCTCCACAACTTAACCCTCTTACCCACCTTTCCAGTTTTCCTGAAAGTAAAGGTGATTACACACAACCCCCCAACCCCCCCCCCCTCCCATTGCATGTAGAATTACACATCCATCACATACCAAAGTAGCAGCTAGAGCTTCAGAAAGGAGAAAGAAGAGCTCTTTGGCGAGAGATGTCGAGCAGGAATCCGGATTATCCTCATTCTTTGCAAGCATTTCTGGATCTGGATGAATGGATAGAAAGAAATTAATGTCACATTATTGCATATAATAGGACAAGGAAATCCACCCAACAAGCCCCCCCCCCCCCCCTCCCATAAAAAACACACTCCTCATTGATTTGAACAGCTATGCAAGAGATCAGTGCACCTTTATATGAATGTCACAAAAGTTAGCTTCCAAACCTACCCCTCCTCTTAACCCTATCCCTAACTCTAACCATATCCCAAGCTCTAATCCCTACCTCTCTGCCTCACCCTATCCCTAACTTTAACCCTACAACATTCAGATGAACCACAATCTTAAACAAGTTTTAACTCTACTACAATGTGTAAAAATAGTATCCAAGTTCTAGGTATATGTGAAAACCCTAGGTATGGACTTCACATAAGAATGCAATAGGCTACCATGTTGATATGCCTAGGTATGGACTTCACATAAAGCTAATGTATTAGGCTACCAAGATTGATGAGATAACTGAGAATATGAAACAATAGGGGAAACAAGTTTGGCTGTAAAATTATGATTCCTCCATCAAAATTTAGATGTCCACCGAAATCAAGAGCAGTTTGACAGACGGAAGCATCCCTCTGTTAGTACCTCTTTGTGTGACGAGTCTGACAGACAGTAGACAAAGTTTCTGGAATCTCTTGGTCAGTTCTTGTTCACTGACCATTCCGACTCCAGGCATGGACTCATTCCTCAGTCTCTGGCCACGGAGAACGTTGTCCACTTCAGCTGAAAATCTTCTCTCTGTAACAAGAAGAACAGGAAACGTGTGAGAAGCAGTGGGAAGCTCATCAAAATACGACTACTCCAGATTGTGTTGAATGTTGTCAGAACAAAATAAGCTGGAATGATAAACCCTCCCATGTTGACTACTTGCAAACATAACTTACATTTCGTTTATGCAACTTAACAAACTTGAATTTAGGTAAGTTTCTTTTAACAGCATTCTATTCTATTTTACGAGACATATCATCGGCTTTGTCAATTAACTTTTGACTTTATCGGCTGTGAGGAACGCAGGCACTCTCCCAGTTCTAGCTCTTAATTTCCAGTATCCTTCTAATAAATCTTTATACCGTAGGTCTGCATTGATCGTGTGGATTGCGTTCTCTGATCCGAGCTCCCTGTTTCCTTGAAAGATTCGGGTCTGTCCACACTCGCTCCTTCGGTAGAGTAACTTCGACGTTTGGTAATCACTCCTGTGAAGCCAAGGCAAATTCATATCCATTGAAGACACGCGTGGTTACTATACTGCAGTAGAAGCAACCCGTCACTTGATATGATGACAAACGTTTTGGGTGCACTATACTAAAATATTTTTCATCTTGCACATTTTTCAGTGTTGTTTTTTTTTTTGTGTTTTGTGTTCCCAATATATTTAAAACGACCTTCCTAAACGTTTACAAAGAAATTTGGACAATTAATTTGCACAAGAAGAAAATCCTAGAAAAGGAAAAAAAAATAGAACGGCCATCTTGCATTTCCCAACATCCCAGACAAGCTTAATAACTGAGTATCTAAATTAACCCTTAATGAAAGCAATGCAAGAAAATGTGAAAGAAATTAATTACTCTATTCTACTACCAAAAGATGGATTAAAATTGTTTGCTTTGCAATAAACTTCAACCATATAGCGAGTTTGATTAGCGAAAAGGCTTTCCCATCACCAACAAGAAGTAGTAAAACAGAAGGCAAAATAAATTTAAAAAAAAGGAACAGCGGTGCCCATTAAAGGATGATGAGGGAAAAAATTTGGTCAAGCTACCTTAAAATGATGTAATATTGGGGTCTCAAATATACACATGGGAAATATTTCATGATACGATTAAAAGAAAAACTACAACCGTCAGATAAAATACTTCTGTTGAAAATCAGAGACAAAATTGAGCGAGCAAGTTCGTCGCTGAAATTTGATTATATAGAGATCTCCTGATTTTTCATATTTCAAGGACAAAGAGTATTGCTTACTCTTAACAAACAGACAGCAATCATACAAGAAAAGAGGGCAGTAATGTCTATGAACTTGAAGTGGTGGTGGAAACATTTCCCAGCAGAGTGCTGAAAAAATGGGGGAAGTTAAACAAAAGAGATGATAGAAAAGAGACTAAAAGAAGAAAAAATAAAAGAGATGGAATGAACCTTCAGGAAGAGGTGCGCCGACCTGCTGCTGCCACTTAAATTGCTCATACTTCTGCTCTGTAATTAGATGAAAAGACTTATCTACGTCAACAAAATGAACAGAAAAGAGGATGGAGAAGAAAGTAATGAGCAGGTGCAGAATCACACGAGTTTGGGGGTGTATACCTATCCCCCCCACCCCCACCCCCACCCTCTTTCACAAACGGAACTGGAAAGTGGTAATTAGCACAAACTTACATTTAGACCTAATTTTATAGTCTAAATATACCTCAGAATGCCCCACTTGGTGTCCAAAGTTTTAACATTTCTCTAGTGAGAGTGTGTGAGTGTGGGGGGAAGGGGAGGGGGGAGGGGATGGTAGGCCTCCAGACCACCTACACAAGAGGCAATTTCCATGACAGGGTCATACCCCCTCAGTAATAAAATCCTGGATCTGCCCCCATGATAGGTGTTATTTTCAATGAAGTTAGCAAATGGAATTAGCACAGATGAAGCTTTTTCTTTTTCTATTGTTTTTTGTTTACATAAACTCATTGCCATGATAAATCTACACTAACACACACAACAACAACAAGTCAAACAGGACTATGTTAATTTTCCTTGCCCCCCCCCCCGAAGAAGTGGAATAATTAATTATTACAGGTGGTAAATGTTACTTCCACTGCACCATACTGATATGTCAACATACTGTTATGACACACATTTTGTTCAGAGACAATTCTCTTTAGTTTTATTGGAATAAAATACTTTATTGTTGTTGTAACATTTACATTTCTAGGATTTGAAAAGTCACAGAGATAAAAACATCATCAAAAGCAAAAGGGTGGTCTCATGTAGTATGGATCTGAACTCTTGAGGCCAGATGCCGACAAGTTGGTACTATGGAACTCTTGTGCTTTAATGTTTAATGTAATTTGACAGACGACAGCTAAGTATATTATAACAGATTAGCAAAAATAGCAACTCATTTATGCAAGCACCAAGAGTTGAAAAAAATTCATCACTTTTCTTCAAACTAAAAAGGGCAAGAAGTGTTAGGAAGTTATTTATTTATTTATTTATTTCATTTATTTTATTTGTTTCTAATTGATTTATATTTCATTTATTTATAAGTTCCTAATTTTTATACTTTGACTAGATGATAGCAGTATCTGTTTGTAACAGAAAACCGACTCAAATTCAAAAAGTATGGAAAAACCATAGCAACTATTACAACGACAGGTTACTGTTACTAGATAGCTATTAAAAAAGTGCTACATGTAATTTAGCTTAACTATCGTCTTACTTGTGATACATGAAGGTCAGTTTCTTCCATTCTTAACCATATCTTCCACAGATGACAATAATTTTGCACCGTATCAAATCTACCTTCAATTCAGGATAATTTTAGTTTATACTGGGCATTAAACAGTGGCGAAGTGTCCATACAGTCAGAGGGGGCGGATCCCCCCCCCCTGACGACCTCAAATGGACTGCTGGCGCCCTTTTCAGCTTTTTCCCTCTTTTTACTTATTTGCGATTGACTTTTTTATTGCGCTCTCAAATACCTATTGACATTTGTCACATTTTATTGGTGTAATTTTCTGACAAAATGGCAATGGCACCTATTTATTCTTAGTTTATCTGCAAGGCCCGGAAAGAGTCATTTCCGGTGAAAATTTTTTGTACGCTCCGCGCCAACATGTGGTGGCGCTCCGCTTAGATAGTGTCGAAAGCGCCCCTACAGACCATTCTCGCCCCCCCGACCAATACCCCTAGCTCCGCCACTGGCATTAATGATTCCGTATTAAACTCAACTATGAGAACACCTGTTAGTATGTTTTGAGCAGTTTAAAGCCTGATGTATAATAGAGAGATTTTCTTCAAAAGGAGCAAATCCTTTATTGCAAGCACCATGTCCCCCATTAACTCCTCCTGACCCCTGACAGATAGTTCTCTTTTTCACCAAATTATTTAAAAAAATTGATTCATAGCTTCTCTTTGGAATTAAAAATGGCATCATATTGTCCATACTGAAAGTCACCTTAAATTAGTGCAAACCTGTTTAAAGCGACCCGATCACCTGACCTTAACTTCACCCAACTACTCTATTTGCCAACTCTACCAATGTTACCTGTCATGAACAGCTAATGTGCATTTGTAAATTTTGAAAGGGTGGAGAGTGAAATCAACATATGGAACACAACTGTGGCGGCAAGTGGCCAGAGGTAAGAGCGAATAAATAGTTTGATCTTTTCCGAGTGCCCGACCTGCGTAAGTCTTGGTCCTGTTCAGGATCATCAATATCTTCTTTTTGCCCATAGCTGAATCGGTTGCCATGGTTACTGTCCTGAAATACTCCAAAACTTCACGGAAGATGTACGACTGGGTCTCGAGAATGATTTCCGTCTCCAGTGAATCGGTTCCTGTAGGAGAGAGAGAATGTTCTTTTATGCAGCAATGGGGTCCCCAACTGTGAGCTAAGTCAACATCTAGTAAACTTCTAGTAAACTTCACAAGCTGTTTCAGAACCGTCAGCATGGTACCACCGGAAGTAGCATGGCGGGACCATAAGTCGATCACTAGAAGTATAAACAATGTCTTTCCTAATTACTGAAGACATCTTGCAAAATATGTCCAACGTTTAAAGTCAAACAAACTTCGTTTACGCACCTTAATTGGTAATTTCTAGAAGGTGCCTTAAATTGCACAGTTGAAACCTTCAACTTTTCCTGCATGCAAGTTCATCAGGATACTTTGATTCAGAGATCTGTAAACAGTACAGATCATGCACATAGGAACCTAGTGCCCTCCCATTTGAAACATGGCAAAGCCCCACTTACAAGATCTTGGTTGGTTCAGTTTGTAGCAATCAGAAACCGTTAAGCAAAACTTCCAATTGCCATAATAACAAAGCACTCAACATTGTGAAATGAATATGTTGCTGCACTTTAGAAGGTTAACCTCATAAGTACATTCCCCGTTCATCAAAATATTAACCTTACTAACTAATAAATTGAGGTTAAATAGGCGATTCAAGAATATCACGATATTGATCTGTATTTGAGAGCATTCACAGCCTCCATTTCAACATTCTATTATTTTGCTTATGAAATAAAAAAAAATTCCCTCGTTTGCACTGTCATCATTTGAATGGTGAAGATATGTGTATTAACTACCCTCAATCCAGTTGACCTTATTAATAGATGCTAGTCGCTACCGACCTAACCCCCCCCCCCCCCTCTTATAATAACTGTTTGGAGGAGTTCCAACATTACTCTTTTGGATAGTGTTAGTGCTTCATAATTTCTAATAGTTAAACTTCTAAACAAAGAATAGTCCAACGGTTTTTCATATTAATGATATACAACCTATTCTTAACTAAACTACAGAGAGTAACTTTCTGAAGTTAAAGGTTACCCATACCATGGTTATGTTGCAGTCACATCAGAGAAATTGTAATAAGGACCACTAAAATTAATTTCACAACTACTTCAAAGACAATAGATCATTTTCTGGCATTTTTCAAAATGTCACGATTTGGTTCAAAGGGTGAGAATCTTTGCTTAGAGCCAAAAGAAACACGAATATTAGTTTACCCTCGGAGCTTCAAATGGATCATATCCAAGGGGGTTGAGAAGCACCCCTCCTTGCCTAACCTCTCTCCCCAAAAACGGGGAAAGTTAGAATTACTCGTGCATGGAAATGGAATCTTGTTCATTTTGGAAGATGCTCCCTCACATAACAACCCTTTCCGAATCCGCAAACCCATTCCTCCCAAACTGAAATAATTTTCCTCAACCACCTAATCTGTTCCATCTCATTCCCATCCCCTCATACCCATGCAATATTTGCTTCTCATCTTTCCATATGCTGTTGAGCAAATGGAGGTCTGAGAGAAATACTAATATATAGTATTCTTCTTTGTTATGAGCACCAATAAAAAAAACCAACCAACCAACAACAAACAACAACAACACACACACAGAGACAGAGTGAACAGACAATTATCTCTTACCATACTTTATCCTGAATCTCTCCTCCAGACCTCCTAAAAGCATCATCATATCTTCAAAATGTTGATAGAGGTCAGGTTTGTTGAAACTAGAAGAATTGAATATAAAAAATGAAACACTAGATGCAGTAATGACAACAAAAGTAGGAAAGAAAGAAGATCCCACAAATACTAGGCATTGTAAACAGTAGTATGACATATAAATTACTTGCAGGGATCTTCTGGTGGCTGAAGTTGATTGCATTAAAGGCATTGAAGGCTCGCCCCAAACCACGTGCAGCCATCTGAAAAAGTTAACTTTCCGTTGCATGCAAGTGACATTTTGTTCGTGTCGCTACAAAATACAGACAGTAATGAAACGTGATACCTTGTTATCTTTAGCTGGACCTGAGATGTCCATCGCTGTATCGTTTGTTCACTGTGCTATAGGCACTGACTGCAGCTGTATGTACTGACTGTACACTAGTGTCTAATTACCACGGTAGCAAGCTGTGTGTGTATTTTTCGGGATCATGGTGGTGTCTAACACTTCTGTTACACCTCATTCAAAACTAGGTCAGATTACCGGCATTAGACGTTTCTTTTTGCGCGAGTCTTCACACCTTTTAAATACTTTATTTCAGAAAGTTTTCTGCATTTTCAACAAATAAAAAAAAAATGAAGCCACATTCTCATAACACTTTGTATTGTAGAGATACAAATTTTGGTATGGTTGATAAATTGCTGATATTTAGTAAAGTCACCTGGCCACAGCAGTGTGCATGATGTCATCAGGGAAATTGAACTTAAAATGTCTTTCTTTTTCTTTATAATATTTCAATCATTCATCACAGGAGAAAAAAATAATACTTTTACCCAAAAACAAAATTGCATTTTGGTGAAAAAAAAAGTACAGAGAACTTTGACAGCTAAGCAACATTCCAAATGTATCAGGTTCCACGGATAGAGGACTAGAAGATTATAATAACATCTTCTATGACAACCACTTCAGCCGGCTAAAATAGGGTGCATTCGATCAACTATGACTGGAGTTATTGAGATGGTGTTTTCAACTAACAGTGTGGAATATTTTTTCTCTTCAACGTACGTGGTTACATTGTCAGGTCCCGAAAATTCCCTCCAATGATGCACCGCTTTCAAGTACAGTGATTGTGAGAAGACTGATAAATGACAAGTGGCAATAACTATTCCTTCTTTAACAAGAGTTATTTGTAAAGTTTGAAAACTTCAAAGAGACAATATTTAGCTTATGCAATGGGGAAAAAAAAAATAGTACGGTTGCGTCTCAGCTGAATATGAAGGAAAATACGCTACGCAAGGTTTAAAAACCGGTCATTGTACTATGTTTCCTGCTTCAAGTTTTTGACTTCTAAACAATATTATGATCCACCGAAACCGTGGCAACTGGATTCCTGTCTTAGTCGTTTACAGCCGTTGGTGTAATATTGGTGGGGTACTACCAGTAACCCTGCCGTATATAAACACTTGGTCAATTAAAACAATCAGGCTGTTCACTGAATAAAGCTGCTGGCTCAGCTCATATTGTGATTTCCTTTCTTTTCTTCCCAAATGATACAAAGACATAGATACCCTCTTCATGTTGGACCAACGCAAAGCTGGATTAAAAGATTATGGGACATGGATTTATATATGTCCAGTGGGGGAAAATACAAAAAAAATATTGGAAATCTCTTCAGCAATTTAGAGTGAGGCTAAAAAGCAAAACAAATAAGAAAAAGAAAAAAAAATCTTAAATTTGAATAAAGAACTTTTCCAAAAATTTCTAAGTGCTCACTAGAATACTTTGTTTGCGATACTCGCCAGGACGTGTTGGATATTCTCCACGAGAAGGTCGAGTTCTTCGGGACAGGCTGAGTCTGAGCAGAGTGCGCTGGTAGCAGCCAGGACATTGACTACAGCCTCGATGAACCCATTCTCCAAAAGAACAGGAATGAGCACTGGTACACCTTCAAAAAGCTGTTGGATGACAAGGAAACAAACCATCAAATATCTGGGCGAAGACTTCATTTAGTAGGCGTGGGGGGGGGGGGGGGGGTAGAGGCCTGCACTCTTCGTTTTGAACACTGGAGAGGGTAACTGCATCATCTTTTTGATGTCAGATCAGGAAGACAAAGAAGATATCAGTGTGGTTGAACAATTGTACCCTTCACAGCTGGCTGCCATCAAAGAAATCACCACTTACGACTGCCCCTTCTATTCCTCTGACCACTTCCACCCCCTACCCTCCCCTTCCTCTATGGATGCTAATGTATCCCCAGCAGTCATTAAGTTCAAAATTACTGAGGCAGGCGAAATCATCCAGTCAGAAGTCACTGTGTGTTTAGTAGATATGGTGAACGAAGGCTGCTTGGGAGTAGACATTAACTACATTGGATAATCAATTGGGGGGGGTGGGGGGGAAAGGGAAACAATCAGAATTTAAGGAAGCTCACATTTAACCAAAGGGGGCACTGACAGGCTCTCATAGCTTCCTGTGGCATGCTTTTGCCGGTCATATGTGGCACTGAACATACCAAAGAAGAAGATACTCTATACACCAATGACAAAAAACAATGAATACTTCAGTTCTTGTTACTCTGTGTAAGACTCCAAAGGCAAAATTTGCAAAAGGAGTATTTTCTCAAATTTTTGACAAATGTAAGACATACATGATGAAAAAGATATAGCATATTTGACAGGTCATTAAAACTATAAAGATATTCAAACCGTGAGATGTGATCAAGTCAACTGACATGCAGGGTTATACAGAGCGTCTTGGTACAAAGGACAGGGTCGTGGAGACATCTTTCCAGTACTGATAATAAGAGAATGGTGGACATCTGGCTGAACTCATCTGGAGCTCTCATGTCATTAAAATCAAGTCTAAAATAAAAAACAGTATCATTTCATAAATAATTCTCATGTCAAAACAAGAAAAGGGAAAGGGGCCGACTGACTGATGAAGAGGTAAAAGAGTTTCATGTATATAATCAAATCCTGGCAAGAGTCTAGTTAAGCAACAAGTTAACCAGTACTCAATTTTACTACTAAAAAGATGGTTTTTACATAGTTTGACATTTTTTAAATTAGCTATGTTTTTCACATCTGTATGATACAAACTTTCAATACATTCATATTTTTTTACTTACTCAATGTGGTACAACCAGGGCTAGTTTCATACATTCATGCATTTTCATTCACAAACTGGTGCAACCAGTTGTTAATTTGATGTATTCATTAATATTTGTCCTCAAAGAGATGCAAGCCGCTGGTAATTTCATACATTCATACATCTTTATATGCAAAATGGTGCAATCAGCTGTTAATTTCATTCAGTCCTACATTTTGCTATACAAACTGGTGCAACCAGCTGTTAATTTCATACAAATTCATACATCTTCATATGCAAACTGGTGCAATCAGCTGTTAATTTCATGCAGTTATACATTTTCATATGCAAACTAGGGCAATCAGCTCGTGATTTAATACAGTCATTCATTTTTCTATGCAAACTGGTGCAATCAGTTGGTAATTTCATACATCTTCATGTGCAAAGTGGTGTTATCAGTTGTTAATTTCATGCAGTTATACATTTTCATATGCAAACTAGGGCAATCAGCTCGTGATTTCATACAGTCATTCATTTTTCTATACAAACTGGTGCAATTAGCTGGTAATTTCATACATCTTCATATGCAAAGTGGTGTAATCAGTTGTTAATTTCATGCAGTTATACATTTTCATATGCAAACTAGTGCAATCAGCTTGTGATTTCATACAGTCATTCATTTTCCTATACAAACTGGTGCAATTAGCTGGTAATTTCATACATCTTCATATGCAAAGTGGTGTAATCAGTTGTTAATTTCATGCAGTTATACATTTTCATATGCAAACTGGTGCAATCAGCTTGTGATTTTGTAGTCATTCATTTTCCTATACAAACTGGTGCAATTAGCTGGTAATTTCATACATCTTCATATGCAAACTGGAGCAATCAGCTGGTAACTTCATTCAGTCCCACATTTTCATAAGCAAACTGGTGCAATCAGCTGTTAATTTCATACAGTCATACATTTTCCTATACAAACTGGTGCAATCAGTTGGTAATTTCATAGTCATACATTTTCCTACACAAACTGGTGCAATGAGCTGGTAATTTCTCACAGTCCCACATTTTCATAAGCAAACTGGTGCAATCAGCTGGTAATCTCATGAATTCTTTAATGTTTGTCCTCAACGAGATGCAAGCGGCTGGTAATTCTATGTATTCATACATTTCCAAGCAGAAAGGGTGCATATCACTTTTATTATGTTCCTTCACACACAAAGCTGAAGACTTAAGCAAGTCCAAAGATGACATCATCAAGCCAAATCTGCTTCACTATCCAATGGTTTTCTTTCTTTTCTTTTTATAATACTTACCTCCTGTAATGGAAATCTGGAAAACTCCATCTACATTTCAGAAAATTGTCATTGTAATAAACAAAGACAGTCACTAAAAAATCAAGCATGTGTGGTTTGATGATGTCATATTTAGACTTGCTCAAGTCTTCAGTACTGTGTGTGAAGAAAACTGGTAACTTTGATATCAGCACATTGGATTAAAATGGTTTCTTAATAGCTGTTTTGGAAGAAGACTCTCCACCACAGCTATCCTTTGAGCCTTACCGGTCATCCAGTCCTACTGGCCTACTGAATAACACCAGCAGACATGCCTCCACTTGTTCTCTGCTTGCTGGATATTGGTGAAGCTGATTGGCTAATAAATGAAAGACTCTGGACTTTAAGTAGGACTCGACGTGGTCCTCAGTGGCAACGTGGAAGTACACATGAATGAGCTGAATGAAAAGTAGAAAGCAACGAGACTGACACATTTCCCAGAATGCATAGGTTACACGGAATCAAATTTGTGTGTATTGAAACGATATTATCACTTAAATACAGAAGCGAAAAAGAGAAAAATACAGGAGTGATGCCACAACCAATAAATAGCCAAAGAGTATTAACAAATTCCAGAAAGGCAATAACAGAGCATTGGGAAATGAGAAAATGTAAGTTATGTTTTATAAGTTGCACAGAGGATTCAAAAAGTGAAGAAAAGTGGTAAATTTGTCACAATCACTGCTAAAGTTTTAAAACATACTCAAACAGTCTGTTAACTGATCAAACCAAACCAACTATTAAATAAATCCTGAACAGATAATACTGAATCTGGCAAACTACAAACTATAAATGTCTGAAAGGACACCCCCACTGTCTGAGAGTGAGCCCACAACCCCCCCCCCCTCCACAAACAAAAAACACCCAAGAAACAGACACACTTCCAGTAGCAAAATAGAAATGTTACAACACGTAAACATTCCAAAGATGAAATAATAATGATGTAAAGACTCTCAAATATGGATAACATTTGAGAAAACATCTCTCCTCCCCCCCACCTCCCTCCCCTATCCAACTATAATTGGATGCTCGATTCAAAGTCCTGTTGTATATTACTCTCGCACCTTAACAACGCTGGTTCTTATTTGGCTTGAGTTATGATGAGCTAACACAATCAGAGTATCCAGTTTAATAACAATGCCCAGGATTTTTTCGAGATTAGCTTCGCTCTGTGACATTATGGCATCGCTCAACAGATCCAGCAAAGAAGAACTGAATTTGTTCAAAGAGGGATTCTTCTCGCTGGCGCCCAAACTGCTGAAACTTGATAAATCTTGGTTGTTGAGAGAACTAGGAGTGGGTACGTCGGCCATGCTGAGGATGACAAAATCACCTCCTTCGCGAGGCTGTGAATCTGCAGAAGTGGATAGATGACGTAATTATGTTTAATCAAAGCAAATGTAAATATTCAAATGTGTAATTTTCAACGTGTTTGCCAGATAGGCAGGCAATTTCCAGTCACTAACTTGAAAATGCAAGTTTTCTTCTTCTTTAATTTCAAGCAAAAATGGTTTGAAATTTAACGGTATCTGTCACACTATGATGACAATATGATCATAGCCAAGTCCAACCAGACATATTTTACTCGTACAGGAAAATGGTTAAGAATATCTATGGTTCCTTACAGCTGTTGTTAGATTCCATGAGTATGAACGATACATGAAAAGCAAACAGGCTAAGGAAAGAAACAAGACTGGGAACAGTTTCACATGAAACTTACTGTTTTCCAAAGCCTATTGACCGAGACTGACAATCTCGTCTAAAACTTGAGTCAGCATTTTAGCTTTATCAAAGGTAAATGTTTGTTTTCTCTGACGCAGTTGTTGGTGTTAAAGATCATACAAGTACCACAGCTTCCAGGCTCTCAAACCTATGTACCTTTACCTTGGCAGGCTTTCTTACTACTTTTTCCGACTATATATGAAGTTGAATGTAAACCAACCACCACAAAATCACTTAATAGTAGTCTACAGCTGAACATAAAATTTCAAAAAATATAGAAAATGTAGTAATGTAGATATATGATATTCAAGAGAATGGACCTAACACAGGCTAGCACACAGGCCTAACGGTCGTAAACAAAACAGAGAGATCTGATTGGCCCATGATCTGTTGGGCAAGGCTTGCAAATTTTGAATGAAGTTTGTAGAATCTACGGACTCGTTAACAAATCTGGCAAATTTTATTCGGCTCAAAATATTTCACGACAGATAACTCAATAAAAATAAAGGTTATTAATACGAAAATTGCATAGAACGGTGTTATTTTCACTGAGCTTTTAGGGCAGGAAGCTGGAAAAGTCAAAGTTAAAATTTGGCAAACACATATTGAGACTTGAAGTACTTCATGCTAGAGCTATAAACTTCTATTCTTTCATTTTTTTGCTTCAAACAAGGCTGTAGGCAAGGGCTATCATTACCATGTCCAGACTGACTACTGATGCCTGATGGATCCTCAATAGTTGCTATGGAGTCTACAGTTTGATTTGCAGTGTTTGCTATGGAAATGGAGCTATCAGCATCCTTGTTGTCTAAGGTAGGGCTGTCTTGACCATTGGAAGGATGATGTTCACTGGCATCCTCTCCTTTGATGTCCTCATCTTTGGCATCAGACAATTCCACACTTTGGGTTCTCGTTCTGCTCCGAGATGTCTGTACCACTGTCGACGAGACTGATGTAAAGTAAACATACGAAAAGGCATCAGACAGATACTGCTGGTGACACCAAGGTCATCCCAACCAGGTATTTAAAGGCATCAGACAGATACTGGTGGCAATATCAAGGTCACCCCACCCAGGTATTAAAAGGCATCAGACAGATACTGCTGGTGACACCATGGTCACCCCACCCAGGTATTAAAAGGCATCAGACAGATACTGCTGGCGACACCATGGTCACCCCACCCAGGTATTAAAAGGCATCAGACAGATACTGCTGGCGACACCATGGTCACCCCACCCAGGTATTAAAAGGCATCAGACAGATACTGCTGGCGACACCAAGGTCACCCCACCCAGGTATTAAAAGGCATCAGACAGATACTGCTGGCGACACCATGGTCACCCCACCCAGGTATTAAAAGGCATCAGACAGATACTGCTGGTGAAACCATGGTCACCCCACCCAGGTATTAAAAGGCATCAGACAGATACTGCTGGCGACACCATGGTCACCCCACCAAGGTATTAAAAGGCATCAGACAGATACTGCTGGTGACACCATGGTCACCCCACCCAGGTATTAAAAGGCATCAGACAGATACTGCTGGCGACACCATGGTCACCCCACCCAGGTATTAAAAGGCATCAGACAGATACTGCTGGCGACACCATGGTCACCCCACCCAGGTATTAAAAGGCATCAGACAGATACTGCTGGTGACACCATGGTCACCCCACCCAGGTATTTAAAGGCATCAGACAGATACTGCTGGTGAAACCATGGTCACCCCACCCAGGTATTTAAAGGCATCAGACAGATACTGCTGGCTGACAAAACACATCATAAACCAAAACAATGGTGGCCACAGAAACTGTTGGTTAAACAAATGGTAACAATAGGGAGAAACATCCTATTAGGAACCACACAGTGACAACATCCAAAAGGGTGAAAAAAGTATGAGTGTGAACACTATGGTAACCATGGTGACCACCCTATGGTAACCATGGTGACCACACCCATTTAGCACATATAGAGCTGCATGACTTACATTTATGCTGGTTGAAGTAGAAGCTGGAAGGAGCATGGCAAACAAAGGTGTTAACAGCTGGATGTGTGGAGAGCAAGAAATCAGAAATCTCAGCCATGAGGTGAGGATCTGCTGGATCTGTAGGAAGCCCTAACATGGTCCTGATCAGTCTGACAAGCCCTTCTAGAGAGGAAGGAGGAACTGCAGGAAGGTCATCATCATGCCTCTCCTATGAAAAAAAAAAAACAGTCATATATTTTTGTTAATTTAATTGGTAGGAAGAGAGATAAACAACAGATTCAGAGTCTTAATGAATCACAAAATACCTATTATTCTAATGTTTTGCAAAATATTAGCAGCAACAGATCACAATTTTTCACCATTTTTTTTTGTGATCCATTCACCATAAAGAATGTCTGTACTGCAGCCAGGCATAACATTTGATTTAGGTACAACCACAACACAGATATGAGTGACAAGACAACACTGTAGCTTATGATAGCAGCCTCAAAATCTGGGAAGAGATATCAAGAAGGTGAATTACTTTGGATTTGATCGAATAGAGTTTAATAGACACAAAAAAAGGGCTTACATAAAAGAAAATTCACATCATTAATATATCATATATAATATATATATTAGAAATATTTTTTCAGGCCAAGAACAAAAAAGAGAAAAACTTTCCTTTTTCAGCAAGTTTTATTGCAGTTTTTGTGATCCATTCACCATAAAGAATGTCTGTACTGTAGCCAGGCATAACGTTTGATTTAGGTACAACCACAACACAGATCGCATAATGTCACTGAATGCTTGCATGTAGACTTGTGCATGGTATGAAGTTGCACAAGGCACAATCTTAACCAAAGATATGAGAGACAAGACAACACTGTAGCTGACGATAGCAGCCTCAAACTCAGGAAAAGAAATATCAAGAAAGTGAATTACTTTGGATTTGATCGAATAGAGTTTAATAGACCAACAACAAAAAAGGGCTTACATAAAAGAAAATTCACATTATTTGAATTATTTTGCAATTTCTGAAGAAATATTTTTTCATGCCAAGAACCTTTTGGACAAGTTTGATTGCATCCGACGAACCTTGCACATGACTAGCAGCTTCTGAACAAGGCCGACACTCTGCAGCTTCTCAAAGTTGAAGTGACGATGAGGGTGGTTGCGTTTGATCAGCATCTGTATGGCGTCTAGGAGGAGACAGAATAAGGATGGATCTCCTTGATTCCAGATCCTCCAGTTGAGGATCAGCTGGGTGAAAATTTCTTCATCTTGCAGAATGCAGTCAGTCTCTCGATGTACTTTGTAAGAATCAGTTAGTGTACAGTAGTAAATGACAGCTGGGCTGCAACAACTATCAAAGAGAACCTACGACCAGATCAAAAATTATATATATATATAAATAACATAATATATATTTGCTGGATTACAACTTTCACGTTGAAAAAAAAATCTCCTGCAAAATTGCAAAGTATATTGAGAGTCACTAAACCCGGTTTGTGATTTTTACAAGGATGAGTCTGGGGTAAAAAAACAATCACGGAACTTTGCAAAAATTGCGGTATAGGCTCCAGTTTGCGTATGCTACAGTGTGTGAGGATAAGTTTGTGTCCCCCTGCAGGTTGGCTATCCATAGGTAATGAAAAACATGCGAACGATGAATCAAAATATAGAACGCTGTTGTTAGAAATTCACGGTTATTAAGAGGTGTAAATCTCGGAGGTAGAAAAAAAATCACGGATATTCCGCGAATTTGCGGAAAAAGCTCATGCCTGTATTTTTGATCCTGATTTTGCAATTCAAATATCTTCATGAGAGATGCTGCACAGTTCTGTCAAGTCATAATTTGTGCATTTTATAAACTAATAAATGATTTCTCTCTGATAAATGAGAGAATTGAATTGAATCATACATTATTGCTTGCTTTCACATTTCAGCTGTAATATAACGTCACTAAGAAACAACAACAAAAATGAATAAGAAAAAAAAAACTTTTGCATGTCACACCTTCAAAAGTTCTGGTCCAACTTTAAATTTTGATGAGATCAAAACTTTTGCTAACATTGAAGGTCCTGACATAGTTCTGAATTCAGAGGCAAGAGAATAACTTGAGTTTTGTAAAACCATAAGAAGTTTGACCGCATCAGCTTGGTGTCCGGGGCTGGGTGTGCATTCCACCAACTGAACAAGGAGAAAAGAGAACAATTGCAAATAGTAAAATTATTTAACATCTTGATGAACAATTTACATAATTCATCTAACTAGTCAAAAACCCTAACAACAGTCCTTAATCAAATGTTAGTTTTTCCAAAAATTATATATCTGAAAATATTTAATAGAAATCTTACTTTTTCCCTCCCCCATACCATCCCCCTCCTCCCCCCTCCTTCTTGGTAGAGAAATTACAGTGACTCCAGCCAAAGAACACTACAAGAAATGGACAAAACTAACTCAAATTTCAAGTGCTCCATTATGACACTATCACTTGGTTTACCCATGCATTAATTTTACTACCTAGCAAAATGGTAACATTACAACCGAACAGACCACTTTAAAAGTACAGTGTATTTGTTTAAGGAGATTCTCACCTTTGCGAGAAAAAAGAGAAAGGTACTAATGCCGCCAATATCGTGGATGGCTTTTACGAGATGATGAGAAGATGACAAAGGAATGTGGCAAGAGACAAAGGCTTGGATGACATCTGGGGACTGACTTGTTCCTTCCCTGGGAGATGATTTCCCTGGTAAGACCCTGCTCAAAGTATTTCCCTGCTGGTGAGTTTTCTTAAAGATATTACAGTGGTGATGCACGTTGGGTGAGTATCCCAAGATTAATGATTCCTAGGTTAAAAGAATCAGAACCAGAGAAATGAGTAGCAAGTTTTCAACTTAATTTAAAAATGAGCAAAATAATCATTGGCTAGTCAACAGGACTCGTAGTCCTTATGGCAGTGTTCTGCAAAACTTTCATGCCCAGGACCAATGATCTTCCATGAGGACTAAGCCTTCCAGACCACCACTCCTCAAAAATCGATACCACAGGACGCACAAGAGCTAGTTTGGACTCCCTACTTGATGTTTCAAAAGATAAAGAACTTGGTTGGCCAGCTCAGAAAATTGTACATTTGGAATATTGCTTTTTCGATCCACTTAAGAGGGGCGCCAAATAGTTTGCATACCATTGGTTTGAAGCCCACTTTAGCCAATCATAATCAGTGTTTCTTTCAAAATGATTGACTTCCTTTAGGAACGATTGTACTGGGATATAATAATGTCGGGGCAAGTGTTTCATGGTAGTCCGGTTGTCCCTGAGGACCGAATAATCTGATCAGACAACCGAAATCAGCAGTGGAGGTTGTCCGGGGGGAACGACAACTTGTTGACATCAAATTCACATTGCATTGTAATTAAATACCCGCAAACAGGTTAAATGATAAATTGTACATACTGCTTATCGTTACTTGTGCTTCATTGTTTTCTGACAACCAAACTTGCTGTTTGGACAACCAAAAAGTAAGACTTGGATGTCGAAGAGACGACCAGACAAACAAAACCCCTCAATTTTTGTCCTGCTATGTGATTACAAGAGAAACACTCAGAAACTCTCAATAAATGATAACGATGATTATGTACACCTTTGAAAATGATAACGGCTGATAATAATTCAAAACTACAACACACCAGGTGTAGCAGTCTATAAGTATCAAATTCAATTCACATTATCCACCATTTTTTGGCTCTACTCTTTCACTAAATTTCAGCTAGATGGAATAGACTGAATGTGTTTTAATAGCCTTACCTTGAACTGTTTGTAATCAACTCCTCGTTTTCCATTCAGAAACTCCCAGTGTAGATCTGAATTTATGTGATCGGCCTTGAGATGTCTGCTATAGAGGGATCTGGGCTGTGATCCTTCACAGGTAGAGAGACCGAAGTAATTTGGTCCGTTTGAATATAGATGAAGAGCCAACTCATTATTCAGGGTAGTGAAATCTGTTCAAGTTTAAAGACAGAAGCAAAATTTCATATTGGTGACTCCTCAGCAAAAAAAAAGAACTTTATTATATTTGTTCTTTAGCTGCTAACATATTATCAACTAATAAAAATCATTGCCTTTCAACAGTTGTCGTGAAAGACACATTTTTTATTGAGTTCATCACAACCTAACGATGCCATAGTATACAGTTAATGGAAAGCTATTGAAGGAACCTCTGTCAGTTTAGTCTAACATCTCATAACCCCTCCCCCTCCCCCTGCCCATCCACATCCAAATACAGAAACAGTTGGTGGTTTTCATATAAAGTAGATGACTAAAAGTGCAGAGAAATATAAGTATTTTTCATCATACATACAATCAAGAGTTGCAAAACCTTGTTTGGAACTTTCCCCTTCCAAAAAAAAAACAACCCCTAAAAAACTCATGATTAGTCCCACCATCCACTTAATGATGTGGTGGAGAGGATAGTATTAAGAAGAATGTTCAACTTCAGTAATGACACACTTTAAAACTTACCATTAAACAACATCATATTCCCAATTTGTACATTTCCAAAGCCCTCTTGGAATGTGTCACATTCTGAACTCTGACCTATAAACAACCAACCATGTGATGTTGTCTTTGGCAAGGACCTCAGTGAGGTTTCCAAGGTGACCGGTTTGGGTAACTGTCCATTCGTAACTAATGTAATCTGTTGGATGATCAAATGTACAAATGGCTGACATGACGCACGGTGTAAAATAATTTCTTCCCGAGAACCATTTCACCTTAAAGCCAATTATCATGAAACAGGCAGAAAATCAAGTATAAAGCAAGACAAAAGATGTTTACAAAACATTGACTATTCTTGGCAAGGGTGACAGACATTTAACCCTTGGCAACATTAGAAGATAGCCATAATGTACCACCAGCTTCCTATAAATATTCATAGCTCACAGATAAACTACTTACATGCCTTTTGATAAACAATCTGATAAGAAATTAAGCATCCACTGAATATTCACGATATTTTGATGAGTGACGATGGGTACAAGGAATGGAGGATGCAGGGGTTGCTGTCCTTTGAAGGAGACACTTGAAATGGTGGAAAGAAGGACAGAATAAGGTATTTTTGAAGGGGTTACCTTTCCAAGAATCTTGTTGTTTTGCGAAGATTCCTCTTGATACGTCAGAGCCAGATGACACCATTCACCCAAAGGTATTATTCCAGTACATTGCACCTCTGTGAGAACTTTGCTGTTTGATGACAGTCTATGAGTACATACAAGATAGGCATAATAATAGATAGAGAACACCCTAAACATTGCAGGAAAATTCCTTACTTAAAGATGTTGAATTTGTGGCAAAAAGGTATTTTCTCTTCTACTGATGATGTGTACGATACACAGAACAAGCTCAAAATTTTACTATGCTGTCAACGTTAATCTTGAAACTAAATGTTGCTTGGATGATTTATACAATGTGCCCAAAAAATCAAAACAATATTTGCATTGTTTGATTTACAATGAAGTTGTGAAAAAGAAAAAATGAAAGAAAATTGTGTGGCAGTTATCATGCCAGGCACTGACATTTCATCTAATATTGATATAAGTGTAAAAAGCGTTAACTGTGTGAATCACAGGCTATGACACAGTTGAATGATTTAGGTTGTCTATATGTTTGTAGTTCTAAGCAATCACAGCTTACTATCAAGCTATTTCTACAAATGGGAGGCCAAGCGGGTGAAATGGATTTTTTTTTTACATTTTCATGGATATTCCCAGGACAGGATATCAAGATGGGGACATTTCCAGGGACACTCTTATCAGTCCTCGGGTTTCAATGTACTGTCCCAGAAATCAGAGACACCTGGTCACCTTATAGAAAGGACCTTTGAACAACAATAACAGCTTAACACACTTTATATGTACATAGAAAAACTGTTCTAGTGCTATTCATGACCCTCTTTACAAACACATCTTTCCTTTTTTCAATTGTTTTTACATTTTCATGCAAATTCCCAGGACAGAATCTCAATATGGAGACATTTGCAAGGACACTCTCAAACAATCCCCAGGCTTCCATGTACCGTCCCCAGAAATCAATGATGCCTGGTCACCTTATATAAAGGACCTTTGAACAACAACAACAGCTTAACACATTTATATGTACATAATAAAACTGTGCTAGTGCTATCCATGAACCTCCCGACAGAATTCGTCTTCCTTTTATCCTCTTTTCTGTAAAAATTTTAGCCATTTCTAATCAGACAGGAATAAATATCAATTTTCCATTCTGTGGTCAACCAAAGCACTCAGCAGGAGCATGATTAAGAATTCGCTTATCATAGCCGTAAAATAAAGGCTTTTTTATCTAGAGCTGTTTATCATGTAAACACAAAGCCAATCTGTGACCTTTATACACCTCATTACTTACTTACCTTAAGATTAGACATGATGGTCTAAATCCTGCCCAGACCTCCAAACAATGGTGACTTGTTCCAACAGAGAATACATGGACTTGATCTTTGCACTTAATCTGATCTGTTGACCTAGAATCCGAACGTCCTGCAATATTTTGCGGAGATAGAATCAATAAGACGTTACTTAGCCCAAGTAATTGGTGCAATTGGTGGAAAATAATGGTCACCTAAATTCAGCTGCAGTGTGCGGAAGACAGGAAGAGGACAGTAAAAGCAGTCCACCTGAGGATACTTATATTAGGCAATTACTGATTGAAAATGAATTCAATCACAGGTTAACAAAAATTGTTAACATCCAAACGGGTTCAGTTATGCTTACATGATGAAACTTGACCGAATTTTAATGGCAGTGAGATGAAAGTTTCATTGTTGGTTTGCAGGTTAGGCTAAAGTTTCATTGTTGGTTTGCAGGTTAGGCTAAAGTTTCATTGTTGGTTTGCAGGTTAGGCTAAAGTTTCATTGTTGGTTTGCAGGTTAGGCTAAAGTTTCATTGTTGGTTTGCAGGTTAGGCTAGAATGGGATGCAAACCAATGACCTCAGTATTACAAGTTCTGTGGTCCACCTACTAAGCTATCCAGCCCTTGTTTTTGTTTTTGTTTGGGTAATACTGCTATCTCTTTGTGAGGAAGTTCCAGTCTAGTCAACCTGTTCTTTCACCTTCCAAATTTGTTTATAAATTCTCAATCATTTGCATTTGTCAGCAAGACAAAATATACTAATGTTGAACTGGATAAGGATATCCAAGGAAAGAGATTGACTGAGATTTGATAAATGTGGACAGCCATTTTCACTTTCGTGATCAACGAACCTGTGACCTTGAAAGTTTAAACCCTCTTATCATGGTGTTATCTGATGCCAGCTTTTGTTCATATGACAAAAGGAAACACTCATGATTGAAAAGAAAGAGAAACAACATTAACGACTGAACATCAAACCTGCCAAAATGTTGGATAGGATTAGCCAGTTACTAGGTATTGATTGTAGGGCTTACGAGTCTTGGGCACTGTGTCAAAATGAAAATCTGCAGCAGCAGCTGCAAAGTCCCTGGCAGCGAGGCTGAATCAATAAATCAAACAACGGAGGATCAGGGATGTGCCCACGCTGGGCTGCACTGGGCCGCCCCGCTCAGCACTAAAAATTACCGCCCAGCACTGTCTTAAAAATCGTGAATCCCGCCCAGCACTATTTTCATCTAAAATCTCAACATTCCTAACAATATATTTCACACAAAAAATTTAAAAATGTAAATTGTTAGCAAAACTAGTGTATGTGCTTAAAAAGCTACGCAAGTGCCAGCATTTGGCATCTGAGCACCTTCAAAATTCAAAAACTTTCTCAAAGGGGAGGGGGACACCTCCTCCCCCTTAGACCCTCCCCCAGGACGGCAATCAGTATACCCGGCAGTCAGGAAATCCTGGGCACATCCCTGGAGGATATCCCGACAGACCAGCAGTGCCTATTGTGTCAAACTGCAGAACACAAGCATTATGCTGCAGCCCCCTCAGCATCCTACTATTGTCCTTTAGTGAAATCATAACACATGCATCTCATTAACACATGCCTGGATGGATTTAACTAGCAGACACACAGCATACAGAGTCAGACATTGATTGTGGGTTACCATTAGTGACGAGAATCTCTGATCAAACTCAAACAAGACCATTTTGCAAAGGCAAGATAAGACATTGGAGAGTAAATATATTATCAAACATAAGTACAAGCAAACTACAGCAATTAGCAAGTAGCCGTTAACAAGAGAGATACTGTGAAATGGATGTTATTTGCTACTGCAAAGTAAGTTGCTATTTAAACCATGTCTGAAATGAATAGCTGCATATTCAATCTAGGTGGTACACTGTGAGTTGGGGCATCCATGGTACAGGTACAGTAGTCAGTTTTAATAGGTCCTATGGTACCATAGTAAAGAACTTTTGTTCAAAAGAGATGATTTTGGAACAGGCGCTGTATTCTTAAACGTTCTTGAAAGAAATTGGCAGTAGTACAAGATCATATGCTTAAAATTTGATCCCTCAGCATTAACTTCACAAAATTTCTTAAGCGTTCTTCTAAATAGCATAAGTTCTTAACGTTTAGACACACAATTCTGCATCAATCACTTTTTCGACCATTTTGACCATCTTACTTTTGGATCCTTCTTTGGCTTTGCTGTATCTCTTTTCAAAGCTGCCACTTTTTCCTCTCTTCATCACTGAAGTCTTTTTAGGTGACTCCTCCAGCTTCATCCACATGCTCATAGAGAGTCCCTTCGACAGGAGAGGCGGCCACTGCAAGACATTCTCCAAGGAGAGGTGCAGAGGGGCTATCTTTGAGATGTTGCATGAGGGTGCAGTCTTCTGATTGAAATGGTTCTCCTGTATGTGCACCTCTGGATATGGTTTGCTGACCACTGGGAATGATAGACAATGATTGGGTCTGTCTTGAGTAGCACACGCTATGCTCAGCAACGTCTTAAGCAACTCAGGCTGTAGAGAAACAGACAAAGTCTCACTAAAATTTAATGAAAACACATTTCGTAACAAAGAAATAATAAAATATATTTTAAAAATGAAAAAAGAATAAGGATTCAAGAAAATTCCTCCCCAAGATGCAAAAGACTGCATAAGGCACTGGTGTTGTAGAACATTAGTAAAATATACATGGTATCAAACTCTGTAGGCAAACATGGTGAACATTAGTACTTGCTTATAAGCTTAGGCACCATAATCCCATATATATTTATGTATTAGGCTGTAACAAATTTGAAAGATTTACTTGTTTCTCTTTATAAGGTATAGTTGCATCTTAGTATACACTGTGTATCAAGTTGGCCATACAGCAAGATAAGTTGAAATTCAAGAGAAAAAAGTTATGATAGTTTGAAAGAAATATACCAAGATGTATTCTTCTTCAGTGTCACAGAGTTGCAGTAATCGTCTTAGCTGCATGGCAGTGATGGTGTTCTCGACGAGGACAGCTATAAGCTCGATGAGCAGACAACGGACTCCTAGAAAGAGAAAACGTATGTAAGGAAGAGACGACGAATACTATGGGCAGAGAAACTGAACTCCTCTGATAAATAATCACAAAAAGGAATTGGGTGAAGGCACATTCAACGAAACGACATTCACATCGACCTCATTAATTCGAAGGAGCAAAGGAATAAAGGGGGTAAGAGGAAGAGCTGTTGCACATCTGTAGCAGTTACGAATCCATATGGCATTATTTACAGGGCTTGGATTAAGTTTATAGGAGATCAAGAGAGGTATCTGGAGACTGAACAGGATAAATGTTTGCAGGTTTACAATATTATATCTGAACTTGGAAGGAGGACAAGTTGTCTTGGCCTGGGGGAGGGGTCTAAATTAAGGGAATCCCCTCCCCCTTCTGCTTGATGAAAAAAAAATTTTTTTAAGGTCATACCTACATAAAAACGGTACAAGAATAATAGTTAAAAATATCATCAAACGTAAGGCTGTTAATACTATATAATTACAACACGAAGGAGTGTTACTATGGAAACGTTACATTTCTCGGCTTAAACTGGAGTAGCTACATGGCCGAATCATTGTCAATGAAGTTGTTCTACTGTATTTTTTACAACTTTGTCAGAACTACATATTAAATCTGGACATTTTATAAAAATCTTGTAGATCCACCCTGAAGCTCACTGAGACAGAGAGAAGACACGTCCGGGATAATCCTTACATATGTGGCAGACCTAAACATGTGCGTTTGATTAAAGTCCATATGCTTTGTTGAGATATGCTTTGCTGTGCTTTCTAGTCACTGTGGTCATGAGACCGTTAATTAAAACATCACTTAAGCAACATGCTTACCGCCATCTCTGTTCTCAATGCCCTTCAGAACATCTGCATAATTATCCAAGATGACAGAGACCAGATCGCAGCGACACAGCTCCGATCTGTTCATGGAGGACATCTTGTTGATGGAGGAAGGCTTGGAGAGGGTCAAGAGCCTCCTTAAAGCCACCTTGGTTGCCTCCACTCTCACATCGGAAGAGGAGGAGGAGGAGGAGGCAAGGACTTCGAGGAGGGTGGTACAAACTTCGGGATGTTCCAAGAGTTCCTGTTGAGTGTCCTCTTCTCGACCGGTAGCAAATCCGGCATCTACAGTAGAAAAAAGTGTATCATGAATATGCATGAGTTAGTTACAGATAAAATAAGCTAAAGACAGTTCAAAAGAAACTCATAAAGTATCCAATGCAGAAACAAAGCTGTGGATATTATAAATACACTTAAAAACAGACAAAATGTTAAGGCAGACAGTCCCACAGATAGGTGCCTATTTCTCAACAGGAATTTGATCTCATGGATTAACATTGGTATATGCAGCTTGCTTATGATCTTCACTCATTGTACAATGACAAATCTTATTCTTTTCTTCTGTTTCTCACGCTCTTGGGATGTGGTCTTTGTGCTTGTGTGGAAGAACAAGTAAGCTGACATTTATAGAACTATCAATTTCAATCCTGTGCAACTTTACACATTTTGAAGCATCATGCAACTCTTTACTTTCACAACACTGAAACAGAAAGTGCATTTGAACTTTGGCAATTTCCACATGACAGATGAGTAATGACTTTATAGAAGCATCAGTGATTTGGTTAAATTAGTTTAATAATCAGGAGACAAGTTGAGTACTAGGAAGTAAGTATCCCTGCCCTCATTAAAAATACAAAACAAGTGCCCTCTCTTCATATGTTGAAAGTTTCTCACAAATTATAAGAACAATGGCAATGAATGAACTATATGACGATGGGATTTTAGTATCAGATAAAACCAAAAACATTGGACACTATCAATACAAAAAAGGTGAGTTAACACCATGAATATAGGCAATAAAAAGACAACAGTTCTTTCACTTCTAAATATGAAATCCATAGACAAAATATGGGAATTTTGAAAAATATTTAAATTATTTAAAAGAATAGTTGACATCTTTAGATACTTGAAGTAGTAGTAGTAGATATAAGCAACTATGGCTATTTTAGAGAACATTTTTGAAGACATAGTTTTTGTTGCTACTAACTGTTTCCATGCCAATTTCTTTGCTGAGTGGGTAGAAATTTTATACAAGTAAAATACAAATGATAGGTCAGAGTTTGCTGATTGGAAGTATAATCAACTGTATTCACTACGGTACCCTGTACGTACCACAAGAAACTGCTGACTATTACGACACCACTGGACTTGGCTCTAGACTAGAATTATCTTTTTCAAACAAATTAGGGTAAAACAAACACACAGTTTACGTATCCAAACATGGAATAGTGTTGGAGGTGTTCACTTTACTGGATAAAACGAATTCTTCACACACAAAGAACAAACAGGAAATGACCTACATCAAGATTAAGATACCTCTCAAGGGCCACAGATTCTGACATCAATTGCAGTGAAGAAGATTTTGCGGTTAGTTTGCAAAACCATATTAAACTAATCTCTAATTTAACTCCCATTTTCAAGCAGAAAAGAATAAACTACTATGGACAACCAAAAGCCATAACCTGTAGCCAGAGGTTCTTCATCGAAAAAAAAATTACGAGACCATTTCTGGCAACATTCAAGCACACCCAAGTTTGTTATAACATTTTAAGTATCACTTTTTGTTAAATTTGCAGCAATGTATAGTGGTCCAATTTGTGGCCACTAAAATATACAGTACATCAAAACATCACCTGTGTTACTTAGGTTTGACTTACATTACTACATCAAATCATGACCATAGGCACAGACTTGTGCACTTTGCAAATAAAACACTACATTCAATTTGTGAGACACAAAAGTTTCTGCATTTTCACTTAATTATGGTTAATGAACCAAAACGCATCAGTGATAAAACTGCAACTCCAGAGATCTCTTCGTAGCAGGGGAATATCTCCCCAGACACCTGCCCACCCCCCCATCCCCCAGTTTTGGTAAAAAAAGGTACCCTTATTTCCATTTCCTTGAAAGTAGTAACACATGGAATCTAACAATAAATAAAAGCAGGATTGGGCACACAAGCTGATGATGAAGTGCTTTGTACTCAAGACTACAAACAGGCATTTGCTCTGGAAAAATTAATCTCTACAATCAAGTAAATTCTTATGAAACAAGCTACACCAAATATGCAGATCAAGTGTTTACAGGGAAGAAAATGTTTTGTTTTGATAAATAGTAGAGCATAATATAGTATCCACATTTTATGTGTGGTAATTTGTAGGTGTTTGAAATTGTTGTTTTTTTTTCATGAAATACTCAAGATACTACTGCACTGTGTACAAGCAACTGGCAGAAAACTTGGCGATTTTGTCAAGTTTACATAACATTTTTTAGTTATCTGATCCCAGAAAAGTGATTCTCAGACTAGACGTCCCATCATACCTTCTTGATTTTTCTCAGCGTCGCTTTCGCTGTCTGCATCATAACCTTCTTCGGTACTCCACGGGTCACTCACATCACTTTGGCCATCACTGGTTTCAAAGATGTCTTCCCAAGAGCCTAAGAGGTTTCCATCATCCTCCTGGTGCTACAGGTGGAACGAAAAAAAAGGGATTGCACGATTCAAGCATGACATCTTTAGGTTGAGTTTGAGTTCATTTCCACAACAGTACAATAAGAAAATACTTCATTTACTGCAATTACAATAAGGCTGTAGATGAAGCCAAAAAAGTACTCCCTTTACAAGAAAGGCAAACGAATAAAGGAAACAGAACAAGAAAAAATTATAGAGAATGAAGAATAGGGTAGTACCGACTACCCAAGTATTTAGTAGTAGTTATTACACAGAATGAGGCTCAACTTCCAGTAATGATACCTTAATATTGTAACATTTGTCTTTATATAATCTTTCATCATTTTCTTCAGGTAGAGTTACTAGTTCTGTGATAGCTTGCCCACCGATCTATCTTACGTAAGGTAATAAATTGGTTGAATATATCCAGGGACCAACAATGTTATCGGAAACAAATACTCCTTTGTTTACTTATAATTGGCTGTCATTAATGGAACGATACACTAAATGAACACTAAATTACATACACAGATAAGATAGTTACTATATTGAGTTTGATTTAGGGTTCAAGTTTCACAGATAAGTCAACTGCAATGTGTAGATACCTTCTTCCCATTTCTCAATAACCCTGAAAAAGCTTAAATGAGCACCAAATGATATGAATACATGTTACACACCCTTTAAATTTCAATTCTCAACATTAAAAATGTCTTCATAAAGCAACATATGGAATGCTGACTGGGAAATCATTAACACATTAGAGAGGGGGAGGAAGGGGAGGAAGGGGAGGAAGGGGAGGAAGGGGAGGAAGGGGAGGAAGGGGAGGAAGGGGAGGAAGGGGGGGAAGGGGCAGAAGGGGAGGAAGGGGAGGAAGGGGAGGAAGGGGAGGAAGGGGAGGAAGGGGAGGAAGGGGAGGAAGGGGAGGAAGGGGAGGAAGGGGAGGAAGGGGAGGAAGGGGAGGAAGGGGAGGAAGGGGAGGAAGGGGAGGAAGGGGAGGAAGGGGAGGAAGGGGAGGAAGGGGAGGAAGGGGAGGAAGGGGAGGAAGGGGAGGAAGGGGAGGAAGGGGAGGGAGGGGAGGGAGGGGAGGAAGGGGAGGAAGGGGAGGAAGGGGAGGAAGGGGAGGAAGGGGAGGAAGGGGAGGAAGGGGAGGAAGGGGAGGAAGGGGAGGAAGGGGAGGAAGGGGAGGAAGGGGAGGAAGGGGAGGAAGGGGAGGAAGGGGAGGAAGGGGAGGAAGGGGAGGAAGGGGAGGAAGGGGAGGAAGGGGAGGAAGGGGAGGAAGGGGAGGAAGGGGAGGAAGGGGAGGAAGGGGAGGAAGGGGAGGAGGGGGAGAGGGGGAGGAGGAGAGTGGATGGCAGTTAGTAAGCAGAAGTATCTTGCTTACCATGTTTCCCCACTTGACACTCTCTTTCTATGGAACCAAGAGATTAGTAGGGATGAGACTAAAAGTTAAAATCAGATTTCAACAAATTAGTCAATAAAAACACAAGACCACAAACAAGGCAAAAACCTAATGCTTACCTGTCTGAAGACACAATGATTCTTGACATTGGATTCGTCACAAGGTTGATCCAGAGCGATTCTCATCAACGAAGAAACCAATCCCTGAGAAACTTCTTCATCTAAACAAACTTTGGTACTTGTCAAGTTATCTTTTAAGCACTGCAAGACCTGTGGAAACAAAGATTACAGCTTTATTGCAGCTCATTTGTATTTGAAGTCATAACACCTTCAGCCACACAATTATACACTTGCAAACAAAACATATTTTTACTTTTTGTGTCAAGAGGTTTTAACCCTGACAAAGTCAATTAAAATCTTTTCAAAAGAAACACCAGTGTTTAAAGCCTAGGCCTACAATGTTTATATCTGACGTACTTGAACCTAACCTAATTTACATGTGAGTATTACATGTTAGAGTTTATTATAGCAATTACCAGCTATGGCTAACTATAAGCTTGTCGCTTCTGCATGAGAGAGAGTAAATGCTCCACAGTGTCCCTCCACTAAGCACTTAACCACTTAAGATTGACCGCAGTTATAAGTGACACATGGATTTGTAGTTTTAGAAGTGAAGCACAAGCAGATACTTTAAAAGAATTGTTCAGGTGGCTATTTTATCCAAATGCTATTTTGTGTGTTATCTACTGCAAAAGCTAACTTATTATACTGTTAAGAACTAGCAAAAGTTTATAACATGAATACAATACTTTAAAACTACATGACATGAAATTGTCATAAAGTGAAACAAGATGGAAGGCAATAATGGGTAGTTTTTTTTTAATTTTTATAAACCTGTAGCTCACCTCAGCATACACTGCATCATTTTTAAGGTTCAGAAGCACCCTTGTGATAGCTTCCACCAGTCCTAAGGAGAGCATGACCCTTGACCTAGTCTCGTTCTCCTCCTCCTCCTCCTTGTCGTCATTTTGATCACAAGCCTCTTCATCTTCTACTTTAGTAATATGAAATAACGAATTAAGAGAAACCCTGAATATCCTAAGACAAAACTTCAACAAAGCTACTACTCTCGCTGTTTCCAGTTTCGTTTTGAAAGTTTCAACAAAGATAGGGCTGATAGACACAATGTTACTGCAAGTTCTCCACACAGATGTACAGAGAGACAGTTTGGCAGTATCAATCCATTGGTCAGCCTCGATGCTGCTCCTATCGCTGGGCCTGCCCACGAAGGATGTGACGTCTGGAACACTGCTGCTCCCTGAAATCTTTCTGATTGAAGTCGGAGAGATCGGGAAACTTTCTCTCATGGAGGAAAATGCAGACTCGATGCTCTGTGAGACAAACTGCTCTCTCGGACTTGACACCCAAACATACGATTTCAACTTGTCATCTATGTCACCAGGGGAAGAGCTCTGTGATCCGATCGGAGACAATTCTGTAGAAGACTCTGTGCTCTTGATCCCTTCCCAGGGTGATATTTTCTGTATGATGTCAAAGAAGAGTTGTATAACAGCTTGGTCGGTGATGGATGAGGGCACCTCATCAGAACTGGACTGAAGGTCACTGGTCTGGTACGTACCTGCACTCAATCCACTGTCGTACGTCTGAGCCCTCTTTCGACTTTTCATGCTCTTTTCTGCGTGTTTCTGAGACACGCCCACCATGACCTCAAAGATTTTCAGGATGTGAGACCGTGTGGCGTCGAGTTCTATCAGATGAATGGCGTGTGGCAGACCGAGCTGAAGTAGAAACAGTTCCTCCGCAGAATTGAATTTGAGGAGCAGTGGTAGCGCGCAGTAGCAGTGTTGCAACGCTGCCTCTGGAACGACGTCGGAGGACACCACACCAAACAGATCATCATCCACAGCATTCACATGTTCAAAGACTGGAATGTACACCTTATTGTACAGGGCTTGTTTTAACTGTGTGCTTCCATGTCTCACTAAGAAGGCAAGGTGTTTGGCGACCAGAATACTCAAGGGAGCACTTTGACCGATTAGTAAGCTTTTGTATTCTCCGACAGCCTCCCACAATGGTATGTAATTACCGCTGGCATCGTTGGTGCTATTCCCGTCGTTTCTTGATACACGCCCCTTCGAGGCTCTTAACTTGGCTCCTTTCTTGCCTCTGCACTCATCACAAAGGTCAACTAGATTTGCTTTGTCCATATTACCTCCACTAAGCTGTTCCAGTATCAATTTAGCCAAAATCTTCAAGGCAAGGGAAGATAGAGACAGAGACCAATTAGGAAGACACTCTAGGATCTGACGAATTAAAACCTCTTCTGGCAAACAGCAACAGATGCCAAACTGGTCGAGTACCGACAATATTTTAAATGCCGTCCAGGGGCAGTGAGCCCTCTTTATGAGATGGAGACAGAGCTCTACCGCTCGAACCAGGCAGCACTTCCGATGGGATGCGGAGGTCTCTGTTGGGCTGCTTGGCATGAGAGAAGTGGACCCTTTCATCTCTTTGACTTTCGTGTACGGAATCCCTAGTAGATTATGATGGTGATGCATGTAACTAGTGTAATCACAATGCTGATGGCTTCTTTTCAAACAGTGGAATTTGTGCAGGTACTCCAGTTTGGCGCGCTTCGCGGCGGTGACAAGTTTTCGTAGACCGCATGCGAGATCGTTTATACATTCTTTTGCATGTTCCTTCATTTCTCCGTTGCACGTTTCCATGAAGAGCATCGTATCTAGCTGTAGAATGGTATTCTGAAGTATGGTGAAGCCATCGGACACCTCAAATTCCCACAACATAGCGACAGCTTGGGTTATGACCGTTTGGTCGTCCTGGCAACGAAACAGTATTGTAGATAATATCATGAGAATACCTTCCAGTATCTCCGTAACAACAGTCAAATCTCTCTCTGTTGACTTGAGCTCAAGAGCTCCTGATGAAGGAAGCTCTTTGGTAACACTATCTCTACTTTCTTCAAAGACATCTGCTTCAAATTCAAGATCGTCCCCGTCTATACCGAGAGGTGGAGAAGCAATCTGAATAGGGCGCTTCTCAAAGGGAGCAAAAACCGACAATTTTTTGTTGATGGCGATGGCCAGGGATAGCAAAGAGCTAATAGTACCAGCCTTGGCTAAAGTTGACACTCTTTGGTGGTTCACTCCAGAAGAAAGACACAATTTAAGAAGCAACCTGAGTACCAACCTCTGAAGCTTGCTGAGGTTACCGGCAAAGAGATCTGTTTGCACCGTACCATCGCTGGTGAATCCAAGTTGCTGGAGATCCGATAAAAACTTTGTCAAATACGGGGCAAGAAACTGGCCTAAGGCATTCCGCGAAGCTAAGTGCATGACTTCACTGGTACACAATCCTTCCAAAAGTGAGAGCAAGGTGATGCTCAGGTCCACCACGGAAGTACTCTGAGAGACGATGTGTACACCGCTGACGTGTACATGCCTTTGCATAATCTGACTAGCACACTGAAAGAGATATACAGGGAAAGCACTACTAAATGATAACCTCTCTGGTCTGTGATGATGATGATTATGATGATGATGATGGTCCAACGTCTCCGGCCGGGATCTTCTTCTCGACCTCTGTTTTCTGTGTTCGTTCTCCGAGTCTGAACTGTCAAATGTCAGTTTGTGGTTCGGGAGAGACTCACTCCTCGCAGAACGTTTCACCGGTGCACTCCCACTGTTGGATTTCATGGCGACAGCATCCTTCAAGGAAGTTACTGACGAATGAAAATTGGCAGTAAATTCTTCAGAGGACAAGGAGCTCGAACGTCGGCACTTCTTTGTGACAAAAATCTTCTGAAGGCTCGGTATTCTGAGTGATGATGAACCTTGAATAATCAAGAAGAAAATCAAATGCCACATCAAGAAAGACGGAGTAAACGTGTTCATACATATTTTGTGATTATGAGATGTTTGTTAATATCATTAGTCTTCTTCCTGATATTTACCGAGTTTTCTCATTGACTGCATGTGAACAATCATTTTCAAAGCATTTCCCAAAACACCATAAAAGATATGTTTAAACCATACAGATACACATATATATATATGTATATATATATATATATATATATATATATATATATCTATATATATATCTATATATATATATATATATCTATATATATATATCTATATATATATATGTATACATATATATCTATATATATATATCTATATATATATATATATATATATATATATATATATATATATAAATATATATAAATATAAACTTGCTCCATTTGTGAGAAGTATTGGGGTTACAAGTCATGTCAGAGGCTGCCATGCTGTCAGTGTGTGATGTGATAGTGACACTAGGTGATGAACCTGGTACTTATCCTTTCTTTGAAATTTTGACTTTTATGGAGTATATTAACAGAATTGACACTGAAAATAACAACAGTACTCAGTCATGCAACGAACTTTCGTACTTTTAAGATTCAGCAATCACAAAACCAAACTTTGTTGCAGAAAATAAACATTGTAATGATTTAAATAATATCAACATTAACAATTCAAATCATTTATGTGGCTCAATGATGTCATGTATAAACTCAGGTTCAAGGCTTCAGTCTTGCTAATGGGTGGACATTAAAGCTGCAAGTTCACCTATACGGAAGTAACTTGTAAGTTTGCTTGGGGGATTTACTAGTCAATGGTGTCTCTCTTACATCTATAGACTCATGTTGATGCTTCGGTTTGCTTGTCCTTGTAGGGTGTTCAATAGTAAGTAAATTTGCTTTCATATTCATAAAGTTTATACTGATTTAGACTTCCTCAAGTCTTCTTGCACGTGAAGAAACATAGAAACTGTGATATGTTCCAAACTAAGGCTGCACGGCTTTGGCTCAAGTAAAAACCCGGACAATTTTGACTTACCCACTGGCATCTATGTATCAAGTATGAACTATGCCCAAGTTCAGTTAGTGCGTTCTCTTGTTTACAAGTTATTTGAGGTTTGACCTCTGTTGACCTCAAATGACCATTGAACTCCACCATTTTTAACAGGTTTATGTACTCACCAATGGGGTACCAGATACTTAATATCATCTTACACCAACATGTACAGTTTTAGTTATCATGTTTACAAGCCCAGGTATCGTATCATACACACACACACATCATTACTAGCCCATAGATTCCTTTTGTCTTTTGGCAAAGAATCAAAATATACAAAGATAAACAAAATTTGATCACAGTCAGCACATCCATGGATCAGTGGTCTAATCATCATTTGGTGTGGTATCTTTCTTACTTGGATTTCAACAAGGCTCTAAGAATCTTTTCTTCATTTTATTTTTGCAGTTAACTTCCAAACACACAGCACAAATCATTTAAGGGAAAAACCGATTAGATTGTTTATTTACTTTTCTAAATAAGCTATGTAGATTAGCTTATCATTCCTTGAAGTTCCTTCTACATGGAAACACTCCACAGCTGGGTGAACAACAAGACACTAATTAACCAATGATTACACAAACAACATAGACAGTTGTGATCAGCCAAGCTGCAAAAATCATTTATAGAATATCTTTGTTTTTCAACCATTTCCCCTGTACTACCTCTATCTTTTCTTCTTTTCTTCACCTCTTGGCTACATACCAGGTCCAAGATATAATCAAGGAGAATTTAGCCCTGTTGTTGTGTGTTATGAATGTAATTTGAAACAATAGTATTAAGCATTTAGTAGCAGCACTGCACATCACACAGCTTATGGCTTTGCTCCTTTGCTTCTAAGTAAACCAACCTCCACTTCCTGTGTGGTAATCGCAAGTGTTGGGTCTGACACCAAGCACAGAGTCACATGTAAAAGTGAATGAGTTCAAAATCAGGTTATTGCTGAGCACCCAGAGCTGGGTCTCATCCGTAATGCTAATGGGAACTTGGTTATTAAAAGGACGTTCATTTTGGTGAAATGAAGAGAATGCCACATTAGGATCATCGCTTTTAATAAATCTGAATGTAGAAATGGATCTCTTCTATGATTGTAGGCAATGGAATTGCTTCTATGCAAAATGTTCTAAATCATTCAAATAATACATTCCTCAGAATCACATGTAGGGAATAACTAAATGAGAGAAATAACATAAACCTGTTAATTTAGCAGTTAGTATGAAAAGTAAACAATACTGAGTACATTTGTTATACTTTAGAGTTCTGAAAATTCTCGCCCACATTCTCTTTTATTCATTCGATGCAAAAAATACTCAGACCCCTTGCAGACCTGCCCCCTATCCCTCTCACCCTTTCATTCCTCTGGCAAAATGATGTAAGAGAGTGGAGATTATGAAATAAGTTATAGTTGAGACACAATAACTGTTTAAGTCGAGCTAACTGTTTGAAGCTCTATGTTTTCTAAAAGCATTTCGTTCATTCTGAAAGACTACACGAGGGAAAACATGAACTAGTGAATCAGCCAGCCCATCAGTGTGGAAGTTGGTCAGGCGTGAACTTACACACGATTATGTCACTTTAATGCGGTGATTGTTAATTGGTATTGATCGGGTATGGAGCCCTTCATGACCGATTATGACGGCGGGCTATGTAGAAACGCTGGACAGCCCAATTATTAAAATGTCACTTACTCAATCTTTGTTTGTCATATGAACAGGAACTGAGACACTCCTCAAAGAGAGCAACAAGCAGAAGTATGAACTCATCCTTGCAAGAAAGAGCCTGAAATAGACACAAGAAAAAGGGGGGAAGGGTAAATGAATACCAGAAAACTGATTGGAAAATGACACACTTGAAAACAGAAAAGAACATTTGAAACAGTGACCACAGGGTTAAATTTCCATTGGATTCAAAAATTGGATTCAAGGGAAATTAGACTTTTTATTCCTATATATTTAGTAAATAATAGTAGGATGTCTTCACTGTACACGCACTCTGCACATACACCGTATTAAAGTACAGCCAGTTTGCCCTTATTCAGTGTGATAATCTCATTCAAAATCTGTTGAAATTTTTCAGAAAATCTCTTTTCGTTTCCAAGATATACACATTTAATGCTTTGATAAATCAGGGGAAACTCATTAAATATGTGCCAATTATGATGTGGAGTGTTTCTGTTTTCTTATTTTAGCCCAAGTTACTGGAGTTACCCCCTAATTATAAGGCCACATATATTATTTGAATAAATGTGATGTTCCTCTTTTCAAAGAAGACAAAATAAATATTTCCAAAAATCAACTTAGGCCATAAACCTGTGTTCAGTGTCCTTGAAATGAAGGTTGTGAAAACAAAGGGATAACATAACAGAAAACTAGGCAGTCACTCCCTGTACAACATCAGTGTGCATAGTTACATATGTTTATAACTAGAATTGAGAAAAGACTTGTGAAATGGTCAATTTTTAATGGATTTTGATGGGAGTTGCAGCTATTTTCATGATGTGTAACGCCTATGAGAGTAATTAGGACAATGTTGTTCATTGGTGTCCGTTGACCTTTAAGAATTTAGTACGGCATCACACATTGAAATTTCACTTGAACTTGCACCAGCAACCTGAGCAAATTCACTACGCTCACACTAATATAAAATAGGGTGTTACACACTCAAATTATGGCATTATATGGGTCAATTTTCAATAATAAAAATAGTACATCTTTAAAGCTATCGGAAAATTAAATTTTCATGTGATGTAAAAGAGCCTCAAAAAATGTTTGTTTCAGTACTAGAATATCTGATATTAGTTGAAAATTAACCAAATTAACTGGATGGAATTTGCCACACACCATCTTTATAGAGTTTCAAAGGTTACCATATATCTATGTATATAAACCAAATGAATTGAAGACATATACACATACACATTAAAAAATTTGTGAAAGAACAACTTTAAACTGATGTGTATATCAGCATGTAGGCTACACATTGAACAATGTACAGAATATTGCAGATAAAGATTAAAACTAAATTTACATACCTATAAAAATGTATGCTACTCCACACTTTTGTTTAACTGTTATCAACACAGCCTGACTCCATAATGAAAATTTATCCAAGCATGCTTACAAACTTTTATAAACTTGATCTCAAGAACTTTGGAGTTGCTATCAGTTATCCTCAAACTACCTAATAAACTAATTATTATAACTTTTAAAGTGAAGGAGCACACAAAATCAGGTTTTATCACCTTGTTATCTTTAGAAGTCCAATTAAGTGAGTAAGGTCACTGCAAGGTAAATTGTGAATATAACAAAATTAAAATCAATCTCCATCTTAAATCAACAAAGTTGTTAACCCTCGACTGACTGTTGGTTAAAGGGAGTCTTGTACATATTCATGGCAATCTATAAAAAAAACAGAATTCACCCAGTACTGCCAATTTCTTCTGTAATGCTCCTTCATATCCCACTTCAAAGAAACTCATTTTGACAGTGTGAGCACTGAGCAGTATGAACATCATGTTTCGGTTAAGTAAAGTTAAGAAACTGTTTGCACTGTCAGTAATAGTGCTTTGAAGCATGATTTGCAAGGCAAGTACAGAGTGGTATTAGCATAAGGATATGGTCCCAACTGGCTTGAAAGAATTGGAAGACATGCTTATGTGCTATGCCATCATACAGAAAGCTAAATTTTGACATGTAGGGTAGATACACTATCATGTATAAAGACTGTAGCCTACTCCCATTACACTAAATCAAAAACACATGTCATGAATGAATAAACTGGTACAGAATCTAAATTAAGTATATAGAAGAAAATTGAAGATTTGTTTAACATTGTTTTGTAATAACTAAACAATGATAGTTACCTTCCGGGCCGATTATCACATCTGTGATGGGTCATTCACATACACCAAAAGACCTGTTAATACATTACATCCTATGCATTCCAAGCATGTAACTCTTGGTTAAGATTTTTTTTTTACATTAGCATTAAATAAAAACAGCCAAATTAAAAAGAGAAATAAGTAAAACATGAACTGGAAACTGATTAATAAAATATAAATCCTGAGAACACTGACTTTAAATCATGTTCTAGAAAGTTGATTTTTTTCTTTGCCATATCAAAATTAAAAATTTACTTCAAGGTTGTCAATTTTTTTAAATGAATACTTTATGATAATTTATAACCAATATATACGTAACATTTATTTCACTTATCCCACCAGATGCTTTCCCTTTGAAAATGACTAAAAATCCAAAATTCTATTAAAACCTGGAAGTAAATGGACACCTTCTCAACAGCACGATGGAGGAACCCCTTTATAAAGATAAACAAATTCTTTTCATACTTGTTGATCTCATACCTGTCTGGATAAAGTACACAGAGCATTGAGCAGCAACCAGCCGGTGTCAAACATTAAATATTTGAGGTGACGACTAAGTCCACAGATTTCGTCTGCACGTGTACTCGGTGGGAAGGACGCCTCCACCTGAATGTCATGCATCAGCTTTCTGGCCAAAATGTTAAAGGCACTGTGTATGTCAGAGCTGCGTGAAGATAAATGAAAAATCGAGAGATAAGACACAAGCATAATTCCCTTGGCAAGAATGTTTTAAATATAAACTTTCCAGGATTAGATGACAGCAAGGTGTTATGATGTCAAACGAAGTACTAAGCTTTTATTACTCATAGTTTTAAAGGTACAACAGTTTTTTCACTACAAACATGTATAGCTAATAACAATGCTATTTTAAGGTAGATATTTAACCCTAACCTGATGACAATCATAAAAGTTTGCTTAGGGTTGATGAAATGAACCACATAAATCTAGACACAATTTTCTCTTGCTTAGGAGTCTATGGGGATTTGACATTCCTTTTAGTGCAAAGTAGAGACTTATAGACAATAGTAAGTTAGGCATTAGTATATACAAAAATAACAAGACTTCACTGTTCACTGAATAAACTGAACTCTTTAAGAAAAACAGATCAATGGAGATTTTCTATAAAAAATTCACAATGGGCATTGAAATTCTGAGGACTGGTAAAAACTATTGCAGGGTAATTGCAGGTTAAACCTAATATTGCAACAAACTTTATTAAAAGCTGCAAATAAATTTTCATTAACCAACCTGAAATTTAAGAGGTCTTCGTTTTCAATGCCTTTACTGTGGGACATAGCGACCAGAAGATGGAGAAAATCTTCCAGGCACCTCTGCTGCTTCTGAAAATGGCAAAACCAACAAACCATCTTACAAAACTAAAATCACACAGGTGAAAAGATCTGTTTGAGCATATATTCTAAAAATCTTACATCACAGAAATATTTTACGATCCCATACATGGCCGTTTATAGTTGTTATCAGTTGTCCCAATGCAGCAGTTGATTTTGATAAATTGTTGTTGTTATGTAAGATATCAAATTTCTATAACACTGTTGTTCATTAGCTTGACTAAGCACCTTTAGTTTAAAAAAAGTGAAGAAACATTTTGTAGTTTTCCCCATTTGCTCATTACATGTGATTAAATTAATATCGACATACGAAGAAGTGTCTACGAAATGTTAAGAATTTAACCAAGTTCAGTGGTCACTGGCTCATTTAATGTCAATTTGGTGAAAGAATCTGAAATGTGCCTTGAGTAGTCTTAACCAACGTCAATCTTTGACCAAACTCAAATGTATGTTTTAACTGCATGCTAGTTGAACATTCCTCCATCATTCACTGTGACTTTCAAAGGCATTGAAGACTCGCCCCAAACCGCGTGCCGGGCTCTGAAAAAGTTAACTTTCCGTTGCTTGCAAGTGAAGTTTTCTGCTTGTCGCTACAAAATGCAGACAGTAATGAAACGTGATACCTTGTTATCTTTAGCTGGACCTGAGATGTCCATTGCTGTACCATTTGTACCTTGTGCTGTGGGTATTGACCGCAGCTGTATGTACTGACTGTACACTAGTGTCTAATTACCGAAGGTAGCAAGCTCAGTGTTCTCTGCAGGTCATTTTTTTGTCTGGGTGGTAATCGCCAACCTGGGGTAATCGCCGTCCTGGGGGAGGGGTCAAAGGGGAGGGGGTGTCCACCTCCCCTTTGGAAAATTTTTGCCCTCCGAAGGTGGGCTAGACGCCAAATGGTGCAACATTTGGTGCTATATTTGCCTGCATGTATCTCCAGGAATTGCTATTTTTTAGGCAGTGTTTTAAATTTTCTCTTACATTTGCCAAATGAAAAAAAAATAAGAACACTTCAAAATTGTTGCTGAAATATGAGTAGTAATGAATAGGCCCTAAGTCCAATGAAAAAATTATTCTACACTGTGCAAGGCTAACCCAACACAGCCTGTGCTTGACTGGGATAACTGCCAAGTTCAGGCATATCAACCAATTATCACTATCAGTCCTTATTATACAGATGCACACAATGAATGAAAGAATGATATATAGATGATCAAATAACAAATTAGTCTTTATTTATTTCAACACCAACAGGATAACAATTGCAGTGAGAAAGTTGAAAAGAAATAAAGTTTATCAACTTCATGACTTTTGAAGTTCGTAAAAACCCGTCCTTTACAACATTCACTGTATAGAGAACAAAACTCTGAAAATCAGTAGAGAAATTACCAATTGTGTACGAAAAGTAAGTTGGTACACCTTTCAAATTTTACGAAAGATCGAGCAAAATACTTTCGAAAAATTCACGCGAAACAGGCATATCGTGCTAAATGCAACTTATTTCATGTAAACAAGGCTCTAGTACACCCATTTGTGAATTAACCATAAGACCACATCTGGTGTTGAGCGGCAGAAAAAGAAAGTATTTTCTATAATTTTCACAAAAAAGGAAAAATTAATATCCTACCATAGTTAAGTGTATAGTAAATAGCCTAACCACTTCGTCGGTTACGGATCTCACGTAACAACAAAAACACAACTTAAATTGTGTTTTGCGAAGTTGACGTTCTCTACAAGGACATGGAAACAATATTTAGCATTTAGTTAATCATGCCAAGTGGCCTAAAACATGGGATTGCACGTTTTACTTTCATAAAGATGGCCATACTGTAGCTATTGAGGCCTTGATATCGAGCTATGTCTGTATGGTATAGACTGGGTGACATCCCTATGTTCCGACGTCTCTATGTTCCGACGTCTCTATGTTCCGACGTCTCTATGTTCCGACGTCTCTATGTTCCGACGTCTCTATGTTCCGACGTCTCTATGTTCCGACGTCTCTATGTTCCGACGTCTCTATGTTCCGACGTCTCTATGTTCCGACGTCTCTATGTTCCGACGTCTCTATGTTCCGACGTCTCTATGTTCCGACGTCTCTATGTTCCGACGTCTCTATGTTCCGACGTCTCTATGTTCCGACGTCTCTATGTTCCGACGTCTCTATGTTCCGACGTCTCTATGTTCCGACGTCTCTATGTTCCGACGTCTCTATGTTCCGACGTCTCTATGTTCCGACGTCTCTATGTTCCGACGTCTCTATGTTCCGACGTCTCTATGTTCCGACGTCTCTATGTTCCGACGTCTCTATGTTCCGACGTCTCTATGTTCCGACGTCTCTATGTTCCGACGTCTCTATGTTCCGACGTCTCTATGTTCCGACGTCTCTATGTTCCGACGTCTCTATGTTCCGACGTCTCTATGTTCCGACGTCTCTATGTTCCGACGTCTCTATGTTCCGACGTCTCTATGTTCCGACGTCTCTATGTTCCGACGTCTCTATGTTCCGACGTCTCTATGTTCCGACGTCTCTATGTTCCGACGTCTCTATGTTCCGACGTCTCTATGTTCCGACGTCTCTATGTTCCGACGTCTCTATGTTCCGACGTCTCTATGTTCCGACGTCTCTATGTTCCGACGTCTCTATGTTCCGACGTCTCTATGTTCCGACGTCTCTATGTTCCGACGTCTCTATGTTCCGACGTCTCTATGTTCCGACGTCTCTATGTTCCGACGTCTCTATGTTCCGACGTCTCTATGTTCCGACAAATTGTTTGGACTCTAATTTTTTTTGACCCAAATTTTTTCGGACACAATTTTTTTTGGGAGACTCAATCTTTTTGGTCCCCCATTTTTCGGACCAAATTTTTTTGGGGACTTAATTTTTTGGGCCACAAATTTTTTGGGACCCAATTTTTTTTGGGGGGACTCAATTTTTTTGGACCAACATTTTTTCTGACCTACCTTTTTGGGGGACACAATTTTTTGGACGCACCAAATTTTTTTCAGGAAAAAAAGGGCCCAAAGTTTGTTATGACCCAAATAGTGCTTTGTGACCGAAAATTGCTTGTGACCGGAAATTTTGTTTGTACTCATTTTTTTTTTGACCAAAATCAGTTTGGTCAAAAAAAAATTTGGTACGAAAAAAGTTGGTCCGAAAACATGTTGGTGTCAAAAATTTTGGTCCAAAAAAAATTTGGTCATAAAAATATATTGGTCTAAAATAATTTTGGTCCGAAAAAAGTTGGTCCGAAAACATGTTGGTCAACAATTTTGGTCCAAAAAAAATTGAGTCCGAAAAAATTTGGGTAAAAAAAATTAGAGTCCAAAAAAATTGTCGGAACATAGAGACGTCGGAACATAGAGATGTCGGAACATAGAGACGTCGGAACATAGAGACGTCGGAACATAGAGATGTAACCATAGACTGTGCCTGGTGTATCATGGGGAATAGATTGTTTTGTTCATGCGAAGGAGTCAGTTGGCTTGAGGTGTGTTTTACTTACCCTGTTACGGGGATATTTACCTACTTTTCTTGAACGTATAAGATAATATTTCGCATAACTTTACCGATCCTTTACTGACTGACCTAATTAATTCTAGAGTGGAGCCAAAATAGTTTACTCCATGAAAAGTTTTTTTGGAAATGTGCCAAAAATGTTAAAAAACAGGTGTTAGACAGGGGGTTGTTTGGCAAGGTACCTGGGAAAATTCGAAACACATGGAGCCAGCCTACCGTGATATTTAAGTAGGGTTAAACACTGCAGTTGTAAACAGATGTACGTATCGTGCACGCTGTTCATTGTTAGGCATTCTAGAAACGGGGCTTTGCCGAACGTAGTTTGTTTCATAATATCGAAGTTTCGTACCTCGCGGAGTCGGTGTTTTTTACGATATGTCATGTGTGTAGGTATTGGAGAATTTACAGGCATACGGGGGTGATGGGCAAATCGATCGCGGCCGCGGCAGAAACAAAACATGTATTTTCGATCAAATTCGTCACTCTTAAAGAATATGAGTGACTTTAAGAAAATGTTTGACGAGGTGCCAGTGTATTTTTTTTTGTCCGTGCGGCCGAGTTTTTCGTCCGGGCGGTAGTTTTATGTCCGGGCGCTAGCCAGCCTTTTCAAATTTTGTCCGGGCGGCGCGCCCGGACAAAACCGGTAGTGGAGAACACTGCAAGCTGTGTGCGTATTTTCTGGGATCAATGGATCTTGGTGGTGTCTAACACTTCTGTTTCACCTCATTCGAAACTAGGTCTGATTACCGGCATTAGTCGTTTCTTTTTGCGCGAGTCTTCACACCCTTAAAATACTGTAAGACAACACTACTATCATAAATGAAGACCCATGTGTCCAAAATTACAAGAAGAACTTAATAATGGTACAGCCATGAAACACAAACCTCCATCGCAATTTTACATTGCTGTTCAATGGCTGCAGGTTATTGTTAACTATGCTCTACAGGGATTTTTGTTGTTGAAGTAATCTCTCTGTAGTTAATGATTAAGACAAACTTACATTTAAGCTCTAACATATCATTATATGTGTCAAATGGAAGTTGAATATTTGACACATTTAGTCATGCGCAGCCACTCATATTAACAATTGCGATCGAAACATGGATGAAGAGTAAAGCCACACTATCAAGAGAACACAATTGTTCCATCCTAACCCGTTCATTGCAGGGACGTTTACCCCTTAATGAAAAAACTGAAACTGGAACAGAATTCAGCTGTGAGTGGGTCAACAAGAATAAGGCCATGCTGCTATCATATGTTAGGTACCTAAATGCATTGTATGGATACGTTTATATATATCCAGTCCCCTGTAAATGGAAATCTCTATCTGCCACCTTTAAAGAGAATATCTGGTCAATCAAAGGAATTCATGAACAATCTACCCAAGAGTTGCAGCAGTTATTTCATAGTCATATTTGTGAACAGTAAAACAATTGCAGTTACCACACCTCTTCTCCTTTCTATTGGACAGATTTACAAGATATAAAGGAAGGGCTTTTAAGCAATTAGGTTTTAATAGTTAACTTGAAAATTACGTGATTATTATGAGCCACCTGTATTATCCCCAGATATGACCTAAAGATGAGAATAATTGTCTAGGTGCTCAACATTTTCTGTGAAATTCCTGAAAAAACAATTGACTCAAAATTCAATGTCACATTTCACTTACACCGTCTGCAAATAACGATATGTAGGACCTTTTGTAAAGTTTAAGAAATGTTCACCACTCTGGGAACATAGAGATGACCTTTACAGGTAGATGATTATTTTCCTTTTGTATGAAAAAAAAAAGTAACATAGCCATGTTGTTCTTCCCATTAAACTTGCTTCAGTCACTTGTGTAACGTTTCACATTAATGCTATGAAGTACCTTCTTAAACCTTCATAGGTGCAATAAGATACCACATAATGACAACGTGTCTGCGGTGTACGGGAGCCGTAGGTTCATTTGCTGTACAGTGATTCAGACCTATTATATTAAAGCTAAATGTGCACTGTGCTTTGCTTTCTTTAGGTCGTTATAAATATGTTGTGACATAAACGCAACAAACACATTTTGTGGTTAAGTGAATGTGCAAAGCAATGACAAGATATATGCTACAGTCACAACTAGGCTGAACAAGCTGTATTTTTTTTAGGCTAATTAAAATGCCAATGATCAATGGGTTACTGTATAGGGCTGTGAATTATTGAAGATTATTATCATGCTGCCTATTGCTCCTCTTGCAGCCTCACTCATGCTGAAAGTCTTACAGTCTTGCATATACACTACTTGTAGTCCTACCAGTATGTTACATTCAGTATCTATGCTTCCTGCAAACCTGCCTATGATGACCATTGTACCTCCTGCAGCCCTGCCTGTGGTGAATTATGTACCTCCACCTGCCCTGCCCAAAGACTAAGTGAACAATGCAGTGAATGCACCACCTGCTACCTCAATCATGCTGAAAACTGTACCTTCTGAAGTGCTGGAGCATCGGGAAGGCAGATGAGGCAAGTGCCTTGGGGCTCACAAGGTCTAGAGGTCTCCGTCAACACTTCCAGGCAAGACATACAAACTTTCTCTTTTTTGGGATGTGTGATGAGTGCAGAACACTGCACAAGGTGCTTTAGGGCTTGAGATGGTATTAAGCATTCAAAGACCTGCGGCTACCTTGTCCATGGCATATAATGTATGTCATTTAGGCATGCCCATACTGAATATTGTACCAATGCTGCACATGGTATACTATGTACTTCGTATAGCCATTCGCATGCTGAACATTATGGGCCCACCCACTGCGGCCCTTTCCGAGCTGAGAACGTACCTCTTGGAGAGCTCCAGTAGCTCCTTCGGTTGGAGACATTGCTATATACTGTTCCCATCTTGCCTTCAAGGTCTGTATTTGTTGATGGTGAGGAGTGGTATCCATCTTGATTTCCACTGAATCCACTCACCTACCTGTACTCTGATCTAAAGATGCAAATCACACAAACCAACAAAGAAGTGTAGGCCTGTAAGATAGGATAGGTCAAAGAATTTTATTTAAGGAATTCAAATTAAAAGATAAGTACTTTAATCCCTCTTGATCATTACGCAAGATCACTTGCAATCTCTGCCCCCCCCAACCTCTCCCCCTCCCCCATACCATCCTGCTACCCTCCCTGCATAAGCAATTCAACTATTTAAAGCAAGATCTTGCATCTGCTTCCACTAAGTACTCATGGAAAGCATCCAGAAGAACAAAATATTCATCATTCACAAAAACGGATATTTTAGAGAACTTTGTTAAAGATGCTCCTTCAAGTAACACTTGAACTAGAAACTACAATAATTTAGCACTAAAACGGTAAAAAAAAAATTCTCACTACATATTCGTTCTACACTGCATATTTCTCCTCTCAGTAGGACAAATTTGTATATATACTGCCTGGAGACGATACTCTTTGCCAAAGGTAAAAGTTCTTGGAGCTTCTCACTATCATAACTACAACTTATCATTATACAGTATTATTCTGCCTGTCTGAGAGCATCATAAACACAGTAGCAAGGGAAAACAAAACAGGAACTTCATAAACTACCTCTTTGCTATACAAACAGCTTGAAAACACTCACAATGATTAAAAAAGGAACCCTTTCCAATGGATTGACTAGAAAGCTAACAAAGCATTGGTAGCAATTCCAAACTAAAAGGTAATTGACTTTAAGTTTTGTGGCATATCTAGTGTTTTTTCAATAAGAAGAGAACTGGTAATATGGCACAGAATGTTTAATCAAATAGGAAAGAGAAAGTGTAGTCATGGCACCTTAGACGTCCAAATTAAGGTATTCCTATGAGCTCCCTTCCACTCCCCCCCCCCCGAACCTCCCCCTCCTCCAAAAAATAGCTGTGAATCTGGAGTGAACTGTATGTGCGTGTACCAACAATTGATCCAATAAGCTCCCCAAAGAATACCACTTTTTTTCAGTTGGTATGCAAATGGTCTGCCTACAGGTTTTTCAAAAGTCCAAAACTTAGATCAGTCCTCAAGACATGTTAATCGTTGCTTCATAATATACTAGCCAAGAATGGTGATACATTGCAGTATTTGCATTTGAGCTGTTAATCACTTCTCTTTTGGTTCTGAAAGCATATGGCTATCTTAAAAAGAATTAGAAAATTTCACAGATTCACAATAGTTACACTTACAGTCGGCACAATTATTTTGTTATACATTATTTTATATGTGTGTAGATGTACTTTTGACCTCTGTTCATGATGAAAGTTGGATGACCGACCAAGACAATATATCCTCAAGGAACATGCACTTTGCCCAAAATTAAATTATGCAGGGCCTTCTTGCAAATTTCCCAATATTTCCAGGGACACTTGAAATGATCCCAGGCTAGACCTAGGCCCTTTAGGCCGTAGTAATGCATGATTGTATGTATGGCTATGGTAAATTTGAGAAAGGACAATAATGTTCTTTTAATGGATAATTATGACAATCTTGCTAATGTTGCTCAGTGATATTGTTCCATCCTTCAGATGTGTGATTTCATCGATGGTCAATTGGTTTGAAATTACGAATGTTAGGCCTGATTTGTCACTTACTGCTGTGCACTGTTATTTAGACTAGCCTAGTTCTAATGTAAGGTCTACATTGTCAATCAAACTTCTCGTAGGCCTACCACAATGAACAAGGAACTATCGATATCTTAACTATCCCAAAATGTATGGATTCGATATGGGACTAACTGCATGTTCTTAATGCTTACCAAAAGCTTTTCATTTCCATGAATGACAACTTATGACACGAACTCTTCTGTTTGTACTCGTCAGGGTTATATGATTACAGCCTTAACGTTATGTCTTACTATACTGTACGGTTTATTTACCTAAGTTGTATATATTCCAGGCGACGTGAAATACATATGACATAGGTCTATGCCCATTCTACAATAACTCAAGCCGATACTCCATCACAATGTACGAAGCTTGTTTCTGTTAATTAACGAACCCTGCAAAGAATAGATTGTGTAATGCAGAGGCACATGTTCAAAACCAGGCCGATATTTGAAGCAGCATAACACCAAGATTATACATTTTTAATGCACAAGCAATAAAAGAATTATTGAAAAGGCAAAGGTCACTCTTCATGGACGTACTTTAGTATACTTCTCGTGAGGGCAGGGGAGGGGGCGGGTGTGGGGGTGGAGGTGTAATCCCCAGAAAAAATCGAGGGCTGTGCCCCTTACCTGCTGGCAGTGGCGGAGATTTCTTGTCAGAAGTGGGGGGGTTGCAGGCCATTGATGAAATGAAAAGTCATTAACTGCTGGCTCACTATCTAAGTGGAGCGCCACCAAGGCGGCGGAAGCACTTTTAATCTGGGGGGGGGGGGCACCGACATCAAATGGCACTTTGCAGAAATTTGATTGGACTGATGCAGCCTTATATTTAGTACCCTTTATACCTCTTATTGTATTATCTTATTTGCGTATACACATTACTCCATCAACACCCCCCCCCCCCTTAAAGAAAATATGCATACTAGCACTGCAATATCCAATGTGCAAATTGGGAAACAAGAAACAAGTTTTCTTTTGAGACAAAATGAGGTGAAATCATGCTAGTTGCTAATGTAGGAATCTTCCGTATTAGAGTTTATTTCTTGTTAATATCTTAACAATTTTTTCATTCGAAATAGCTTTGAGTTTGGCCCACAGAAATTCATTAAAAGTCAGGGGCGTAGCCAGGATTTGCAAAGTTGTATGCACGACTATCTGAGCGGAGCGCCACCATCGGTTGGCGCGGAGCGTACAAGAAAATTTGTGGTTTTACAAACCCCTCAGATGGCCGGAAACGGCCCTTCCCGAATATTCATTCTGGTTCCCTGGCCTCTTGCTAACTTGAGACACCTCAATTTTTATGTAGAAAAAGGCACATTTTTAACCTGAGGAAAAGTGGGGGGCACGTGCCCCCTGTGCCCCCCGGTTCCACCGCTCTTGAGCGCCACCATAAGTTGGCGCGAAGTGCACAAGAATTTTTTGGCAAATATTGCCTCCCAGATTGCAGTAAATGGCACTGCCCAGGCCTGGAAAAGCTGCATTTAACCATGACATATTTTGAAAATTGAAATCTCATGTTCTGTCACTGATGTGTTACTATAATGAAAAGCAAGATTTTTCGTTTTTTCATGTTGTATTCTCAACTTGTAAATAAACGTCACATGGATTATATAGCCTATTGGCCGTATCCAATCAACTTTTTCTGAATCGCATGCGCTCTACCAGTGCAACATATAGGATACAGTAAAATTCATTTCAATGCAGTTTTCCCGCGTGGGTGCAATGAAAGGGGGTGTAGGCGGTTTTACACTATCTAACGCAACGTAGTCGCCAAGAACCTGAAGTATTTTTAAGGGAGGGCCCGAGGAACATGAACTTATAGCATGCTCCTCATGGTGAAACATAATTGAACCTATTAGGTGAATTGAGTGTACTGTTAATAGTAGGAGAGACTAGCGTAGGTTCTTATGACCAACTAGACCGGTTTCTGCTCTCAAACTTTATAGGAGGAGCTTCATCAGTAGTAGCCTTTGAATATTTTATATTCGGCCTGGGCGTCTCGTTCTAGTGTTAGCCTACCAAAGGGCCCAAAATCTCAAAGATTTACTTGTTAACTCAAGGTTTCGTACTAACAAAGAATCACCTGACTCTCAAGGTTCACACGAAGCACTTTTAGATACTCTTATAGCTGCACTATGAGTCCATAAAAAGTCGTGCACAGAAAATAGATGCATTTTTTAGATAGTGTAAAACCGCCTACACCCCCTTTCATTTCGTTAATTGTTGATGTATATACCAGGTAAAAGGTTGAAATGACTTTAACAATTTCAAATTTAATAATTTGATTTATTATGCCATTTGGAGCACATAACATAGGCTAGTATAACAGAACATTACTGGCAAAAACTAGGGGGGGTTGATAGTGTGGGCCAACCCCCCCTCTTCAAAAAGTGGGGGGGTTAAAACCCCCCCAACCCCCCCTGTTTCTCCGCCACTGCCTGCTGGCAAACAGAATAACACAGAAATTACATGTGTTCGTCGTTCATAAAGATATGACATGTATATATTCAGTAAAACAGTCGAAAATCTTCAGCATCATTTCAATTAAAGTATAGCACCATATCATCTAAACATGGACCCTCGATCCCTTATTCTCAAAGGGCAGGGGACACCCCTTACTGTATGGTTTGACATTTTTAAACCAGTACAAAAAAAGGTGATTGCGCTTCCATAGGGAAAATGAAATATTGTAGTTCATATGCCAGTAGAGTAAGGCCATATACAGCTATGCCAGTTGCCATAGCAACAGTTGCCCTGGTAAAGGTTAATTATCCTGAGTAGCTACTCTCGGAGATCACCCATGGTGGGATACTCCAGGGTGACCGGAAGTCCATGACCGAGGGATGGGATAAAATGTAACCGTGTGTGTGTCCATGGACACACACACACGGTTACATTTTAGAGTGCACTCTTGTGTCAAAACTCCTAAACGGCTCGGCCGATTTCTTCAAACTTGATGGGAATTAAGGTACCCCAGGGTGAACCCAATTGTGTCTCACAGAACCCCGGAACCAAAAGTCAAAGGTCAATTTCAGTGATTTATTTGCTATAACTCCAAGGGGAACATCGAACATTCACCGATATTATGGAAATGTCAAGTAGTACTTTCCTACAATTCATAAATTGCGTGACTAACGATAAATTTGTTCATTTGAAATAAGTGTTTGCTGGCGATGATGAGATATGCAACTTCGTGGATTGCCCTCTTGTTACAACTTTTTGTTTAATTAATTATTTTTTATGCAAAGGCATTCAATGGTTCTAATTGAGACAAGTGGGAGCAGGACTGGATAGCCTCCGAGGCAGTCAGTATACGGTTATTATGCTGCTGTTCTGATGTTGATCCGAGAGTCATGTACATAAACTACGTAGTTCCGTCAGGGATGATGATTTTCCTTCAACTTGCCTATTCTTTAGTTTAGGAAGAGGTATGCAAACATATATACAAAGAACTGTATATGTATGTTATTCTCTTCATTTTTGCATAAGAATAGTACAGGTTTCCTGTGTAAGCTTCCTTTGCAATAATAACTGCCAACCTGTTTATTTGTGATGAACTCACGTACACCAGTGTAGGCCTACTTTTCAGAACGAAAATCAATAGTAACTAAAAATTGTAGCAGATATAGACTCTTTCTACGAGGATCGACTTGTTATACCATGCACTGTATATCAGTATGTAATGTAATGTTCATGACTTTCGATATTCAGTGTGCAAGGAGACGCTGCCCTTTGAATATTTTTTAATTTTGTGCACATTATCATTAGAACAATTGATACAAGAACAATGGCTTACTTAGGGTTATTATAGTGTCGCAACGTCAGGTCCTGCGATGAAATTTGCAGCAAGGTCAAACTCACTTACAGTGGAATTTTTAGAATTCAGTTCTACTTAAGTAGAATTGTATCATTCATTTAAGAAAATATGCATATATATTAAACTTAGGTAGAATATATGTTTGACACATAAGTAGAATTGGGAGGTAAATGTTAAAACGGCTTGCCATATGCACATGCCACACTGCATTCGTGATATATACCCTTATCGTGCCGTGTGTTTTAGACTATTTACTGCAGTCCTACCAAGTACTTGATGAGCCTCAAATGCTTACAAAAATAGTCTAGAGGATTTTCATATTATTCAAGGATAACCTGAAAAATGCAAAGCAACCCTTCACCGTAGCATCATACATAACTGATGAACAGACAGTAAGAGAAAATGGCATTAGAGACTTCAATCGCAATCCCCTAAATTGTACGAACTTGGTTGTAAAGCAGACGTGTACGTCACATATTCACTCGGCGTCCATATCTCTAAACTAGGTGGACCACGTACCCCGTGAGAGACAAGCCCGGATTAAGTGTTTCGTAGGCTCTATAGGTACTAGGCCTGCGAAGTCTTGAAAGTAAACATTCCTCGACATATATCTAAGCGAAGCGTACGTTACCATACCACCTAGATTGCCGGAAATGACACATCCCAGGCCTTGCAAAGTTGCAGATAAAGATATATATGGATAAATTAAAATCTTTGCATTTGTAACATATAATGGAACTATCCAATCATTTTTTATGTAAGTTAAGGGAAGGTGGGAGGGATATACGGCTTACTTCCTATAGTAGTCCCCTATTTTCTTCGTAAATCCCTATAGTTTCTTCGTAAGTCCCCATTTTCTTTGTAGGCCCCCATTTTTTTCGTAGGCCCAAGGCACAGTGCATATACTGTGCCTATTGGGTAATCCGGGCCTGGTGAGAGATGCAGTCTGATGCAGATGCCTATTTGCCAAACATATAGTTGTTGAAATAAGACTTCAAAACACTACAAACTAGTTTTTGCCATTCCAAATTCTTTATAATGACTCAAACTTGTCTTTTTTCGATCCACTCTTTCCCTCACAAATCTTAGATCTTTCAGTAGCATAAGATGGCAGCCATTTCAAAAATTTATTGTGAGAGTTGCAACAATTACATGAGATATTTTAATAAGTGAAGAAGGAAACATTTTGCTGCAAAATAACAAAACTGAACATTTTATCAAATGTCATCAATTAAAGGGTGTGAAGATTCGCGCACAAAGAAACGTCTCATGCCGGTAATCTGACCTAGTTTCAAATGAGGTTCAACAGAAGTGTTATAGACACCACATTCGATCCCAGAAAATACACACACAGCTTGCTACCGTCGGTAATTAGACACTAGTGTACAGTCAATACATACAGCTACGGTCAATACCGTCAACACAGTGTACATAGCAGCGATGGACATCTCATGTCTAGATAAAAGATAACAAGGTATCACGTTTCATTTCTGTCTGCATTTGGTAGCGACAAGAAGAAAACTTCACTTGCAAGCAACGGAAAGTTAACTTTTTCAGAGCGCGGCACGCGGTTTGGGGCGAGTCTTCAATTGGCGCAGAAAAGTTCATCAATTCAACGATCATTTCAAAATCTTGCAGCAAAATGATAAATTGATTTCATTAAGAGAAGTTTTATTAAGCATTTTACAATTATAAGAAAATTAATATTGTGCCAGAAGTTATCCTTTAAATTTAGACATTGTTGAATAGTTGTTCATACTTGCTTTAGCGACCCACTGTTTATTTCATGCAACATGTAATATGCAGCCATGATACATAAAGACGCATGTAACAGTACGCTGCGTCAACCACGGCTGACTTATATTTGCCTGTGCCGACTTCCTTTATTCAATTACAAGCTTGACATAGCACATAATCAGTAAGTACCTGGTATAAGTAATAAAGCAGCAGTACACTGCACAAAAATACGTGACTATTATATGCGAAAGTGTTGATCAGTTCGGTTCTCATTTATTCTATTATTGCCCCGCGCTTAGGCCTTACACCAGCAACAAAAAGACCGATTAGCCATTATTTAAAATGTGCAATACGTCGATGTAGCAATTCCGCGAAAATATGCAATAACGCTAGTAAGTATACTAAAGTAGGCTATGGTAGGAAATATTTCCATTCCACTCATTTGCCGGTCGCATTAATCTGTGTCACACGTCGACATAAGTAATGTTCAATTCTTAATTGCCAGAAACTGTGTAGGGCTTCGTTAGTGGGTAATTAGTTAGTGGGTAAGTATTATTCACACAGTTGCCAGACAAGTGTCAACAGGGCATAACAAAATCGAACCTTGTTTGTCATTTTGGTGACACACCTTTTGTGAGATGCATGAAGTTGAACTCCTAGTTACAGCTTCACTATTACATAACAATCCATCGTAGAGTTCGATTAAGACTGTACGCTGTATAACATGTGGGAATGTAGTGGGCTATTTACATTTAAGTTAGTAGCATTGTTGATTTACATTGATGGTAACAAATTTTGAAGAAAATATTTGAAAGGTGTTTTTTTTAAATTCTTTTAAACAGCTTTGAAGTATGGCAGCACCACCAGGTGCTCAGGGTATACCAGCAGGTCCACCACAGACTGGTGAAGCACAAGCATCATCAGCTCAATCTCAACAACAGCAGCAGCAACATTTTGGAGATCCAATTAACAAAGCCAAAATTTATATGAGTCAATTGAAAGAAAACCTAGCTGTAAGGATACTTCAGTGAATTTTCTCAACAAGCTACAAAGTCCAAAAAAAGTTAAAAGCCAGAGCAAAATGCTATGTATTTAATTGCAACCATATTTATAATGATACAAAATATTTGTAATCAAGAATGCCAGCTTAATTGTTACAAATGTGTCAATAAACTTAGTAGATGTAGAATTTCAAAGGAAACTTTTGCCAAAATTACCAGATTTTTATTAGAATGAGCACATTTCAAGTTTGTTTTCAGCATTTCCATTGATAGGGCTAACTGATTTGAAGGGCTGTTTAGTGGGCTGTAGTAACTTTAAGTAGCTCCTTGAAGTTTACAATACTATTCAGCACTAAGAACTGATACAGTGTAGTTCATTACCTTTACTTGTCAAGTTAAATTTCAAACATAAATAATGGAGCTAAAAGTGGATAGAATTCATTGTTACAATATAAACTGTAAATAACAGTATATGTCTGTACAGCAAAATGATTATTATTCATTAATAATGTTGAACAACCAACTAGGATATGCTAAAGATCAGTCCTAATTGGTAGTACATATTCTTTTTCCAACATTAAACTGCTCAACAAGCCTTCTCTCTCTCTCTTTCTCTCTCTCTCATTCATCAGAAATTGATGAAAGTCGCTGCAGCATCATTTCAGAATGCTGTTGATTCAGAAAGGTAAAGTCTATGATGTTATTGCTTCTTAATTAATGATCATTTCTTATTAGCAACATAAAAGCAAAGTCTTGAGAATCATGTTTCACACGTAATTTTGTTGTAGGCATTTTAACATTACTTTTGATTAACACTGCTGACCAACTTTTCTGTATAGCTAATGAAAGAATCATGATAACTTTCAAGTTCTTGAATCTGTGATCCATTGCCACAGTCATTCTCTTGTAAGAAAGAGTATAATATGTTATATTTTAGATGATGATTTTCATTTTGTGTGGCTAAGACATGCTTAATATTATGTCACCATCTGTAGTATCATGTAAAGGGGAAAACAGTAGATACATACATGTTAAACATGACTTTTTTTCAGTTAGTCATTGGCCACTGGCCAGTATAATAGACATGCAAGCATACAGTAAGTAAATATGTGTATACATATGAAGCTCCTCTATCACAAAAAGAACCAAAAAAATTATTTGCAGGATTGAATGAAACAAAACAACTTTTAGATCTTCTAGACTTGGCACTTTGCAATCTCATAGTGGGGAAGACATCTGTTCTTTACTGCACACATGTGTACCTCTTGTGTATCTTATCTGTACCTTTATGTATTTGTTGAAGCAGAGTTCTTATTTCTCTTATTGAAAGAAACAGACATTTTGCAAAAATGAAGGCTCTCAACATTGAAAATGTTAATGGTAAATTTTCTCTTCCCTACAGCAAAGCCAAAGAAGATCCAGGCCAAGCTCAATTTGACAAATGTTTAGAGGACTTCTATGCTGTCTGCGATCAAATCGAAATTTTTCTTGTGAGCCCTTCTATCTTTATTTACATCCATTTACCCTCAGTCTGTTAAGTCACCAAGAGTGCTAATTAGGCCATTTACCTCTGTAAGAAGTAAGGATATGTAAATATGTTTATTTTTCCATTATACCATAAAAAATTGTAAGTATTATATAGTGGGGGTTTTAATTTTCTGTAAATGTATCTCTGATTTCAAGAGAATAGAAAGATATTCTTTTACTACATTCCAAATTGATTTACACTACCTTTCTCGTAGGCGATATATGCTGTTCAGGTCACTGAAAAGATGATGTCAACTGTCCTAGTTATTATTTTTCTCTCATTACATTTTTCAAGTTGTGTCGCTGTTACACCTGTTTATATACCCAAATATGTTTCACTTCTGACATGTTAGAAAATGATCTCATCACTTTCTCCTTTCTAAAATAAGATGTTTCTCCTTTTTTCTGCATCAGTGGTAATATTTCCTCCCTTGCTTTAACTCATCATTTCAACTGCAACAGAAATACACCTTCTTCATGATGTACAGCCCAGACACCATTTTTTACTATAACTCAATTAATTATGTGATATAATCGTCTGCTGGTATTTTTCTTTGCAGAAATTGAGCCTTGAATGTGCAATACATTCTGCAGAAAGCAGCAGACACACACCTCACCCACAGACAGCCAAACCAAACAGTTTGGACACTCAATTGTATAGTCAACTTATCAGTACTGTTAAGACTCAGATTAGTTGTGCCCAAGAGGTGCATGACTTGTTAATGGAATGTTCCAAAAGGCTTGAAGAAAGAAAGTCATAGTGAAAGGTGTTAGTCTTGACTTGTCATCGATCAGTCAATGGAATTCCCAGACTGTCTTCATCAAGAAGAAGAAGAATACACAACAGGATGATGGAAGTTGTGTTGGAATTGAGAGGACTTTAGTTACAGCTGGTGCATTTGTGTGAAGACTGAAGAGAGCCAAATGTAGATTGCCATGGCGATAGGCAAGATGTCTCAGTTGGATTACAATCTCTTAAATTTAGCAACATTGTAAAACTCTATGTTCAGAGGAAAAGGTTAATTCTGACACATGCATTACTGTACTAGAACTGTAGCTGTACTAGAATGTGTTGATAGAATCATTGTATCACTATGGAAACCTAACAGGCAAAATGTTACAGGGTTTGTAACATTGCTTTACCCCAGTAAATTTGGTTGTCAAGTACATTAAGTTAGACTCTTACTCCTAGCTACTACCATATGGGTTTTAACATTTATGGTATGAATAATGAAGGAGAAAATAATTAATTACATCATTATTTTTGTAGAAATGAATAACACTGGTGTTGATTTTTTTTTTCCATATAGAAAGCAGTATTTTCCTCAAATTTGCTTCAAAATCAAACAATGACTGCTCTTAATCTATCTGCAGCATGCATTTATTGGTTGATCGCTTGATAATACTGTATGTGTTGATTAATGCTTTTAAGTGTCTGTTTAAAAATCGACGTGCAGATATGGTGTCTGGGTAATGAAAATGATCAGTGCTTTTACATGTCTGTTTGATTAGAAAAGTGCAGATATTGTGTCTGTATAAATGAAAATGACAGACAAATAGTTGCAGTCATATTTATTATTAACTCAAATTTTTCTTTTTTCTTGGTCAATGAAATATCAAGTTTAAATTTTGCCTAAAGTCATCCTTTAATTTAGCAGTATAGGACAATTTTTACAGAATGATGGCTTACAGATAGTCCAATGAAATTCACAGGCATGACAGTCACACTGACTAACTTCTGGAACGGAAAGTACTCCTTGTTTATGTATTGTATTTAAAGATGACTATAGGCAGAACTTTAATAATCTCTTCATGGGTCATTTCTCAAAGATTAAACTTGGGACGAAAAACCACTTGAACTGATATGAACATTTTCTATGACATATAAAAATTCATTTTGTGCCTGAAGTAACCCATTAATGTACCTTAGCCATTTGTGCAAATTTGTACTAAAACATAGTTTGCTCGATCAGGAAAACTGTAATCATATTAACAGCAAGCAGCAGCTCGCTTTACACAGAAAAGGTGGGTGATTGGTTGAAGCGAAAAGCTGGCACTGTATGATACAATAAAGGATGATTAATAAAACACTTCAAAGTGGAATGTTTGTTCATCTTTAAATTCAATCTGTGCTAAAACATTCTTTTGTATATACTATGTGTGTGAGAGTTCATTGATTTAGGAAACAGCATGCTTTCCAATTGGTACACACATGCAAGGGAGAGAGAGAGTTGGAGATATCCTGCTGAGGCCTTCATCCAGCAGTGGATCGACAACGGCTGAAGAAGAAGATGCTTTCAGAAATCTATGTAGAGAAATTACAGAACATAAAACTACATGCTGGATTGCCTATTTTTTTTTTTTTTTTTTAAACAGCAAATGTAGTTCACTGTGTTCTCTCCTATCGGCCACGCCACAGAAACACTCATTTGGCCTTTGCTTGTTAACATGAAACGCAAAATGTCCATGTTATTAGGATATGTGGATCCATCTTTGTGAGGACTAGAACCTCATTGTTTTTCATAGAGGTCAAAGGTCATTTGACGTCAAAGTCCCAGAACCATTTGAACATGATTATGACAAAAGTAAAGTATGGTTGATAGCTCCTCTTTTATATTAGTGTAAGAAAACTTGGTTAAAACTTGAAACTTTCGTCTGTAGCTTTGCAGTGAATATTTGCGTACGAAACGAGATAGGAAATTATTAAGCTTTCGTGGCTTTCCGGTTTTAAGGATCCGAAGTTGATTGTAAACTCCACAGGAATTGTGCCAAAAACACATAGGCAGTTGATTTTACGGAACGAGCAATTGGCCACCAGAGGGTTTTCGTTCAATCTGACGTGAAAAACAACTGTAGCTAAAATATTGTCACATGACTTCAATCTTTGGGTAGACCACGGTTGTCTGTCATAATATTTGGCGTTGTTCATCAAAAACCATTTTACTTACACGGCGAAAAAACTGTGGGAACCTTCTCTGCTATTACAGAAGCTGACATGTATTATGCATTGTAAAATGTTAACATAAAAGTGAGTAATTAAGCTTTAACTATCGTGAAATTTGACCTTCAGACAAACATCAAGCCTATGCATGTACGCAGGTAGTAGTTGTGCGACAATGAGATCATCGTAAAAGCCTTTACATTTGGTGGGGCTTATTCACAGGGCAGCCCTGCGAATAGCCGGACAAAAGCATCTTATTCACAGGGCAGCCCTGCGAATAGCCAGACACATACACCTTATTCGCAGGGCAGCCCTGTGAATAGCCAGACACAAGCATCTTATTTGCAGGGCTGCCCTGCGAATAGCCAGACACATACACCTTATTCACAGGGCAGCCTTAGACTGGGTTAACGGGCTCAGTAATTTTTGGGGCTATTCGAGTTTGCTTTTGGGGCTATTCGAGTTTGCTTTTGGGCACCAGCTATCTTTTTGAGAGTCTTAATTGGGAGCCTCTATATTTTGAGGAATTTATTGGCCTTTGGGATTCCTATCTTAATGCTGTTAGGATTGATTTTGGGAGCCTAGGGCCTTAAGTTTGAACCAGTCTAGCATTAGTACCGCCAACATGAACATGTCATCCCTCGATCATTTTCACCTTTGTTTTTGCAGAGTGACTGCTCATTTGCATGTAAAGGTGTGGGGGGGGGGTGTCACACCTTTGACCATATTTGCTTTCAGGCAATATCGGCTTTTGGGGAATCCCAAGATAAGCTCCCTTAAAATAAGCTTTTAAACTTGAACTGCTGGAGCTCCAAAACTTAGCTTATGAAGTGGCTAAGACTATTTGGGCCCAAAAGGTTGCTTTTTCAAGGCCCCTAAACTGACTGGTATCAATAGCAAAACCTAATAATAAACCTATTTTCAAAATCGTCACAGCCTTGCGAATAAGGTGTCTGTGTACTGTACGTTATTCGCCGGGCTGCCCAGCGAATAATCACTTCGTTTACATTTAGTGGTTTAACTAGTAGAGGAAGAGACTTTCTGAAATTTCATGTTTTTAGCATGGCAAAGTAAACTCAATTTAAAGTGTACTTCAAGTTTTCCAACGCATTTTTCAAGTGAAGCCAAACGATGCCGTCAAGTTGCAAAGATAGCCTAGGCTAGGCCTAGATGTCCAAATCAGACTAGGCTATGGCAGATCACTTTGCAGAGTTGAAAATACATCTGTTGGACTGTTATTTTGTTTGTGATCAATGTAAAGAATGAAAGAAATAACCCCAAATTATTATTTCTACAACTTTCTTTTTGTACTTGTTGTGTTAATTTTAATGCAAAGGATTAGTAGTTTGAATTATGGATGCATTCTGCTCTTTTTTAGTAGATTGCATCATAATGGATAACAGGATGGCACAACTTTTGGTGAAGCTGCCATGGAAATATCCTATAGTTTTGTCAAACTTTTGCCATAATATGAAAAATGTAGATGTGCAGTTGGTAGTGTATTGCAAACAGAGTAATTTATTCAACAATGAGTAAACTTTGCCAGACTAATATTTATACTGTAAGTGTTTGTATTTGTTTCATAATATGACCCACCATGCCACTTGCAGTATCACTAACAGTATCACTGTTTTTCACATTGGTTTGAGGTTGTCAGTCTGTGCAAATCATCATAGGAAATGCTATATACCTTCATGATGTATCATGGTTAACAATTTTGTGTGTTCCCAAAATTTGCATACTGTGTAATAAGTATGGTCCTGCCTTTCGCCTAGCAGCCATCAGAATTTAGAGAACTGGTTTGTTATTCACCTTGCATATGAATGCATAAATGCATCATCTTATTCCTCTGGACTAACACCTACACTATTGCCCACGCTACTGGGCAAAAAAAGAAATGTATCATGTTATGCACACAGCAGTGAATCAATAAGGTGCACTGCTATCATTGTTTCCACAGCTTTTGAATGAATAGCATCACCCATATTCCCCCGACAACTAGACAAAGATGTTATAGCATATTGAAAGCTGCTCTGGTTAAATGCAAGCAGTACAAATAAAATTGTTAATCTGTTATCTATATTGCAAATGAAAAAAAGAAGAAAAAGAAGAAAAGAAGAAAAAATTAAAAAAGAGCTTTTTGAGAGATGAGGTTACTGAAATGGCACCAAAACCGATGAGAGTCAATTCTGATCACGGGATTGTTCAAGTAATTGATGCGGTTGATCTTATTCCTTGCACAATTGCCAATTGGTGTTTTGAATATAAGCGTTGTGGTAGAACTACTTGTTATTCACTCTCTGGTTTCAATGAATTTAATGTGAATAACATTCCCATTGATCCCTAATTGCTTGGCACAATTAAGAACATGACATGTTTACATATAAGAACGAGTGAGCTTGTGAGATTAATATACTGCACAGGCGTGAAAAAGTCATATCAGCTGTTTACATTTCCCTGTGGCCTGCCGATTCCACATGTGCTGTACTAATTTGGTACGTACGTACTCTGTACACCACTGCACACCGGAACGTTCAATCATTGCACATAAACAGTATACTGTATTCAAATTTCAAACCAATCCATACCACTTTATACCATTACACGTTAACCCAGATTCAAATTTCTTACAAACCCTTCAAATGGATGAGCTAACCACCTTGCTAGTCACTGTTTTACTGCTGATGTCATATTTGAGGCTAATCCAACATCGAAGGCGTTAATGTTAGATCTAAAGACCTAGTAAGGTCTATGCGTAGGCTAATGTAAATTCATTATAGGCTTGGCCATACATAATGGTTTTAGCCTTTTAGTAACTGCAGTAGCAACCGATTCCAAAAATAGTCCATTTCGAAATAAACATACAATTACCAATTTTGGCCTCTTCAAAAACCTGTGAGTTTGGCGTACAATGAATTATAGTTAATTAGATTGAAGTGGACTGTCATTCAGACTTGAAATACGAGTGCGTTGTTAAGTGTGAACAAGGCCTTATACTGTACTGATAAAGACCAACTAAGTTGCTTAAGTAGCTTGTTTTAATTTCAAATTATAACAATGTTTCAATGGATGTCTTAATCTATAGAGCCTTCATGAAAACAAATAGAATTGATATAGTCGAAGGAGGAAACATCAAGTTTATATCTTGGATTAATTTTTTTCCTAATATCCATTTTGTGAATCAAAAGTATTATCGTGAAAAAAAGTGATATGATTCTATGCCATAAATATATCTGCACATGGTGGGTTTAATGTGATAAAGAAAAACAAACCATTTTCAACCAAATTACTGTGATGACATCTTTCACTCTGTTGTTGCCAGAAGTAATTACAAAATACGTACCCCCAAATTTGAAGAAAAATTATATCTTTGTGTATAGATAATGCTGTGAGGATGTGGTTTTGACTAAGATGCAGAAAATTACTGACATCTTTGGTTATTTTAGTTATTCTTGCACTTAATTTTGATCAAAATTACAAGAGCTGTTAACAATAACTTTTGTCAGTACATTTCTTCCTGATTCGCTTAGATTTTGACCATAAAAAAAAAAGTGAACAATTTTCATCTTTGCTCAAGTCTGCTACTTTCAGGAGTGTCAAGAGTGATCATAAATGAAGTGCTCTAGATGCATTCTTCAATATTAGCTTTACATTCATTACCATTAGCTGTATATTTCATAGCCATTCATTGCAATTATGTCTTGCTACTACATTAATCTTGAATATCTTGTTTCCCGATTGGATTGCTCAGACCTAAGGACAAAAGCCATTTATCAGACGTTGATCTTGGAATAGGAAGTAATCTCTTTGATACATTTTTAAAGCTAAAAACAATTTGTGTTTTTCTATGATTTCTTTTAAATACTTTGACATAGATATCATTGATCTGTCCATTCCTAAATCAAACTTTATGAAAGATACCTTTTCAGAATGAGAAAAGTAAAGTTGTTTCCTCCTCTGGTTTGTATTGTTGTGTATTAAAGAGTTGCACCTTTATATTGTGGTCAACCAGCTTCACACCTAAGTGCAAATTATTCGATTGTTGCTGATCATACCTTTTTCCTTAATTCTCCTTTTCAGATGTCTTCATGGGATTAAAACTGTACATCATGCAAGATGCTCAGGATTACTGGAATCTAGGAAACTCTCACCAGTGTGTAACCTCAATTCAGAGCAGTTGGCTATGATGTGTGATTTACTACTCCAGTTGTAGTAATTACAAAAAAAAGACAATGATTATCCAAGGAATTCCATTGTTTTTTATTTTATCATCATTTTTTAGCCTCTTCCTTCAAACATTTGGTGGAGATGTGAAACCAAGGCCAGAGTTATATATTCCAAATTACAAAATTTATCACAACTTGTCAAGTTTGAATAAAGAAATTACCAGACTTGTCGCTCAAAACCCAAATTATATTCATCTTAATGAAAAATATTTATCCAGAAATAAAGCCTCTCAGTTTGTTCTGCATTTGAAGAATTTTTCACAGAGCGACAGAACCCAACAGACTTTGAGTTCGCCAAAGCAGAAAGTTCTACTGTCATTTGGAGAACATGCGCGTGAATTCTTTCCAGTGGAAAGCGCTTTATACTTTTTGAAGAACATCACTGCAGGCCTTACAAAGCCTGCTACATCAGCTCAGTACAAATTTTCTAGAACTATATTTTCAAACTTAGAAATTTTCATCATCGTCCTTGCAAATCCCGATGGAAGACATTATATTGAAAAGACAAAGAATTACTGTTGGCGAGGCACAAGTATTGGAGTCGATCTAGACAGAAACTTTGACTGGAACTTTGGAGGTAAAGGGAGCTCGTCCAAGCCTTTTGATGAAGAATATAGAGGACATTCTTCTTTGTCAGGTGAAAAGATCAGCCATATTTTTTTTTTCGTACAAACATTACAACTACTTGAAATGCTTTTGGTTTGAAGCAAGAAATATTTAATGGCTTTGTAGCTAAAATGTCCTGGAAGCCTCTACAGATCTTATAAGATACATTAGCATAGAGTGGATCAAGGTTAAGTTTGCTACTGAAGAATAGTATCATGCTTAGTGCGCCATACTATAATATGGAAACTGTATTATAATGTCGCCAGATCAACCAATTCTCACAACGGTTAAGGTTTTTGTGAACATATGTTCCATTTTGGTACTATAATGCTCTTGGGTTTTTTTGCATACATGAGCACAGATAACAATAAAAAAGTGTTTATTGAGAGGAAAGCTATTTTAAAACAATACTATGTCACAAGAAAATATTATATGTTGTGCAAAACCGTATGAGAAAAAATGAATGAAAAACTGGTTAAAATTTTGTTCTGACAGAAACTAAAATGTAAAAACAAATATTCTTCCTTCGTTCCTTTTTATCTACATGGTTGTCTGAAATACATCCAAAATAGTTCAGCCCTTTTCCCTTCCAAATTTGTTTGAAATGGAATGCAATTGCTTGGAATAACCAACCTATTGGCATCTTTTCATATTAAGTTTCATCAGCAATTTTTCCGTAGGCTCCTGGAGTAACATTTTATTGTTACTAATATATTTTCTATGAAACATGATATGCAATCATGTAAAAATTTCTTAGAGTAGTTTTAACTCATAAAATCAGACATGTTTCTGCTGACTTTTTGCTTACTGTATATTATTTCTTGATGAAGAATCACATGCTGGATACTGTTAGTAGTAAGAGAACAAACAGATGGTGTATTATTGTTTATCGAGAACAAAAGGTATCATTGGTTCTGGTGATAACAGCAATTTTCAACTAAATTTCACTAGGAATTCATGATACGAGCACGTCCACCATTGGTGTTCTGGTTTCTGGTGGTTCACTCGTTCTCATTTCTCGATTATTACAAATTTAATTGGCATCTTGAAAATGCATGGAAACGATAAAATATTGGGGGTTTCTTGTTTCATTCTACAGAGCCAGAGTGTGCACCATATGTGGAACTGACACAGCAACATCACTTTGAGGCCTTTGTATCTTTTCATTCCGGGATCAGACAAATTTTTATTCCCTTTGCAGGTAAGTTGACTAGTCAAGTGTCTCTCTCACCTGTGGAATTTAAAGATTATTGTCATTTGCATTTCCTCATCTCCTGTGTACAGTGTTTGTCATGTGTGTTTAATATGACTTTTAGTCTTCATATGTAGTTTTCCAAGAACAATTTGAGTGTTAGATTTGTATCCGTAGCTGTTACAGTTTTGAGTGTAAATCACCATTAAAATTTGCATTATCTCAGGAATGCTAACGCTAAATTTGATGGTGTCTTCTGCTCATTGGAGGCCTTGACTTTAACGTTAATCCATTGCCTTATAAATGCTAGGAACCCAATCAAAACGTGTTCTGTTAACTTGATATAAACAACATAGCTTCCTTGGATGACATTCAACACCATTTGCCATTTTTGACAAATTTGTACCACATTTATGACCATGTCATCTGCGGCCATTAAAAAAAACCATTAACATGTTTTCCTATTGAGTTTTGAGTTGTATCTGAGGAACCGACCTAATGGTCTGGGTATTGTAGACTATATATAGTCCAGTCACATTAACTGATTAACCTCAGCTGTTTTAAGGGTCATTTCTCAAACATTAAAACATTAATAGAAGTACAACTAGAAGTAAAAGCAGTGGTTGTTAACCAGGCGCGTAGCAAGGAATTTGCCAAGGGAGGGGCGAAGCTTGTAGGCAAACTACCTAAGCGTAGCGCCACCATGACTTGGGGCGAAGCGTACAAACAAAATTTGGCCGAAAATGCCTCCTAGATTGCTGGAAATGGCACTTCACAGGCCTTATAAGTTGCATCTAAGCATTTTCTATTTGAAATTACTAGCGATATTATAAACAAATAAAAAAAAAAAAGCTCAAGGATCGGGGCGGTCATCCCCTTGGTTATTTGGCTAAGCGCCTGTTGTTAACAGTATACATTTTATCCCCAAAAAATTTGTTGTCTGAAGTCATCCTTTAAAAAGTCAATAGTTAAATACAGTCCACCTTGAACTCTCCAGTCGCAAAGCTGAATGCCAGAACCCTCTTGAGAGAAATTAACTACACAAAAAAAAGTGATATATTCAGGTTGTCAGTTAGGCAGGGAAGGATATGGGATTACCTTCTTTTTCTCGACCATTATGTTTCCCCAAAAAATATTGAGGACTCAATGGCACAGTATGTATAATACACTATACTACCAATGGCAATGACAGCTTGTTTTGAAATTATTTTCAGTTTTGATTTTTAGGAGACCTCAACATTTTGGTAAAGGGTTTTTTTTCTCCAGCTGAAGTCTCATTTCTTATATTCCTTACAATATTCTTTGTATATTTAATCTTTTAAGACTGTTTTACTCTCAGCATTTTATCGATAAATCATGCTTCTTTCGATTCACCGAAAATAATATATATTTCATTTGGAATCCTCACCAGATTCGTTGTCAGCGAAAGAGAAGCGGCTACCTGATAATGCTGACGTCCAACTCCACCTGGCCAAACGCATAGCTCACGCAAGCTCGCAGCCATTTCAGTTTGGCGTCGGTTATGTTTTAAATCCGTATCCTGCAGATGGCACAATATACGATTATATGCACGGAGTGAGAAAAGTAAGTTCTGTTCATTCATCGTTATTCCCAAAGTCAATATTTTGTGAGAAAATAAAATCAGTGTACAAGGCCAAACGACTTAACAAAAAGTAACCCATGGTCATTGGTTACTTGTTACACCCACACACCAAGGTGTGTACGACTCTAATAGTCACCCTCGGGGTACTGCAGTGCACCACATGTAACCACATACAACCCACGGTCATTGGTAACTTGTTACACCCACACACCAAGGTGTGTACGACTCTAATAGTCACCCTCGGGGTACTGCAGTGCACCACATGTAACCACATACAACCCACGGTCATTGGTAACTTGTTTACACTCACTCACCAAGGTGTGTACGACTCTAATAGTCACACTCGGGGCACTGCAGTGCACCACATGTACGTGTCCCCGGGGGACCTGCCATAGGATCAGCTTTAATCTGGCGCACGCAACAGTACTTACAATTTACCTCTCAGAGCCACATTACTACCCCTGGGTGGGTGAAGACAGGCAGTGGAGGTCAAGTGCCTTGCCAAAAGGATGCAATATAATGATCCAGCCAGGATCAGAACCTGCAGTTCTTAGATTGCTGGTCTATTGCCTGTATAAGCCACTTTAATGAACTATTACCTGTCTTTGACTGAGGGAGCTATGATTAACATGTCATACTTGTTTCTTTGGCAGATACCTTTCAGTTTAACCATCGAGCTGTGGGGTGAAGGAGACTCAGAGGAAAACCAATGTTTTGATCTTTTTAACCCAACAAGTGAAAAGCTGCAGGTCAGTAAAATGATGGTTTGTGGTTGAATGAGTTTAATTTTTCTTATGAGGGGTGGATGCGGGTAGGGTAAGTGCCAAAGGGGTTAGTTTCATGGTAGGGTATTTCCTTAGCACACTTTTAACTTTAAACAAGTGTCTACTTAATAGACATATTAATAAATTAATGACTATGTTACACAGATGAAGAATGGAATAACCTACTTTGAATATCTAACAGCCTATAGTATTAATACACTGTCTAGGCTAATAACCAGAAAAATGACTTGACTATTGGGCAAACAAGGAAGAATTTTGTTTTGTTCTGCCTTTTACGAGTGGGTTGGGTGAAACCTGTGCATAATGACGGGTCAATCCATGTGCACTCTCTTTCTACCACCATTGTGAGCACAAGAATTAAATTGTTCTTCTTCTCATGATGGTGGAGTGGAGGTTGAGGGGGGGGGGAGGGTAGGCAGTCACCTGAGAAAGATGGTTAGCCACACCTAGTATATATGTTGATGGATATGTATGTACTAACTTAGCAGATGAGCTCCATAACATCAGGATTTCTGATTTTACTACCGGGCACATAGAAAAAAAAATAGTGGCAAACATTGTGTGCATGAATGACCAGACGGCCAGACAAATAATTAACGATTGATTGTTTATTTCAATACAACATATTACCTTTTCCTTAAGATGACCATACATACGCACATATGTCACATTCTTCACTGGTTATACATCTCACATAGTCATTTATAAAATATTAAAATCAAATCAGATTTGTTGCATTTCTTGTTTGCCAGTAATTTTTATGTATATGATATGGTAAGATCTCTTTGTATCACCTATTTCAGGGGGCGTTAGATGATGTTATGCCTATCTTTGAGAGTCTCTTAACATTTCTAATTGAATGGAAAGATCTGAAAACACATCAGTACTATCATAACTTAGAGGTAAGTACTGTCCAAATTTTAAATCTATAATTTCACTTTATGCATTACAAATTTCATCAGGACAGTCTGAACTATCCAGTTTCTAATCCATCAGGACAGTCTAAACTATCCAGTTTGTAATATCGTGTACTAAATAACCATTAAATGATAATGATGATGATGATAGAGCTGCTTCTATGCTCCCGCAAATTACTTATTTTCATCCTCCTTTACAGAGACCAGAGTTTGTGTTTCGTAGGAGATGCTTGTTTCCCATATTTGCTGTTTCCAAGCGCCTATTAATAACATTTTTTTCTTGTACCTTCCTTTTAACAGCAACCAGAGTTTGGTCTTCCAAGGAATTATATGGTTCCCATGGTAGCTGTATCCATGCTCCCGCAAATTACTTATTTTCAGCCTCCTTTACAGAGACCAGAGTTTGTGTTTCGTAGGAGATGCTCGTTTCCCATATTTGCTGTTTCCAAGCGCCTATTAATAACATTTTTTTCTTGTACCTTCCTTTTAACAGCAACCAGAGTTTGGTCTTCCAAGGAGTTATATGGTTCCCATGGTAGCTGTATCCATGCTCCTTCTAGTTATATTCCACCGTCATCTTCCAGCCAGTCTCAGCTTTAGAGGTTATCAGCGCCGCAGGGTGGTCAGCCTCCGTTCCCTGAGTTCGACGTTCGCAGTCGGTAGCAGTGTCAAGATTACGTGACGTAGTGTCTTCGGTATGGCCGATGATACCAATTCTATGATAAATTCAGCCAAGATGTTGTTTCTTGTGAGCTTAGGAATAAATAAAAAAGTGGTGAAATTAGGACATTTGTTTCATCCAGAAAACTTGCCGGGAAAAGTCTTTCTGCTACAGTCGAAAGTTTGCTATGTTTTCGGTGGTCCCGACTGTCATTACACAACAGTATTTCCAAAATACAAATAGAAAGATTCCACCTCTATTATCAAATTTAGAACCATGTTTTTGAAATTGTTGCAACAACTGATTGTATAAATTGCCTTTGTCCCTCCCTCTACCAAATTCCTGCTCCCACCACATTTACGTCTAGGGGAGTAATTCGTAACCTTTTCCATTACTCGCATCCCTTAGCAAATGACAAAAAGAAACTTGGCACACCTTCACCAGCTGTGGATGGATCATTTGGATATACATTTGTTAGTAACGCCCATGGCTTCCCTCCCCCTTTCTGGTGTTCTGCCTCACACCCCCAGGGGTACATCCCCTCAGGTTGAGAACTGCTGTTCTAGGATAACAGGGTATGATAATTTTTTGGGGGCTCAGTTTTGTGAGATATTGAACAAATAAAATTACTCCATACTTTAATATGTTCAATAATTTCAATAGTACTATTGGTGAAAGAAAATCGAGCTCAAATTTAAATACGCTACGACTTCTGACATGTGTAATCGAACAATATAAATCAGGGCCCATGCTTTACTTGAAAACTCATTCGGCTAAATCTTATCTGCATTTGGGTTTTGCTGCCATGTGAGTAATGTATGTTAATTGAATGTGAATTTAACCAAGCGATGTAATATATAAAGAATGGCTTGAATTCAAATTAGGACTTGACTGTTTGTAAATTTTTCAAAGAAACTTCAACTTTATTATTTGAAATGTTCATATCCAATATATCATGAAGCCTTTGCCGCTGTATAAAATCCTTATGATATCATTCCTACATTCACTACACAAATATTTTACTGTGATATTCTGCCAGTTGATATCATGGGTTAAGTATAATTGACACTATTTCCAACCATCATTGTATTCCATCAAATATCTGAAATGTGTGGTCAAAATTTTGAGCTGGTGAGTTTCTTAAGCTAAAACTCTTGACTTAACCCTTGACTTTTTATCTGTTTCATTAAAAATATTTTTCACACTTCATTTGCCAATCAGAACAAAGTGAATACGAAAGTGATTCCTACCTTAAGTCAAACAGTTTGTTTCTATATACTTTACCCCTTCATTGAGTAACATTTGATTGGACACCAAGGGAAAGCATCTACCAAAATAATAATAATAATAATAATAATAACCATATATATATATATATATATATATTTATATATATATATATATATATATATATATATATATTTATATATATATATATATATATATATAGTTCTCATCAACATAAAAATATCCTGAATCTGCTGTCAAGAGTTCAAATCATTGACAGCTTAAACACTATGTACCCTACTACAGACAAAGAGAAAAGATGAGAAACACTGTCAATGTGTTTGATATTTGTTATGTTGGATCAAGATCATTGTAGTTGACTGTTATGCCTTATACTTTAATCATTGCCTATCTTGCATTGATGTCTCTTTGTCGTATATAACTTGTATAGGCTTATATGCACTTGGCGATATCAACACAAAAGTATTTTACCTAACTATATCTTTTTACCATTGCATTATAAAGTTATGCCATAGGACACAATAAAGGGTCCCTTCCTTGCACATATTTTTAAGTTTAATTTTTTATTCTTCTCTCTCATATTTGTGTAATATTTCATGATGTTGCAACATGTCATGGTAACTTGAGGTAAAATTCTTAAAATTTGAAAATATGAAGCATTCTCCTTTAATATATTATAAAGAAAATAATGTATCTTTTTTACTTCTTGGTTGGAGTAGGAGAAAAAAGAGGGTGGATATGAGGTGTCAATGGAAAAGGGCCTCAAGAACGTTTTCAAACTATGGGTTTTTTTTTGTTGTTTTTTTGTATGTCTCCATCCTCCGGTTCTGTATTTATTTGATTTTAACTAAGTTTTATATTACATACTCATGTTGCAATTAAATTTACTGTTAGTATTAAGCATAAACTTGATACTTAACTAATTTGTAGGTTATAACAGAACGTTGGCAGCCTGAATGCTTCGATTTAGCAACACAGTTTCCTCATGGTTTAAGTAACCTTGAACTCTAGGACAAATGGCACTTTGCAGTCAAGTGTGACGTTAGGTGAATTTCAGTTCATAATATTGATTGGTTCTTCTTAGTGAACTAAAAACCTTTGCCCTTTTGAGCAATTTTAATATGTCTGGTGTTTTTTTTTTAATAGTAAGAAGATCCAGAGAAGCTTCTCTTTAAAATTAAGAATGTGCCTTAAAAATTGTTAATTTGTGTCATTCATGTGATTTTACAACCCAACCACGTTATCATTCCTGTAAGGAGGGGTGTGTTGCTTTCGTACCTATTTCCAAAACAAGAATGCCTATTAACCCTTCTGTCTCATATAATGCATCAATTGGATACCAGCTTTGGTCACTCTATGATAATAACAGCAATTAATCTGAGCCTCAATGTTTACAAATTTTGCTAGGCATTTCTCTATCAGTCACTGTAAAAGGACTTTCTCAAAGTTTTCTCGTGCTTGGTTTTCTTTGCAAGGTTGATGCATAAAATAATAAAATAATGCCTTTTAATATCTTCTTTTTCTGCTGATTTTAAGATAGTTAAAAGCATTCTCATTTAAATGCATGATTTTCGTCTTTTGAATTATCCTGGAAGATCAATAAGTAACAACAAGTTATGTTACCACCTAGTTTTCCAGTCACACCACCTGTATTGCCCACAGTTTACCACATTCATCTCTCTGGCATTACCTTGGTATTTGGTAATGTTCCAAATGAATGAAATAATAAACATCGTTTGATATATTTACACACTGCTCATGATGCCAGCAAAAATGTTTTTAAAACCAAATAAATAATAGGAAAAATTAACATAATAGAATTAAAAAATCATTTCATTGTGCAGAAGATTAATGGAATTGTCAATTTTGTGAGATATTGTGCACACACACACACACACACAAAAATGGCCCTAAGTTGGTGTTTTTATTATGACAAAAGAAACAATGAAAATATTTAAGTATGAATATTTCACAAAGAGGGAGAATATATACCTCAATTACCATTTTTCGAGCAAATAGTACCGCTTCAATTAGTTTCTTTAACTTCGGACCTTGCTCGCTTTCAGTATTTCTAATTTATATTTTTCTTTTTCTTTTTGTAATGGAATGTTTCCTTTGATGTTAAATTTAAATTTTTACTTAAAATGTATATTATACTTTTACCTTTGTGAAAATTAATATCGATTTTACTAATACCTTTCTTCTTGCAATTGACTTTTAAAATGATGAAAGTATCAAAAAATTTGGTTTTATCAAGAAATGTACCGTACATTTATTGTTATTTTGATGTTTGTAACCTTTTTTTTCTGTTTGTATGTTTGTCTTTTTTTGCTTCTTCATTCTGAAAATGGTTTAGTCCCATCGTTCGTCACGTTTGGAGAGAGTACTGAAGGTAAAGGGTGAATGGAACCTTATCATATACTAACCTTTAGGGACAAGACAGATACGTCTTAGAAGGGAAGTGGTATTATCTGGGGATGGAACCAGCTGTGTCTCTTCACAGAGGCAGCAGAGAGGGGTGTTTTTCACATTGAACGTGATTAGTGGCTTACAAAGCGCATTTCATTTGACCATGTTCATGGGGTGGAGGGAAAGAGATGTCCCAAGGACTTGCTTCCAGAGTAGCATTGGCCCGTACTCTGGGTAAATTCAAATAGTCCCATGATCAGACTGCTGTGAGGTGATATATATGTTATTTAATGAGTAAATCATCCTGTCGTGCTGCTGTACTATATCTATCATTTCATTAAGAGTTTTGGGTTAATAAGGTCACTGTGATACTTTAAATTATATAATGCAATAAATATAATCATTGAAGTTTTTTTTTCATTGTGTGTAAGATAGTTTTCATTTTTGTCAATCTTGAACTTTGAAGTTTAATTTCAACATTCGTGACCTACCAACAACCAACCCCGTGATACTCTCAGTAGAAACGACCTAATCAAATATGCCGCCACCACCCCCTCCCCCCCCCCACCCCCAACCCCTTCCTTGCCAAATATGGAAGAACTTGACAATGAACCGATGTGTGTTCTTTAGTGCGGGAACCCGGCAGTACTGGGATAAAGTGTAAAGTATTACAACTATTGCTATAGCAATCAAAAACTGTCTTTGTTGAGTTAGACCACGGGGAAGCCTCCAATACCGTTGCAGGAATTAAATTATGGATCCACAGTTATATCGAAAATTGCATTCAGTAATAAAGTGAAAAACAGAACCTTGTATCTTGTGAACGGAAATGACCAAAGCTTGCTGACTTCACTACACAAAGGCTTTTGATTTGGGTTTTTTGTTCGTGTTGACACAAACACACCCTGATGCGTGATATTCAAATAGTTGTATAGAATCCTTTGATTTTTAAACAGTGTAGGTGTATTTGCATCGAATTCCATTGCACTTGCTCAGAATAGAAGGACTGATGATTAAGTATTACCAGACGGTGGTGTGATCGTATGCTTTACCAGTGTTGCCATGTTGGCAATATACTCTTGATTAACGCCGGACGCATGTAACCAATTTAAATAATATAATACATGTTTCGATTCGAAAATGCGGTGAACAAGGAAACAAAATTGAAAGTCATTTCACGTTTATTAAACGAGATTAAAATGCAGAATTCCTAATGTTGTGATATGTTGTACGTCCTACGTACATATTTTACATACATTATTTCGTCAGAGCGTGAACAGTAACATTGTAAACTATATACTGCTTTATCATGTTCAATCTTCGGGAAGACTTGGCTGCGTGAATTAATGAATCTCCGGGAGAGGTTCTTGTTCAGTATATATGCAGTAGCCAGATGTTATAAGTTTAACACAATTATGTGGTCGGTGTGCATTCTGCATTCAGAGCTGAATGGAAAATAACTGTGCGCTAATATTAAGTCCTACAGACATGATTGTTAAACTTGTTAACAACTGAAGGATATGCCCATGTATGCAAAATACTCCGGGATCAGTGTCAACCGATCGTAGACAAATAGTGTTGAATGGATATCGAATGCAAGGCCTACTTTATGAGTGTGGATCGGAAATGGGTGGATGGGATAGGAGGGGTTGTGGGCGATGGGTCACTTAAAAACCCGATGTAAGTAAGTGCAATTTTGTCGCAGTCTGGTAACACTGGCAGGTGACTAAGGGGGGGGGGGGTTGTCTAAATCGGAGGAAATAGTAGTATCGTTACCAATCATAAATCTACCAACTAGAAATATGCAGCTCCGTCTAACAACCCTCCACCCCCCCTCCCCCTCCCCCTTCTTGCATCACAATATTGATGGACTGAGACACCCTGAGTGGTTTTCCCTATTCTAAGTTAAATTCGAGAGACCCGTTAAGCATTTCCGAAAACTATAAAAATGTATAACTCTGTTTAAATCATATTCAATTATGCTGTGTATATAATTATTTTTTCAGAGGATTTACGCTCTAGAGATTTCGAATTGCTTTGAAATAAACTGAAGCCTTTGTCGGTTGCTATAGGCAATGTATATGGTCGTGTAAATTGAATAGTGCGTTAACTCATTCAACACTGTGTGGGATTTCCGCTTAAAACACTTGTTAAAGCGTCGTTCTCAGTTCAATGGGTGAGTAAACTGCACAAACAATAACACATTCCACTGTTTTGCACCCTGATTCCCTGAATATGTAATAATCTTTGTCGTCGACAAGAAGAATCAATTTGAGGGAAGTACTGCTGAAAACGTATCATATTCATCGCTTCTCGGGCTTTTGGCTTATAAGATCGTTTGTAGTATCTGTTCCCAAGTTTCGAGGGGAATTAATGGTGATGCACACCTGACGATGATCACACAGTCACAGTCCCGATGCAAGGGGACTGGGTTGGGAGCGGATCAGTCGTTCGGTAGTTTGGTTTTCGTGCCCAGGTTCTTTCCTGGGCGACTTTTTCTTAAAAAGTATCATATTCATCATGCCACGCTCCCCTACCCTCCCCCCCTTTTTTTTTTTTGTTGCGAAGTACACTATGTGTATTCTTGACGCAACAATAGGTTGGAGTATAATTATGGTGGTAATAGAACCAGTATTTCAAATGTTCAGTATGAATCTCATCTTGTCAACCTTATTATAGTCTCAACTTTAATTTAAAGACTACACCGTACTGTGTAGTAGCAGTGGCGTCACCAGACTTTTCAGTCTGGGGGGGCACAGGGGGGGCACCAGCATTTGATGGGGGGGCACTTAGGTGGATACGTATCAACGTCATAGGGAGGGGTCTAAGGGGAGGGGGTGCCCCTCCAGGCGCGGCGGAACGGGAAAATTATTGGGGGGGGACTAATGTGTAGAGACTATCTAAGCGGAGCGCCACCATCGGTTGGCGCGGAGCGTACAAGAAAATTTTGGGTTTTTCAAACCCCCAGATGGCCGGAAACGACACTTCCCGAGTGTTTTATGCTGCGAATACCTAGCCCTAAAATATGGGTCTCAAGCCTGCAATTTCTCAGATTGCAAGCCCCCAAGCCCCCCCGGTTCCGCCGCCACTGCCCCCCCTCCCCTTTGGAAAATTTTCGCATACGGAGGATGGGCTAGATGCAAAATGCTGCCACATTTGATGCTAAATTCGATCTGAAGATATCTCCAGAAATTGCTATTTTTGAGGTAATGATTTTAACAAGGCGCAGAATTTTGCGGAGGATATGAACCACATGCTGTCGATATTTATGCCTAACCCTATCAATAGAACCTACATTTGTTGAATTAATGTGTGCATGGCCCCGACTCCTTTCTTGTCCTTCTCGTTTTCGCCCATTATCTATTAAGATGTAACAGGTTCCAGCATCGTTAATGGCTCCTATCAGGGATCTCACCATGCAATCCAAAGTTTGATCACACATCGAGTATGGCTCAGTATGCAGGTGTGAACATTCACCATTTGTTCCTACAAGCATCTGACCTCAAATGACCTCTGCACCCCTTACACAACAGGGTTAATATATGGGTCCAGAAATATAGGCAAGTATGGTGCCCGCGGACCCTCACATTCTCACATTTCGTCAGCTCCTAACCTGTCAACCTCAGACCAAGGCAACATATTGCAGTACCCTCCCTTCTCACAGTCATGTAGCTCGCGAAGCGGACTTGTATATCCGCTGGTATGGCGTGAGCACTGACACATTCAGTGTAAATATCGACACCTGTTGTGATGGCGCGGGTTACGACTTCGATACCCGACGTTCAAGGATAAACTTGTTAATTTTTTCGCAGCTCATTTGAAGAAAATACGAATTACTGTGCTTCTTTGTCCTTATGAAAAACCAACTCAGATGATGGGAGTTGAATATAACAAAATATATATATATTATTTTACCAACCCAAATCTCAGATGGGGGGGCACCCGGGGGGGCACTAGGCTTTCCAGGGGGGGCACGTGCCCCCCCTGGCCCCCCCTTGGCGACGCCACTGTGTAGTAGGCCTACTAGTTAGAGAAGTATTACTCAAAACAAACCAATCAAGCACATGATACGTCACATGCTTTAAAAATATATAGGCACACTTCCAATCACGGTAAGTTTAGAACAAACTATATGTAGGCCTAGTTGGAGTGTATAGGCCCATGGAGATCCAGAACAACATGGCGGTCACGACTTTGTCATGTTTCGGCGTATAGTAGCCTTATACTACACTGGAGTAATCTATTTCTAAGACAGTGCTATAGCTGGCAATTCCAAAGTAACATGTTGGGGAATAAAAGCAAATCAAACTCTTGTCCAGTTCTTATAAGAGTAATGGAATCATTTCTCACGTCTGTTGAATTCATCATAACAAATTTACTCCCTCTGGTGAAACTCATGTTTTCATAAATTCAATTTGAAAATCCCGGTGAAGGCTGGGGGGGGGGGGGACAGGCAAATTCCAAATTTTCCCCGACTGCTTAACACAAGGGGCTGAACGTTTGTGGAATACCCAGAGGCGAATGAAGGATGTTATCAAAGCAGGGAGGGGGGTTCCATTGGGGTCATTGAACGAACTCTCCTCGAGAAAAAAAGTGAATGTTTTATACATTACATGATGCATTCTGAGACTATAAATTAGGTCTTAATAAGCAGCCCTAAACTAAAGGTTTTGATAATAGATACTGTGCGTGAGGCTGAAACAAATTACCAGAAATCGACGAAGAAACCCAAAGAACTGTTTTAAAAAGAGGTACAGTAGGACTGAGGCTATATGCTAGCACTTCACGCTAATAGGTAAATGGTTACTGTTTGGCGAGTAGTGTTAGCAGTAAATTATGACATTTGACGCTATATCGTATGGATTGGAGGGAAGAAATCGTCATTAAATGGACAGCCATCGTCACCATTCACGTCACCTTTCGACTCTTTCAAGTCCTTTCAAGTCCGAGTTTCAAGTCCTTTTCCATGGTTTCCTGGTAAACTTGAAACACTGTTGTTGTCAAACATTAAACATTCACAAGAAAAAATAAAACATACGTGTTTTTGTTTTTATTATTATTTAGTCTTCGTTTATTTCTCCATGTTCCTTATGAAATGTAAAGAGTTGCATAATTGATGTCAGATATCAAAACTGGAAACGGCAATGACATCATGGTTCTCGTATATTCATGCATTCCTCACAAAAAAAAAAGTTGCATAGCCTACATCAGATACCGATTCCCCGCTCATTCTCTCTTCAAAAAGTGTAGTTATGCAGCCCGGCAATTAAACCAGCAATTAAAAATTAAGTTTCATATCAATACTGTTTATGTCAATACAGTTTACATCAATACATGTGGACCAACCTATAGTCCACAAATTAAGACACATGCATCTTTCAGTGTGATCGTAAACGAACCAACGGTAGTACTTATGGCGTCATTAACCTGTAGCTATTCGATTGAGAGTAAAGTTTGTTTTCAACGGAAAAGAAGAAATAAATTTATGGCTAGAACGGGATACATCGGAGATCTTCCCTCAGGAACCCCAACATAATTGTCCTGAAATCAAATCCTGAATCAGTAAATTGTGTTTACTGAATCTACTCGATTTGGCTGTACCTTGACGACGTGACGTCATGTTAGCTGATGGCAATGATCAACAAAGGAAATTTGAAACAGAGGTTAATCAAAGTGTACCACAGTTCTCAGCAGGACATCAGGTTTATGATACCTAACATGAATGTATACAAGTTGGTATTTAGGAAGAGAACATATGCACCTGCAAGCACAGTAAATTTTAGTCTTGTTGTCAAGTTTTATGGTAAATAGAGCGATGTGCTCTCCAAGCCTCATGCATGGTATGGCTATACTATGGGTGCAGATGAGTACCGTATGTCACTGCTTCTTTATCTGTTCATATACAGACTCATCAGCTTGAATTAAATGCACTTAGACTATTATTCAATACCATGAACCATCATTATACCAAGGACAAATTCAATAACCATCTCACCAGCCAATATTCTAACGTTTTAATCCATGTTGTAACAACTTTATATAAAGCGTTACGCTGTAGCGTATAATTACGACAACATTTTGTAGACTTGTTGAATTTTGTCGTCTTTACAGACGTTATATGACAACTGGGATGCTAAATGTTGTACTTTGTCGAATGTTCTTGTGGTTTAATGCAGGGGCGTAGCTGGACTGCTGGTTTTAAGGGGCCTAATACGTTCCTATGTGGAGGGGCTGACAGGCATGTGGGGTCCTAGCCCCCCCCCCCCCCCCAACGGCTACGCAACTGGTTTACTGTACGTATCTGTTAGTATAACATGTATTGAACATCTCCATATATAACTCACGACTAGTATATAATAGTATGAAAAGTGGCAAAGTTCCTCCCTTCCCCTTTTACGATGATAGCAACGAATTGGGTGTCCCGTTCACAATAACTATATACAGAATTACAGATATCTTTGCGATACATATTTCATCTGCAATAATTATGATATATCACACTATATATAACCAAGCGACACAGCTTATCTAGATCACGATGGCTTTAATGTAATATTATTATATAATTTCTATATCGTGCAGCCCACAGCTGTCCTCATGCCCTATCCACACTCTGCCGAATCCAGTTCTGTCGACAATTACGTCACATAGTTTGAGCACCAGTTCTGTAAGAATTAGAGTAAAGCATCTCGTCGTCGAATTCTTCAATTTCGGAAATCGGAGCAAACTTCTCTGAAATTGGGTTTATAGAAGAGTCAGAGTTTGCGGTGGAAAGCGTCTGACTCCGTTTATCCGTCGCCTTCATCACAAATGTACTCCGACGGCTGTAGCCAGCAATGTTAGCCAAGTCTGGAATTAAGGCACAATCCGGCTTGCACAAGAGGACGCTTGCATCCGGAGAAAGAATCAGGCAGACTTTACAGTGACTGACCTCAGTGGTCACGAACTTTGGCACGATGTCCCCTAGGTTCATCCTCTCTTGGATGAGATCTGATAAAGAATCAACCCACTCTACATATATTTTAGGATATGGGTAAAAGAAGGCGTTCAACGTTACGCTTAATAGATACGTCTTCGTGGACAGTTGCGCATTCGTCAGTTTAACGGTCGGATATTCCACAAGTAGAGTCGCCCTTACGTCAGCAGCACGTGGACAGTTTACCCGTGCGGCAATGTGTAAATATTTCAGTTTCTCTTCGAATAAAGACTGTCTCGAACTAAGGTTTTCCTTTGGATTTGAAAGCACGTGATTTGCACTATTACTTGAACCTTTCGTGAAAGGCCAAAAGTGCCGGTGTTTTAAAGTACCACCGTTTTCAGAGGGCAATGTCTGTGTTTTATCCTTGTCTAAGGAATGTTTTCTCTTTTTCTTTTTCGCCCAAAATGTCTTCTTCCTTTTCTGTTCGTCTACGATGTTATCTGATGACGTCATCTTTAAGAAGTGTTCGCCATTTCGTCTAATATCGTCTGCAGACTCACCATCGCACAAGTTCTCGAGTCCGTCTGTCTCTGTGCTCTCGTCTTTCATATCTATTTTAATATCACCAGAAGATATCGTATCCGATGATAAGAACGAGTCATTTGGTTCTCTTGTCAATGCTCCGTAAATCACTCGCGTCGATTCCATGTCTACCTCGATTTTCCATTTCGGTTTTTGTCTCGTCTTCAGGAACAGCATATCGTCCAACGTACAAGACCTACGCAGAACTGTAGGTCCTAACATCTTTTTGGACACGACACTTTCGTGTGTCGTAACGATCACTTCACATGAAGATGTATCATTAGTTTGATCACAATTGCAATATTTTATATCCTGGGTGATTGTTTCCATGTCTTCGCTATCACCGTGGTTACCATTACAAGCTACCTCGTTTCCCTCTCCAATACTAAATCTGCACCCCTGGTTGCCATTCCGTTTCGGTGTAGATTGTAAATGGTGAGGCGATTTGTTTAAAACTGACAGCGCGTCCACTCCTTGTGAATAATGAGGAAGCTCATGGCTCGATTGGGAGCCAGTGTCACTTGAAATAGATTCTGCTTTAGTCATGGTCGAGGTTTGACCGTCGCCTTCCGGTTTCATGACGTAACTATGACGTTTAAACCCTTCTGACTGATCAGTTTTACCAGTAGCAATATAAACGTCATCCAAACTGGAAGGATACATTTGAGGAATTTGTTTAATAGAATTACACTTGAATTCAGAAACGTCCGTCATTTCTCTCTCAATTACCACGCGGCTTCTGGATCCTCCCATTTCATATCGAAGACAATCATTTTTTACCGTTTTGCAGCCACCGAACAAAACAAAAGTAAAGGAGGTTTTACCAGCAGGCAGGCTGCCTGATCAAGATCTATAGGTTAACTGCCTTTCTTGTGGGCGTTTGGTTCCTTTTGTTTTAGATCAATGGAAGGACGTATAATGATGGCTGATATCTTGAATCTGTAAATGAAACAGAATAAATCTGATTTAGTATGAATAAAATAATGTATATTCGGCCGTGACGTCATTAACTATAATTTCAAAGTGACGTCAGAAAATAATGAAATATTTTTCATGGTACTGAATATCCTGTATATATGAAGGACAATTATTATAATACATGAAGAAACTTCCGAAGGAAGCTTAATGTCTTACAATTAGGAAACGAAATGTTATCATCGATAATCAGAATAGCAACATTATAGTGCTGTTAGTGTAACTACTGTATGGTGACGGTGGACATCATTAACAGCATGTTGTCGCTCTTGCACCGTAACATATTTTATGCAAACATATACCTTTCAGCTCAAAATATGCTGTTAGGATATAATACGTTGCACTCAGTGTCCCAACCAACCACACATGCAATAAAAAGTGTGTTACACTTTCCAAAACCAACATGTATATTACAGGCCTGTTAAACGCTTAATCTTATAGCAGGTGTACAGTATACATATAACATTGGAGATTATTTAACGTATAAGAGTTGGGAATAATTTGTTATTGTCATTAACTGGTAGGAGTAATAACCAGCTAAATGCACCTTCCGTTAAGAAATGGACTGAGGCAAAGCGATGCATCATAGGAGTACAACAACATGAGTACGCGAGTACAAGTAGATGTCCTCGACTTTAGTATCCCCCCCCCCCACCACCCGTATGGCGGGCCATCAGTCTCAAATCATGGGAGATCGACTTATACCGATTTAAATCGACATATACCAGTTTCCTTCGACTTATACCAGTTTCCAGCAGCTGAAATTGACTTCTACCGATTTAAATCGACATATACCAGTTTCATTCTACATATCATCGATTTAAATCGACATATACCAGTTTAATTCGACATATCATCGATTTAAATCGACATATACCAATTTAAATCGATGATAAGTAAAATAAATCGATGATATTAATTAAACTGGTATATGTCGATTTAAATCGATGATATGTAGAATGAAACTGGTATATGTCAATTTAAATCGACATATACCAGTTTCATTCGACTTATACCAGTTTAATTCGACTTATACCAGTTTAAATCGATGATATGTCGATTTAAATCGACAAATGTCAATTTGAGATGCTAGAAACTGGTATAAGTCCACGGAAATTGACTTCTACCGATTTAATTCGACATATCATCGATTTAAACTGGTATGATGTCGATTTAAATGGACATATCATCGATTTATTTTACATATCATCGATTTAAATTGGTATATGTCGATTTAAACTGGTATAAGTAGAAATAAATCGGTATAAGTCGATCTCCCATGATTTGAGACTGATGGCCCGCCATACACCCGATCCATTTGGATCTATGCTCGATTTCCATAATGCATCGAGTACAAGTAGAGTAAAAATCGTCGGGGGAAAGTACAAGTACAGATATAAATATAGACTAGAACACGACTAGGCTATGACTGCGGAGTAGCTGAAAGTCTATACTGAAACGATGGCATAAAGAAACTTGAATTCTTAATTTTTCTTTTTCTCTTCGAAAACATCGTGCATGCAGTTTGTATTTGAAAGTATCGTATATCTGCATATATATGTGGTGATCAGTGGCGTAGGAAGGTACTTTTGAGTGGGGGGCTGAAGACTGATGGCCGGCATGGGGGAGGGGTCTAAGGGGAGGGGGATTTTTTTTGCATTTCCAGGTGGCCTTAGATGCAATTTGGTGCTCCAAATGAGATTTTTTTCTCATTTGGAAATGAAAAAGGGGTTTTCTGACTTGCGAAGCGGGGGGGGGGGGCGGAATGATACTTCCGCCCCTCCATATTTTTCACTGGGGGGGCTGGCGCCCCCACCCAGCCCCCCGGTTCCTACGCCCTTGGTGGTGATGATGTACGTTATTACAGGGAGTTGATCCATAACAACTCCCTGGTTATTACCAGCAGGTTGTCGCCACTACATCAATGGGTCTAGTACCATGGGTCTAGTACCATTGGTTGACTGTAAGAATATTGCGTCACCATATTATAGCATTAGCCTCCCCGTATCGGTAAGTTGTCATTTTGATGTATAGTATGCAGCATAGAATCACTACCCTATGAATGGATTGCATACAATGAGACGATACTGTACATATTTGATCACATACGTACTAAGAAATGCCCGTTATTCTCAGCTATAAATGAAGCTCATAAATTGATTGATAATAATCATAAACGTCTGCTAAAGCACTGCGTATATAAGGACCATTCCTTCATAGAACAGAGTCGTCAACTTTTAAAATTTGAGAAACAACTAAACCAAACTGAATGCGCCAAGCATGCAGACACAAGTGAAGATAGATCGTTAGTTCCTTGATAAGTCAACTGTGACAGAGCTTCCCTGCTATAGCCGTATCATTGCTTTCATGTAGAATGTTGTCACTTCGTTATTATATTGTCAAATCGACCGTAACGTGCACACACACATCTGTGTTTGTGTGTGTAAATAAATAAATAAATAAATATATATATATACATATATATATATATATATATATATATATATATATATATATATATATATATACAGGTGCGTATCCAGGGGGGGCGTTGGGGGCGCGCGCCCCCCGGGTAAGAAAAAGAGGAGAGAAAAAAAAGAGAAGAAAAAAGGAAAAAAGAGGGGAAAAAAGAGGAGGAGGAGAGGAAGGAAGGGAAAAGAAAAAGAAGAAAGAGAGAAAAAGGAGAAAAGGAGGGAGTAAAAGAAAAACGCGAAGACACCGGGGAGAGAAAAAGGAACAGTGACATCATTACAGCGCTGAAGGGTAGCCAGTGACGGATCAATGATTTCGTAAAAGTGTGACTCACCCTACCCCTTACACCGACAACTCCATTTTTTGACGTTTCCATTTTCCTCTCTCACTAATGATCTATATATGTACTATATATGGTCTATCATAACGCGTGTGTAGAATTGTGCTATGAAACCAACTGTGGCTGGTCTCGAACTCGACCGTGTCGTCGGGGAACATGACGCATTTTGTGATGGGGGCGACCGCCCGCCCCCCCCCCCATTCAGCATTTTTTTAAATGATACCGCTAAGTAATTTCAAAATAGAAAGTGCTTAGAGGCAACTTACAAGGCCTGGGAAGTGTCATTTCCAGCGATCTGGGAGACATTTTCGGCCAAAATTTGCTAGTACGCTTCGCGCTAACAAATGGTCCTGGGTAGTGCCATTTCCAGCGATCTGGGAGGCATTTTCGGCCAAAATTTTCTTGTACGCTTCGCGCCAACATATGGTGGCGCTACGCTTAGATAATTTGCATACAGGCTTCGCCCCTCCCTTGGCAAATTCCTCGCTACGCGCCTGTTCGAATTTGTAACGCAAACAGCAGATATCACATCATATCAGTGAGCATGAAAATGGCGTTCCAGGATGAAAAGCCTCAAAACTGTCCGACTTGCCTGAAAAAATAACCTAAATTTTTCGCGCGCGGAACGCGCGTTCAACGTGTCCATGACAATATCATATAAGCAAGCATCGGTTATTACATCGCATGCCATCATGTACCGTACGGTCCGTTCAAATTGCGCAGTATTTCGCGGGATGCTAATGTAAACAACGACATGTCTCATGTAAATGTATAAAAAGCATGGAGGTCCAATTATGTCAAAACTCTCTTTTACATTAGTAATGGCGAATTAGGGGCTGCACCCCCGCCGCGCAGTGGCGGAGCGTCCATACGGTCGGGGGGGGTGGATGCCCCCCCTGACGGACTCAAATGGACTGCTGGCGCCTTTTTCAGCTCTTTACCACTTTTTACTTATTCTAGATTATTGACTTTTTTATTGCGCTCTCATCTACTTATTGACATTTCTCACATTTTCTTGCTGTAATTTGGCGATGACACCTTATTCTTCGTTTATCTGCAAATTAGCCAGGCCCGGAAAGGGTCATTTCCGGCGATCTAGGGAGTATCTTTATTCAAAAATTTTCTGTACGCTACGCGCCAACCAGTGGTGGCGCTCCGCTTAGATAGTGTCGAAAGCGCTCCTACAGACCATTCTCGCCACTCCTGACCAATACCCCTAGCTCCGCCACTGCCGCCGCGCCTCCTACGCCTATGCGTGTAGTGTTCGGTTGAAGGAAATATCTGCTATTTTTTCATTTCCTTCAACCAAGTTTTATAATAGCCGTTATAAGGGGTTTTCATGTTTCTACACCGATAAATTAACTGTGTCTGAATTTTCGAAAATTTCTGACCAACATTCTGCATCACACTTCCCTCTACTCGTGCAATTTTGACCGGTCTGTTATAGGGGTTCAAGGAAGTTTTTCTATATTGGTTGTCCATAGATGAAATTTTGTACAACATTATGGGTATGTTTTGAAGTGAGTTTGTTCACGAGAAATGTGAATTTTCAAATTTTGAACAAATATGGGGCTTAAAACCTTGAAAAGTGGGGCTGACGGGTATTGTGGGCAGCGACGTAGAATCACCTACAAAAGCAAAGACCCACAGGAGATGCCATCAGGTCGAACATGATGTGTGCCGGGTTGACAAACTTCAAAAAGGTTATGGATGGAAAAAAAAACTATTAGGAAATACCTGGTTCTCAGGCAAAAAGTGTACATCTGGTTGGTCATTTCAAGCCCGAGAAGTGCCGTTTCCGGTGATCTGGGGGGGTTTCAAAACAAGAAAGTTTCTTGTACGCTGCGCACCAACCGATGGTGGCGCTCCGCTTAGATAGTAATTCGCGCCCCCCGGGTTTGAAAATCCTGGATACGCGCCTGATATATATATATATATATATATTCCTCTAACGGAAAAAATCGTTCCTCACGGTACGGTATTTGAGACATATATACTTTCTCGCATTACAAATATAGAATAAACGTGTGGTCCTGTCTCCTATATAGACATATTCCATTTCCTCAGGGGTTAAGTTTATTTTAGTAAACCCTTTACAAGGGTTACGTTAGGAAGTCGTATATATGATTATGAGTGAGTAGGCCTATACGGTAACGTAATTCATGGTCAATCAGTGTGGTGGTTGTGGATGAACACCGGCATAATAACTATCCGCTCATATATAACTGCAGTGATATGCACATTATTTCAAGGGTGGTGGTGTGGGGGAATTCTAAACTCCTGACTAAGGGGCAAGAATAGCCAGAGGTGAATCAAAGAGTTTATAAAAGGGAAGGGTGTGGTAGGGGTGTGGTCATGGGGTCGCTGAAGACATTCTGGGGCGTATTTAGAACATTTTTAAATTAGGTTTCATCGCACTGGTTGTGCTATTGTAAATACTAATACAATCTTGTGTGAGGCTGAAAATATGGGTGCGCAATCGCCGAGGAGTGGTCTAATTCTAGTTCAGTGTGAAAGTCCCCTCAATGCCGATGAAGGTGGGTCCATGCCCACACCGTCCTTCTGCACGCTGTTTCTTTTCGAAACGCATTCAAGAAGAGGGCACGTAATTTCTCTCTCTAATTCAAAGAGCCCTCATCACTTTATCAGATAATGAAGGATGTTGAGTGGTCCTATTCAAACGTCACAAAAATGCAGCTTTGTTTGGTTTATTATTTTTCCAATTCACAAACTGTCAAACTTTAACTCCGCTTAAAACCAACGAAGATCAAAACAATTTAAAACTTGGTCTAGAAATGTGGCACATAAAGGGTTTGCACTGGTGACCTAACGGTTGCGGTTTGCTATATACTTTAATCACTGCACCATGCATGACCTTACTTCATTCGGGTGAGCCCGGCTCATATCAGTGACATTTCATAAGTATAAATTACATTAAGATCTGCTTGTAGCAGCATGTAGGTTGCTATCGTTACAGGCCCCTGGCACATTGCCACGCTTATACGTTATACCATGGAGGTAAAACAGATTGCTTAAACCTTCAGTATATGTTTCTCCCAACTGGCTGCACATTGATTTCATATGTTGCTGAAACAGTTTCGGTTCTCTCTTGTCCGCCATATGGTTTCAATGGGCATTTACACAGAACAGAGTTCGGTTCCCCGTGCTTCATGGGGGTGGGTTGGGGTCCCTGTGAATTAGGGGTTCCCCGATCAGTCAGTGGATTGAGGTTTCTCAGAGCAAACGGCAGACAGAGTCTAGGCTAGTAGATTGCAAAACCGGAACTATTTACATGCAACAATCGATAACACTGTAAAGACGACGAACGGTTAACCGCCAAGATATTGTAGCGAGAGGTTATGTTGCATCGGTATTGGTTGAATACCACAAACCGTTATATAGCATGTGGTTGAGAGAGGGGCAGCTGGATTAAATATTGACAATCCAAATTCATACCTGGACATTAAAGAGGTGCTCGGTCGTTCTCGGTGGCAGAAAGCGAGCGCGAATCTCAACTGACACACACAAAAATTGCTCTAGTTTCACGACTTCTGATAGGCTGCTATTTTCGATAACGGTATACTTGGTCTGGACATTACCGTCCCATATATAGGTCAATGGCCTAATTACTGATGAAGATAAACAATAATGTCATGTAAATTGAAAGGAACCAATGATCCGGGCTTTGGGAGTAGACAGCAGACACATTTACTGATTGAGCAAGAAATAACATGTTTTCTAACAGTTTATAAGCACATCGACATCCGGTGCTTTGTGTCGTTTCTTCCGGATATCGCAAATGCTAATAATATCTACCCCTTGAAGGGAGGCTCATACACACATAGGGACATGACATGGTGTTATAGCAGGCGTAACCTCATTAATATAGCTTGACAGTTCAACAGTGTCGGCTGTTGATAAGTTGTGCAACAGTTTGTCGAAAGAATTGTACCTGCTTTCTCTTTTTATAAAGAAAATATTACACAAAGTGAACTGAAAGTCCCGATGACTTTCGAACGGAATATTTATATAGTCAATCCAGGATTACTATATTTTACCTCTTTTCTTCACTTTTTCCTTTTTGTTTATTTATTTATTTATTTATTGACTCGTTCTTTTTCTTGCTTGCTAACATGTAAGACGTCAACAAATGACCTTCATCTTCAAAAATAGAAATTCTGCGCCTTTCTCGCTCATCGATTTTGCATTTTGATGTTGTTTTTTATGTGTATTATAACTGTAAGGTTATCTTCAAGTTCATTATAAGCTCTATATCTTGTTGACCAAACTGGATGTTTTGTCAAACAGTAGAAACTTATAGTACTTTGTCATCGAATAACCGTATAGTGACCTTACTTCTGACATACCTGATCACCTAGAATGAATAGACAGATATCGACAGCTTTGTGTTATCAATTCACCGTATTGTATACGAGAATACACGGAGTGCTTAACACTAAATGGTTATAAAATTACAAAGCTTGTAGTATAGGTTAACAGTAAACACACACATACACACACAATTATTTAATACTATGACTGAAAGCAATTCGTATTTTACCCAAGAATGTCAAAAAAGTCCTATAACCTTTAAACGCTTTATATTAATTGCAGACAGAGACACTTGTACAATTACTTCCCCCTCCTTTCTCTTTGACAAAACAGTTATTTTTACCTTTAGTCGCCATTTTGTTTTTGATGTTGTTGTTGCATACAACCGAACCTATACATATATAGTGAGTATGTATAATACAATGAGGATGGTTGCGGTTTATCATTTTTAACTATATATAGGTTTTTTACGTCATCACAAATCTTTTCAATAAATGATGCCAAATTTTTCGTTGCCGTGACACTCACTCAGTATATGTTCATATTAATCAAATACAAAAGACAATAGGAAACATGATCCTTATATACCGACTCCTGATACTCAGTATGTGGTGTTTACCTGTACATGAATACACATTCAGGGAACTGTTTCATCTTCTGAGGATACACGGCGGTCCAACTAACTCACAAATATTAATCGACCAGTGACAAGTAGCTTATATGTGTATTCTCAAACAAATGCAGCTCTTCGATATACATTAAATCTCTCATGTCTTGCCCACTCATATTCTTTTGTTCCTTATGTAAATATGACTCCTATAAGGAAGATCAATGAATAGAACCATCATAAAATCGTATATTTTCTCTTTAATTACGAATGAAAAGCATATATGTATATATCAACTGTCAGGCTGGGTAGAACCACGAACGTATAGTGCTGTACTGTATATCACCTGCAATGTTAAGAAACACTTCACGTGACGGATCCATAGATTATACTGGGGGTGGGGACAACCCTGGGGTCGTTGAAGCGGAACTACCCATACTGTGGATCTGGGAGCATCCTCCACGTCTAATCGCAAGGTTGTGCTAATAGTCATAGGCCACCTTTGCAATTTGTGTGTGCGTTTGAAGAAAAGAGGGAGACCACCCTCTCCCCACCCTCCCCCAGGATCCACACCCGCACTGCCCTACAAACATCAAAAAGAGAAGCCCAGCTGGTGAGCTTATCAGAGCGGTTCCCACACTTAGCAGATTTCTGAAAACATTTGAATATCGAAGAGATAATATGTGCGCAAAGAAGGTTAATTCGTCAGTTAAGAAAATACAAGATTATTGCCCTAGTTAAAGTATGTTTGTTATTGGTCGTCCTCCTATAGGGTCAACCATGCCCATGTATGCACGTAGGCATACCTTGCAGAGACTGTCAAAACAGTATAAAGTCAAACAATTGGATGTATACTTATAGGTGTCTGTCAGCACGTACACCTCACATTACATATTGTCAATTCAACATGGAGTTTGAAATTTGCCCTGATAAGACCGGGGATTTTATCTTTCAAGAACAACATGTGCAATATACTAAACGGCAATATAGTATACGTCTAAGGCTACACGTAAATGTAGCAAACATTGCAACATGCATGATTATGTTAGCTTAGGCCTACTAGCATATAATAACATTCATATGCTCAGTGTTGAAATCATACTTTTAAACAAAGTAATGTGCTGCGGCAATGTCCCTTTAAATTTAGCACCTTTAACCAAACCGTTTGATTTGAGAGGAGACGGGTAAGAGAGGCCAGGCTGAGTGAGAACAATACTACACCGTTACGTACTTAGCCTATAAGTTAACTGAAGAGTAATATAATTGGTGTCAGCCTATTGAGATGGATGCATATTCATTCCAAACATATAACTGGCATAATCGCAAATCTGAAACGTAAATATTTCATATCTTACGTTCATGTCAGTGCCTCTTCTCCACCTCGACCCACCCCACCCCCTCCCCTTCACCCCACCAAACGACAGCTTAAATTGATTTCATAATTGAAGTAATTGACTCTGTAGGCTACACAACCTGCTACGTCAATTTGTTTTTCTATAGCCGTTACGTCATACCTCAGGATAATAACTTCCCAAGCATGAAGATGTATATACTTATGATGGCGATACCAGAATTTTGTCTTGATGATTGCGTCACAGTTATTTCATTACAATCACGGGCGTTGTGAACTTAGTGAACATAAATCCAAAGTTGGACCATATTAGTTTAAAAACCAATTCTTGACTTTTTCATCGTTATGGAAACGAGGTCATAAAATGGCCAAAAGGCAAACGTCTGGGATATAATCTAAGTCAAACACTGTCATTATGTAAGTTGTTTAGCCTCACTGTTGGTAGATATAGAAATGACGTTTACAGAACACACAAGTGACTCTACATCATAGTTGTATATAGTCCTCAGACTATAGTGTGCGTCTACATGTGCGTCACACTTCACGGTGATAGCGATAATTTAAACGTTCTTATTGACTGAACTTCTTCTAGTCAATGAACTTCTGTGCAGGTGAATAGATTGAAAATTCCATACATTATAGGCCTAACTGGAAACATTAGGGAAAAAAAAAACATTTTTCACGCTCCCAAGAAATCATATTCGGTATCTTCTCCCCCACCCTCTATGAAATTCATTACGGTTCTTATTATAAACTATTCTTTGTTGATCCTCGCTTTTAGTCCAATCATAATGTAGTTTGTCCGCTCTCTGAAATTGCGGGAGATTACACTGCAGTATTTTCAAGTATATACACGTCATAAAGCATGCAGTGCCTCATCTGTACCCCCCCCCCTCACATCACTGCCCCCCCTCTCAAAAACAAAATTATAGGATGACTTTTGGTAGACAATCAGTCTTGATATGTTACAGGTCAAGATAAAAATTGGCTGCTAGTGATGTTTATATCACTATTCCAGTCTTTCAGATATTCCGCGTAATTACCATATAACCAAGCTCTAGCTCTGCAAGCATCCAGTAAGGCTAAATTGAAGATGGCGTCGACTCCTAAATGACCACTATAGACCTATATGTCAATGATACTCCATTGTAGTATTTATGTTAATAACTCAACCAAAAACACGTTCTTTTAACTTCATATGAACCTATAGAGCAGCATCATCAGTCCAAGACTATCAGCACCACTCTTATAATATCAAGTATTGTTTACTGTATTGAAAATATGTTTTTGAAGCCATAAAAGTCTAATGGTTTTCCCGTCGATCACTTGTTATCATTTCTCAATCTCTTTCTGGAATAATTTGTGTAGTGAAAACAGGTGAAATTTTACCCCCCAAAAATACAAATACACCGGCAGAAGGGGCAATAAACCTCCTTTTTCACTTCTACGAGCTACAACCGTCAAATCATAGTAATGTTGAATGAAGCGAACATGTAGTAAACAGTGTGTACGTGTGTCAGTTGTATTGCCTGATGTGTAAACTATATAGTATACCAAACGAAGCACAGAAAGTCAACAGATGACGCCCGTCTATTTAGACTATAGTTATAATGTGTTTACTTTAAGCATGGAGTAAATAACTGTGGCTTTACAGAGCTATTTTGGTTGTCTCCTTTGGTGCTTATCTTATGAAAAACTCCCGAGTGGTTAAATTTCTTCGAGTCCTAAATTACGATCATGACCTCATAGGTAAAGCACCCCCCCCCCCTCCTGTGACCTTTCACTCCATGCATTACATATAGCTACATGACGCGGAAGTGGAAAGGCACCAGTTTATGACACACCATGAATTACTTCCCTTTAGAAGAATAGTCAAGCTTGGATGCATCCATAATTTAACAATTAGTCAGATGAGTCATTATAGCTTCTACTCGATTGCTCAAATTTGTTAAAGTATGTTCGGACAAACTTCACTTTAATTTCTAATTTCTAGCTCACTCAAGATCGAAGTTACCATGCATGCGAGTTGCCACTATAAGCATCAGCCACTTCCTCCAAATTGGTTTCCATCAAGAAGTTTCTTTGCAAAACCCTACAGACACGATTAATCGAGTACAGTAGATGGCATTTGGAAGACGTTATAGTATTCTTTACTTACCATAGGAAAGGAAAGTACCCCTCCCCCACCCACTAACACCAAAAATAAAAGGCAAATTGGCAATCGAGAATTACGCCGCAGGGCACGTACCGTATATTGTCTTCAAATATTGATACGTATGAAAACTCCGGCCAGCCCTCTATATTAATACATAACTGAAGTGAAACGAACAGGTCTTTTTTTACCGTGCCTACACACCTCCCATGCACTTAACAAACACCTTATCTTCTTTGGATGCAATGTCTAGCAATGGATGGGTTGTCCCCCACCCATAGAAATTCCTAATCAATTTCTATGCCCCCACCCACTGCCCAATCCCCACACACCTTGTGCGGGGTTGGGAACAGACTACATGCATGTGGCTATCGAACCTATTCGATATGGCAGGGATACGTAGATGATACTTTACTTCCATCAATATCGGATAAGCTCAATTTTATGCATCATGATGGACTCAAGATGCCACAGCTGACATATACTATAGTTATCCTTTGCGACGAAACGGATAAATTCATGATCCTTAACAGACTAAACAAGCCTCGTTAAACGAAAAGAGGCGTTGAGTATATCTCATTGCAGTTTCAAATATAATTGGAAAATAAGGATCCGCACGATATGACCTTTAGGCTAAATATGACTAGCCAGAGATGTTGCAAGAAATGGTTAAAAAATTAAACTACACTCAATGCTTTCTATCAACAGGGCCAATTATGGCTCTATGAAAACCTACAATATACTTGAATCACATAAGTACAGCATATGCTTAGTGAAAGAAACTCTTAAACTGTATAGGCCTACTTGCTGTACCTACAACTCGATCCAAAGCCTGTAGTAATATGCTGTATTTTCTTACATTTCTTGCATAGTAAAATGCTTTAATGTAATAGGTGTATGCCTATATGTTAAGTGTGACAGTAGGCTACCGTAATAAGCTAAGAGTGTTGGGCATCAACTAATTAGTCCCGATACGGAGTCTTCTAGGTAAGCTAAGTCTATAAATTTATTACAAACCTTTTCATATAAACATAGAACATAACTGGGACATTGTAATTGTATAGATCTCCATGACCCTGTTCGAATTTCAAGTAGCATTATACAGAGCCTTTAGCAGTGTAAAATTCATTACGACCTACAAATGTTACATTGTTTCAAGTGTCTGTTATTCTGCTTCTGATGCTGTTCTTACATTCAACTCACCGAATTTTCCGGAGTATGAAGGAGAGAATATCCTAATAATCCAAATAATTAGTCCTTCCTTCACTGAGAACAAGTGTTCACATTCATGACTCGGCTGTACCTAATCATTTGACGGTGTTGCACGAAGGAGCTTTCGTATTATTGTCCACGCGATTGCTCATGAATATGACGCGCTTGTATAGATAGAGGTCTCTGTACAATAACAGCCTTTCACAAGTGCATGTAACCAACATATACTCGATAGGTCTTATAATCAAACATAAAGTTAGTAGATAGCCTAGAATTGGGTCCTTGGTGTATTTATTAGTTAAGTCAGCCACCCTGACAATGGCTTCTGCAGAATGCTTCAGGTCAGTTATCGATTGCCAAAGATTAACAGTTTTGTCTCCTTCCTGTATAAGGACGGTCTGAATACTTGCGGAAAGGAAGCTCTTATGGTGAAGAGGATTACCGCGATCTTTCTATTCTTTTATTGATGTAAGACTCCAGCAAGTCAGTGTTCAGCATACACACAGATATGTACAGTGTTTTTGGTGTGTTACTCCGATAATAAAAAGTTGTTTCACTTCTCCTTGCGTGGCCTGCAAAATCATAATGTTGTGATATAAATTTGATTTCTGGCGCGTTTCATACGGACCTTGCATGCGCATGAAAACAATACGCGCGTATACATTATATTATCTAATGCGCGCACGAATACCGTTAGTTTATACGTACGTATATAATACAGTCATATCAACCACAACAATATAGTTTGGACAACCATAATTAACAATTCTGCAACGTATGGGACTTGTAATCACGAAATAATACTCCTGTATGCTGTAAATATTAAATACGTTACGTGCTCAATGATCGGTTACTTTAACCAATTATTTAATATCTGATAAATGATGAACGTTATGATGCAGCTTTGCTGATATATCAATATCACTGTTTTCGTTTGATTTCTTCTATATACCTTTCAAATAATGATTGGAAAGAAGTAGTCCCTTACAGGCACGACAACTTTCTTTCCCTCGCCCTCGCCCTCCCCCCACCCCTCCCCTCCCATCTCCTTCCACGTCTCTCGTCGGAATTACATGCTTACGGTATACTGCATGCATAACAGAATTAAAAGCGATAAGCAGCAAAAATGCTCAATCACATTGCTTGAAAATTATATAGGGTTAGTGTAACCATGAAAGTATGTTACACTTCCATTGACACGGGCCGGTATTTCTGACTGCTCCATTGACATACATAGGCAAATGATTTTCTAGTCGTGGGAGGAAAAGGGAAAAGGTATGTAGACCTATGTAGCATAGCAGCAAATGTTTTTCATGGAACTGAGAGGCACCCACAAATAAAAACAACTAAGTGACATAAAAGCATGCGATTTATTTTACAGGTCCCATGGGTAGGCCTATTGGTACCTAGAGTCACGCATGAGCATTCAACATATTACGTGCAAGAATTACAGTCAACGTTAACTTCAATTGAGAAAGTTATCCCTCTATTTGAAAAGATCCATCGAACTTTTGCAGAGCAATCGAAATTCGAAACCTACAAACTTTGTACACATCGTTTCTATAGAAGTTAAATAAAAATATCTCAAAATAGGAACATAACATACCATCACATATCTAGTCTCGCAAATACCGCATGAAGCAACTTTAACGAATCTACGAAAAGTTCATATTCACATGTCATCTCAATACTAGAGTATACTCCGTTTCTGAACTGTTGAATGATTATAATTGCAGGACCACCACTCTTCAATCAAAGCCAGGCTCCGAAAGTACATCGCGATATTTCGGATGGTGGTTAATGAGTTTGTCATAGTTACCCGAAACAGGTGCAGACTAAGCCCCCCCCCCCCCTCCTCGATCCTCCGCGCACATCAAAAAGTGTGCTAGGAATTCTTAAAGCTTTCAACAGTAACCTACTTTCGTGGAGGTTTCTTGTTAATGACATTTTATACATGGTCGAACTATAAGTCAAATGGTAATAACTGGTCAAATGGTAATAACTGGTAATAACTAGTCAAATGGTCGAACTATAAGTCAAATGGTAATAACTTAATAAGGCCTATTACAGGACTTTTCCGGACGGGGGAAAATTTCAACTTTAAGTTCATGTTGGGTAATTCTGTGAAGATGTTCACCACATTGACGCAATTCACATGTTTTGAGTTATTAAAAATATGAGAAATTTACAAAATAAGCTAAACTAAAATAAAGCGTTTTCTATGACGACACCGTGTTTCGGATCTATGGTTCTAGGCAAACATATATTTGTTCCGGATTTAGCTCTATGTGTGCGATAAATGTGATACTGCAGTCCTTTATATTACTGTTCTATGGAACGGATATTATTTCATGTACCATGTTTTTGTCTGTGGACCGTCGTTCATTCGATACCGTGATTAGTGTAGTCGAAACCATTTCCCTCTGTATCACACACATAGAATAGCCTGACCTTTAGAGGGCGTTGTAACAGAATTAGTTCTTCTATGCCTGCAAACAGGTCAGTCTTTTCCCACCTCGATGCTGGGTGAATGTGCATTAGAAAGTGTCTGTGCATAACTGGCAATCATCTAGTTAATAACACAGAAATTCTGTGGTTAATATGCGTTTCATTGCTTTGGTTGTGGTGGAATTTGGATCAACATTGGCCTATTTACTTACAACAACTGAACGTTTCGTCCAAATGACGACACATAATATAACCCCCCCCCCAACAAAAAAAAAACAAAACAAAAAAAATACCACCACCATCAGATTGCTTTAATGTTTGCGTATAAGGATCAAGATGCATAATTTCATGAATTACCCCCAAAATCTAAAAAAAAAATTAACAGAATGTGTTTAATACCGTACCGGTAGGAAAGTTTGATGAGAAGCGAATATCTCAGCCCAAAATAGGCAAACACTCATGGTGATATTTGTCATTAACAGGACACTGTATATGTGGAGATACTTTGCTACCCGTTATATCAACCGGACGATGCAGTGGACGAAAGCCAGAAAGTTACGTTAATATATTAAATATGTATTTATATATATATATATATATATATATATATATATATATATATATATATATATTTATATATATATATATATATATATATATATATATATATATATATATATACATATTGAAATGCAGTGGCCTTTTCTAAACAGGCGTTCCAACGTTCTAATCTATTTTGAATATATACCTGCAACATGCATATTCATTTAATAGTATAAAGGAATAGCATATCGGCACACTCTTCTAATGGATGATACCGCTCTTTACTTTCCTCTAAATACTTTGCTTCAAATCACTCGACGTGCACACTGAGACAGTAATAACAGTTCATAAACTTCAATTAACAGAATCATAATGTGAGTGTTACAAGCACTACATGAACGTAGGGTTTCTTTGAAAAAAATCCCAACTGTACGAAAGGAATTTCGAAATGCTGGGTTTAGGTTAGGTACCCTGACTTGGGGAGGTTCATGAGGGAGGTTCATGAAATATAATGCGTGGTTGATCTCTGGGTTAACCGTGAATACAATTTAAAACAGCTATAACTACCTATTGCTATATAAAAAAGGGGGAGGCTCCCTTACTCCCGTCATATGATTCTAGCTTACCTTTTCTCAATAACTGGATGTAAACAATTTGGGAACCAGCGAAGGAAATGTTGATGCAAGCCGGAAATGGGTTTGCCATAATACCGCAGCTTTTAATCTGATATTGATCATTTCACATCAACAACTAGTAGCGAGAAACACCCAAACATGCGTTATACACAAAGACACTCAGTGCCAAACATATACATTACAAGACTTTTGAAATAAACGAGTGCAAAAAATATACAGGAAAGTTTCAATGCTTACAAGTTTGTTGTAAATGCATACAGATATATTCATTTTATTGGCGCCGTTCGATTGTCACTAATATAGGCCCTAGTTCACTAATATATGGCATTTTTTATTTATTATGTATACTATTGTATAGGCTAAAATAATTAGCTATCTTGAACCACCTCTTTTCCGGTCTGAGTAATGACGATTTTAACGGATATCGGCTGTGTGGCTTCATCTATTGCCCTGGCTTTGTTATCTGTCATTCAGTGCGGTTTTTATTCTCTTTGTTTATAATTTAAATATATCTCAAGTGTCACCTTTTGGTTTACACAATAGCGAACTTTAATAGGCATATAGGTATGTTACAGTAAGGATGGGCAAAACAGCATAGACAGCTAATATAAGTTAAATTGTAACCCATCTGGAATAATATATGATTCGCAACCTTTAACCAGTCAGGGAGATGTTACGGTTCTTTGATCAGGGAATTCTAAAAACTATCTGCTCTAATTGAGTAAACAGACGCATTGAAGGTCGAGAAATACAACACCGAGTACAAGGAATGCTTATACATGGCACGCCGTTACCGCAATGCTGATTGCACCTCAAGAAAATATTACATGTCAGGACTATATCGAGAATGCATAAGATCATTGTTGACCCGAGCATAATTTTGGAAGACTTTAAGCAAGGGTTTCCCTAACTGTACCCCCCCCCCCCCTCGAACCCACTGTGGATGTCAGAGTTGTCCACGAACCCCCAACTTTTCGAGACACGATCTGAGTCATTATTATCCTTGAATACGCATAACAATGCTTCGTAAGAGATCAAGTTCATAGTGTAATATTGAAATGCAAGAAAAACAAGAGATGAACATTTATTTGGAAACTTCAAGATCAGATCACGTATTGTATCACGCATCGATCACCCATCACACACGATGAGACGGATGCTCCTGTTTTTTTTTTTAAACACATGCACGGTACGGTACTACTATACTATGCTATATGCGTATGGAACGCGAAAAGAGTTTGTCAATATAGGTACGACTTTTGTACATTCCTAACTTATATGATATATCAGATTTAAGTTCAACAAAAAGTACTCTAGTTTTCACTTGAAGAAACGTCTCACGAACCCCCTATAGGATGGACTCATGCACCCCCCTGGGGGTTCATGCAACCCAGTTTAGGGAACCCCTGCTTTAAAGGCATTGAAGACTCGCCCAAACCGCATGCGGCCATCAGGAAAAAGTTAACTTTCTGTTGCTTGCAAGTGACGTTTTGTTCGTGTCGCTACAAAATGCAGACAGTACAGTAATGAAACGTGATACCTTGTTATCTTTAGCTGGACCTGAGATGACCATCGCTGTATCGTTTATACACTGTGCTGTGGGTATTGACCGCAGCTGTATGTACTGACTGTACACTAGTGCCTAACTACCGACGCTAGCAAGCTGTGTGTGCATTTTCTGGGATCCATGGTGGTGTCTAACACTTCTGTTACACCTAATTCGAAACTAGGTCAGATTACCGGCATTTGACGTTTCATTTTGCGCGAGTCTTCACACCCTTTAAGCAATTTTAATCCATGTTGTTACATATTTAGAGGCAAAATCTGACGAGATTTGAAGTTCAGTGACTCACTAGGGAAAAGAACCAATAATCTGATGTCAGTCGTTTTTATATTCATGTAGATCACAACAAAATAACATGTTTATTCCCCATAATCCCATTACCAGTACCAATGAACGTATAATTTCAACATTGCAGATCGTTAAGAGACGTTGATACAAACATTACTTTCGTTTGCATTAGAGACGTAAATACCGTCGTTACCTTAGCTGTTCATTGGTCAGCAATTGACTCACTGTCAACAAATGTGGCATGCGTACAATAAGTAGGAATTATTCGCATTTGTCCTATCCATGCACTGTTGCACACCATAGCAACGGCACATTGGAGTCAAGCAGTTACTTTTAACCACATTCTATGATTGTAGAGTTGTGGCGATATATGAAACGTGGCCTGGTTACTCCGCATTCGAGAGAGCTGAAGAAGTAAACTAGTTGCACTGATCAACCTGCAGGCAAATTGTGTCAAAACTATAACCGAGTAGGCTTATCAGGCGCGTATCCAGGATTTTCAAACCCGGGGGGCGCGAATTACTATCTAAGCGGAGCGCCACCATCGGTTGGCGCGCAGCGTACAAGAAAATTTCTTATTTTGATACCCCCAGATCACCGGAAACGGCACTTCTCGGGCTTGAAATGACCAACCAGATGTACACTTTTTGCCTGAGAACCAAGTATTTCCTAATAGTTTTTTTTCTATCCCATAACCTTTTTGAAGATTGTCAACCCGGCACACATCATGTTCGACCTAATCGCATCTCCTGTGGGTCTTTGCTTTTGTAGGTGATTCTACGTCGCGGCCCACAATACCCGTCAGCCCCACTTTTCAAGGTTTTAAGCCCCATATTTGTTCAGAATTTGAAAATTCACATTTCTCGTGAATATACTCACTTCAAAACATACCCATAATGTTGTACAAAATTTCATCTATGGACAACCAATATAGAAAAACTTCCTTCAACCCCTAACAAACCGGTCAAAATTGCACGAGTAGAGGGAAGTGTGATGCAGAATGTTGGTCAGAAATTTTCGAAAATTCAGACACAGTTAATTTATTGGTGTAGAAATATTAAAACCTGTTATAACGGCTATTATAAAACTTGGTTGAAGGAAATGAAAAAATAGCAGATATTTCCGAAACCGAACACTATACACATAGGCGTAGGAGGCGCGGCGGAAGTGGCGGAGCTAGGGGTATTGGTCAGGAGGGGCGAGAATGGTCTGTAGGGGCGCTTTCAACACTATCTAAACGGAGCGCCACCACTGGTTGGCGCGTAGCGTACAGAAAATTTTTGAGTTAAGATACTCCCTAAATCGCCGGAAATGACCCTTTCCGGGCCTGGCTAATTTGCAGATACTACGAAGAATAAATAGGTGTCATCTCCAAATTACAGCAACAAAATGTAACAAATGTCAATAAGTAGATGAGAGCGCAATGAAAAAGTCAATAATCTAGAATAAATAAAAAGTGGTAAAGAGCTGAAAAACGCGCCAGCAGTCTATTTGAGTCCGTCAGGGGGGGGGGGGCATGCGCCCCCTGACCGTATGGACGCTCCGCCACTGCGCGGCAGGGGTGCAGTCCCTAATTCGCCATTACTAATGTAAAAGAGAGTTTTGACAAATCTACATGAGACATGTCGTTGTTTACATTAGCATCCCGCGGTATACTGCGCAATTTGAACGGACCGTACGGTACATGATGACATGCGATGTAATAACCGATGCTTGCTTATATGATATCGACATTAACACGCTGAACGCGCGCGAAGCTTGCGAAAATTTTTGGTTATTTTTTCAGGCAAGTCGGACAGTTTTGAGGCTTTTCATCCTGGAACGCCATTTTTATGCTCACTGATATGATGTGATATCTGCTGTTTACGTTACAAATTCGAACAGGCGCGTAGCGAGGAATTTGCCAAGGGAGGGGCGAAGCCTGTAGGCAAATTATCTCAGCGTAGCGCCACCATAGGTTGGCGCGAAGCGTACAAGAAAATTTTGGCCGAAAATGCCTCCCAGATCGCTGGAAATGGCACTACCCAGGACCATTTTTTAGCGCGAAGCGTACAAGCAAATTTTGGCCGAAAATGTCTCCAAGATCGCTGGAAATGACACTTCCCAGGCCTTGTAAGTTGCATCTAAGCACTTCCTATTTTGAAATTACTTAGCGATATCATTTAAAACAATGCTGAATGGGGGGGGGGGGGCGGGCGGTCGCCCCCATCCCAAAACTCGTCATGTTCCCCGACGACACGGTCGAGTTCGAGACCTGCCACAGTTGGTTTCATAGCACAATTCTACACACGCCTTATGATAGACCATATATAGTATATATATAGATCATTAGTGAGAGAGGAAAATGGAAACGTCAAAAAATGGAGTTGTCGGTGTAAGGGGTAGGGTGAGCCACACTTTTACGAAATCATTGATCCGTCACTGGCTACCCTTCATCGCTGTAATGATGTCACTGTTCCTCTTTCTCTTCCCGGTGTCTTGGCGTTTATCTTCTACTCCCTCCTTTTCTCCTTTTTCTCTCTTTCTTCTTTCTCTTTTCTCTTCCTTCCTCTCCTCCTCTTCTTTTTTCCCCTCTTTTTTTTTCTCCTCTTTTTCTTACCCGGGGGGCGCGCGCCCCCAACGCCCCCTGGATACGCACCTGCTTATAATGCACTATTTTAACGAGTCATGACTCGAATAACTAATTTCATGACAGTCATGCAAGTGAAGTTTTCAACAATTCGTCATCTTTTCCCTCTTAGACAGGTAATAATTGGTACCTATCAGTTTCTATATTTGTAATTAAAAATCGCAGTATGTCATTTGAGAAGTGCCCTTTGTTGAATATATTACATAAGCTTGAAATATAAATTTGTTCATTTGTTATAAAAATGAAGAAATAATGTAAATAAACAGTGCCCTTTTGTTAAAAGACAAACAAGTAAACAAAACCATTCAAATACTAGCTATTTCCATTCTGTATGAAATTTTGTAAGCAATTTTGGGGGTAACGTTGTGGCTTGTCCCTTGAAATCAAAGTCACCATGTGCCACTGCCCTCGATATTTGTTCCTCCCATGCACCCCACCACTGAACTCGTTTACGGTCGTATTTTGTCAGGAAAAAGATGGTATTACAAAATCTGCTATAATGGCTTAGTATACCAGTCACGTGGGAAATTATGTAACGTCCCCAGTGTAAGATGGCTGAAATCGGCATGTTGGCAAGATGCATATTAAATGTATTAATATTACACGACATCGTCGATAAGTTGACAATGTGTGTCAGAATATGTATCTTGTCTAATCTGGAACTATCTGGTGTCGGGAGGGGTCAAGGGGTTAGGAAATATATGACTTCCAGTTAAAAGAAATGGAGATTCAGACAAAGGATAATCAGATCGAAATGTTTTGCCTTCTTTTCGCTGACTGAATATTGACCAGCCTGGCCCTGTACTACAGCTGTAAACTTGAAACAGGGTTAGTCACATCTCTACCGCTTGGTGTCTCCCTTTAATATAATGACCATGTAAACATATTAAATGACAGTGTAACGGACTATGTAACATGAAAAAGTTATCCAGAAAACATTGGAAAAACAGGCTTAAATTATCAAAAACTAAAGTTATACTGTGATTGTACAAATATATATATATATATATATATGTTGTTTTCATTTAGCGCCCCCACTTCAAGCAATTTTTTTTTAAAGGCTTGTTCAGTGGCATGAATGGAGTGCTATTTGCCATTACTACGGGTAGGTGATATTTAAGACAATTTTTGAACCCTGTTACTTAAATGTGGAGAAAAGGGCATATTTTGGGGTTGATTTCCTTTCAAAACTGAGAATCTAGATGATACAAAATTTCACTGACCGTACTAAAGCGTGTGTACGCGAAAATTTTTTTCCTATTTTCTTCCTCTACCCACCATAAAATTGTTTTTGGACTGGGACATACAGGGGGGAGGGAGTGCCCTATCCCCAGTGAAATTCAGAAGACTGCCCCATCGGTAGCCGTCCGTCGGTGTCAATTCATTAAATAAAAGGAAGATTAGGGAACTAGAGGTAAAGATAAAGTTATAGCTTCACTATCTGCTTGTACTCACGAATATCGTTGGTATGAAACTGTGTACTTCACAAAGAAGAAAAGGAATGAGTCACAAATTTATATTATATGAAGAGGCATGTACCAATTTAATTGTAACAATTTCAAAATTATACTTATTTTGTGTTTATAACTCTACGAGAAGAAGAAACTATAGAATCGATCTGGCTCCCAACCGCCGGCCACCAGGTCTGGAAGTATCTTCCAGAGTAATTTCTCTTTCTAACATGTATTAACAGCCATGTACAAAATGAAACAGCGTTAAGTGTGATTTAGAACTACAGGAAGTTCTTTGAGGCAATTTTGCCCGAAGGTATTTTTTATCGAAAACAAAAATCACCCAAGAACCAAACAACTTGATTCACTCACAACCCATGTCCCTTACATCGAGACTGTATTAGGCCTATGTGATCATGCGGCAAGTGCATGGGAGTGGAATGGATACTGCACATGATCCTGGTTAACTTAGGTTGATGGGCGATCTATATTGTGCAGTTTATCTGTAATGAATAGATATACGATCTTGGTCAAAACTTTCATTAGAAAGGTATATCATGTGCGTATCCAGGGGGGGGGCGTTGGGGGCGCGCGCCCCCCGGGTAAGAAAAAGAGGAGAGAAAAAAAGAGAAGGAAAAAAGAGGGGAAAAAAGAGGAGGAGGAGAGGAAGGAAGGAAGGGAAAAGAAAAAGAAGAAAGAGAGAAAAAGGAGAAAGGAGGGAGTAAAAGAAAAACGCGAAGACACCGGGGAGAGAAAGAGGAACAGTGACATCATTACAGCGCTGAAGGGTAGCCAGTGACGGATCAATGATTTCGTAAAAGTGTGACTCACCCTACCCCTTACACCGACAACTCCATTTTTTGACGTTTCCATTTTCCTCTCTCACTAATGATCTATATATGTACTATATATGGTCTATCATAACGCGTGTGTAGAATTGTGCTATGAAACCAACTGTGGCTGGTCTCGAACTCGACCGTGTCGTCGGGGAACATGACGCATTTTGGGATGGGGGCGACCGCCCGCCCCCCCCCCCCCCATTCAGCATTTTTTTAAATGATATCGCTAAGTAATTTCAAAATAGAAAGTGCTTATAGATGCAACTTACAAGGCCTGGGAAGTGTCATTTCCAGCGATCTGGGAGACATTTTCGGCCAAAATTTGCTTGTACGCTTCGCGCTAACAAATGGTCCTGCAGGTAGTGCCATTTCCAGCGATCTGGGAGGCATTTTCGGCCAAAATTTTCTTGTACGCTTCGCGCCAACCTATGGTGGCGCTACGCTTAGATAATTTGCCTACAGGCTTCGCCCCTCCCTTGGCAAATTCCTCGCTACGCGCCTGTTCGAATTTGTAACGCAAACAGCAGATATCACATCATATCCAACGAGGTAAATGAATCTGGAGGATTCATGTCAATTGGGTGCGCGCGTACCATGTATGGAGGGTCATGTGATGTGTTCCAGGGTGGTACTATACTGATATTTCTCTGTAGCAGTTCGAGAACAGCGTTAGTGACTTCGTGAAAGATTGGTCGGTTCGGACATGGGAACTAGCGGCATAAGAAGGTACTGGTACTTCAGGCCTACGAAATAGTGCTAATATGCTAACGTTCAACCTTATTCTCTTGAATGAAGGCAGGCTTTCTACATAATCTTACTTATTAATACAGCTCTAGGGGCAAGCTTTGTCTCATATGGCCTAACGTTATTACTACACGCTATAAGTGAATGTAGAAATGGGAAATGTGGGGAAATGTTTAGTTCAGTGCAACCACGGAATTCTCCATGGAACAGAGCCTAATGCTGCTCGACGGGAATATAGCTATCACGTTAGGCTACAGGCACGGTTATTGCTAGGTAACGGGTGTCGTCTGCTGCTCTAAGCACGCAAACACATTTACGTACTAGTTGGGTGAAATCATCATGCGTAATAGGGAGAGTAGTATATTAGTACCACCCTGGAACACATCACATGACCCTCCATACATGGTACGCGCGTACGCGCGTATTTACTCTGTGATAGTTTCTCCAGATTCATTTACCTCGTTGATCATATCAGTGAGCATGAAAATGGCGTTCCAGGATGAAAAGCCTCAAAACTGTCGGACTTGCCTGAAAAAATAACCAAAAATTTTCGCGCGCGAAGCGCGCGTTCAGCGTGTTCATGTCAATATCATATAAGCAAGCATCGGTTATTACATCGCATGCCATCATGTACCGTACGGTCCATTCAAATTGCGCAGTATTTCGCGGGATGCTAATGTAAACAACGACATGTCTCATGTAGATGTATAAAAAGCATGGAGGTCCAATTATGTCAAAACTCTCTTTTACATTAGTAATGGCGAATTATGGCTGCACCCCCGCCGCGCAGTGGCGGAGCGTCCATACGGTCGGGGGGTGGATGCCCCCCCCCCCCTGACGGACTCAAATGGACTGCTGGCGCCTTTTTCAGCTCTTTACCACTTTTTACTTATTCTAGATTATTAACTTTTTTATTGCGCTCTCATCTACTTATTGACATTTCTCACATTTTCTTGCTGTAATTTGGCGATGACACCTTATTCTTCGTTTATCTGCAAATTAGCCAGGCCCGGAAAGGGTCATTTCCGGCGATCTAGGGAGTATCTTTATTCAAAAATTTTCTGTACGCTACGCGCCAACCAGTGGTGGCGCTCTGCTTAGATAGTGTCGAAAGCGCTCTTACAGACCATTCTCGCCACTCCTGACCAATACCCCTAGCTCCGCCACTGCCGCCACGCCTCCTACGCCTATGTGTGTAGTGTTCGGTTTCGGAAATATCTGCTATATTTTCATTTCCTTCAACCAAGTTTTATAATAGCCGTTATAACAGGTTTTAATGTTTCTACACCAATAAATTAACTGTGTCTGAATTTTCGAAAATTTCTGACCAACATTCTGCATCACACTTCCCTCTACTCGTGCAATTTTCACCGGTCTGTTAGGGGTTCAAGGAAGTTTTTCTATATTGGTTGTCCATAGATGAAATTTTGTACAACATTATGGGTATGTTTTCAAGTGAGTTTATTCACGAGAAATGTGAATTTTCAAATTCTGAACAAATATGGGGCTTAAAACCTTGAAAAGTGGGGCTGACGGGTATTGTGGGCCGCGACGTAGAATCACCTACAAAAGCAAAGACCCACAGGAGATGCCATCAGGTCGAACATGATGTGTGCCGGGTTGACAAACTTCAAAAAGGTTATGGATGGAAAAAAAAAACTATTAGGAAATACCTGGTTCTCAGGCAAAAAGTGTACATCTGGTTGGTCATTTCAAGCCCGAGAAGTGCCGTTTCCGGTGATCTGGGGGGGTTTCAAAACAAGAAATTTTCTTGTACGCTGCGCGCCAACCGATGGTGGCGCTCCGCTTAGATAGTAATTCGCGCCCCCCGGGTTTGAAAATCCTGGATACGCGCCTGTATATAGGCCTACAACTCCGGAACTGCCTCCTCTCCTTTAAAGTAGTGACTGAAAACAGAACGATATTTGTACTTTTTACAACAGACCATCATAAAAACTTGACGAATGCATGATATATTTAATTTCTCCATGCGTAACATCAACCATACCGTGATAATTAAATTTTCCTTGTTGATACAACATGACCCTACGCAAATCCCCGTAGTCTTCACTGGGTCCGGGTTCCACATTCCGGCCGCGCCTGCAGAAGAGCTGGAGCTCTCGACACTCCCCGGGAGGATGATTCTAGGTATAACCTGTGAGTTGTTATATACAACTCTCTGGTATAACGTAGGCTACTACAAGTACTAGTTGTTTACAAATTTCGCTTGATACATTCATTAATCCAAAAGTCTTTCGTACAGACAATAAGGAAAGTTTATTGATTTTTGGTATCTAAAGATATATGATATATTTGCTTAGTAATATTATTGGGGTACAAAACTCATAGATGGTTAAAAAAGACATATTTAGTTGTTAACACTAATTGATTAATGGGAATATATAATACTATCCCCCTTCGTCAAGTAGAATGTTCCACTATTTAATATTATGGCTGAGTACACGTGGGATATTACAGTACATTACAGTACGAATCCGTGCCCAGTACTCGCACACACAGTAAACGATTATACTTCAGCAAATCAGTCAGGAAAGAGCTATTCATTATCAAAATTAGTCTACAATTCAAGATCCGTTTAGTTGACTCAGTGGGGATCGACCAGAAGGTAAGAATACGCTGGTCAATAGTACTGACTTCTTTGTCTATTTGACTTGATATTTCTCATTTTCGCTGACTTGCACTTCTGTACAAAGATATAGCGATCTCTTCTCGGCCTTTTGGCTAACATCATGTGTAGTATCTGTTCCCTTAGGGAATGGTGATACACACCTGACGATGATCACACAGTCACAGTCCCGATGCAAGGGGACTGGGGCTGAGAGCGGATCAGTCGTTTGGTAGTTTGGTTTTCGTGCCCAGGTTCTTTCCTGGGTGACTTTTTCTTAAAAAGTATCTCTCAATAGTCGCATTGAAATAGTCCTCTTCGTGTATCAACTTGTAAACTTGTAGAACTTTCTCTTGCAAGTAGGCCAGCAGTATGTCAAAGACAAAAACAAACTAAAACTAAGTTTCAAACATTTTGTGTGGTTGATAGCAGGGGATTACTGTAAAAGTTGGCTGTTGACCATGTACCAACTACCATATGCAGTTAGAAGATATAGTACTGTAATACAGTAATGAAACAAATAGGGTTCATGCAAGGAATATCATTATAGAGGTTATTTACTGTCTGTTCAACTGGAATTGTTGATTCAGAGAGGGTAGGTTTCTACTCCTAGGAACCTTTTGTCTCAACAATATCACCCGTAGCAGAGAACACCCACTGTACACTGTAAAGTAGCTAGGTGACGGCACAGAATTAATGGAACCTGTGAAAGTGTGCTGACCATCCGTGTGTCAATATTTTGTACAGTGTCTTATAAGTTATGCGCACGACTAGAGGTGCAATTTATGATTACTTAGTGGCAATGAATGCATAATCAGGGCTTCACATGAGCCTCAACAAGGGCACGTCAAAAATGCCATTGGTAGGTTCCAATGGTGAAGGGCATCATGGCAAATGGGAAGGGCATGACGGCAAAAATGAATCTGAGGAAGGGCACTGACAGTATTTTTGCCTACGCAGAACTACAACATTTGAGGAGCAGTAAGTGTCTAATCAGACCATTTCATTATGGATACAATGAATTAATATAGAATCAGACTACAAATTGTTACTTTTTTTTATGATTAGATTTTAATGGATGTTTTTCGCACATACTGTATGTTTACAAATTTTCAGGTCAAAGTTAGTGAACATGTTCTGTACAAAGTCAATGTAGGTTTTAATGTGTGATTTCCATGCATGCAGTTAAATCATTGGAGAAGCCCCATTAACTTAATTTGTGAACGTAAAAAGATCTTCGCAGAGTAGGTTCTTGCAAAGGACAAACCAAAAAAAATCTCCCCAAGATTGTTGGGTTACTCTATATATAGTGTTACTTAGTGTACTTCTCGGAATGTACAGCACTGAAAGATGGCATGGGCACTGATGGCAAACCAAAAAGGGCATGACGGTAACTTTTGCTGTCGGCTCGGTGTATTTTTTAAGGGGCACCTCGGAAAACATCGAGGGCATGACAGCTTTTTGCTGTTATGTCAAGCCCTGCATAATTAAGAACAATAAGAATATTGACGTTTGTGAGAGCTCTGTTCAGGAATGCCATTGGTAATTAGTAACATATTTGATGACATTGTAGATTTGTAGTGTTCTTTTTGCACTTCTGTGGCAATTAAAAATTTTGTAATATGTTTTGGGCATTTTGTCACGACTTACTTGAAAAACTTTTTGTGTTAACGTACAATGACTCATATGTCAGACTTGGGAGTTACCCATTCATGCAGTACAGTTCACAAAAGGGTTCGTCGGTGAACTGGGGCATAAAATGCTATCAATTGGCTCATTGATCCATCCTACGTACAGCACTTGCCCCAACTATCACCTATTGCCACCAAGATGAAGTCGGTGCTTCAGACCCATTCGGCACAGTGGTTCTAAACCAGTGGAGAACAATGAACCATGAACATGCTGCAAATAAGAGCAAAATTTACAACTTATTTGTCTAAATTAAAGGTCAATATTAATGTAAATTATGGCTGATTGTACCGAGTTGTTGCATGCATGCTCCATTTCCATGCACTACTCTGTCTACATTTCATGCTCTGGTTTGAATGTTATGTAATGTTCTATGTTGTTATAAGGAGTAATCAAGTTGAATATTTATCTGATGGGCATTATATACACTTAGCAATTTTACAGCTTTGTATGGACTGGGTTAAAATCGATAGCATGAAGGTAAACAAGATCACAATTTTCAAGGTCATAGTATGTAAACAAGACATTGTGATTATTCCTTTGTCTCCTCAAAACCATGGTTTGTGCAATCCTTTGACATGCAGCTCAATCATGATATCTTAGGAGTCTATCTGTAATTATGTTTGATCTAACCAGCATGCTTTGGTCATGTGTTGATAGGCGAAGGGGTAGCCCTACTGAGCTATGTAAGGCATGAACCTTGAAAGAGTGTCCTAGGTCAGGAGGGGGAGGAGTGGGTCTAATTCTTACCCGACCGAATGTTAAATTCCCCTGACTGAACATTGTACCCTGGACTGGTGAAAGGAGTTTTGTTTGGTTGGGGGGGGGGGGAGTGGGATGCCATGGCTTCCTGGCCCCCTCTTTGCACATGCCACAAAACTTCTAGTCAAGAAAAAGTGTTGGCATTCATTGAGCAGATACAGTACAAATGAACAAACTTAAAACTACTGTACAGTAGGTAGAAAATGTGGGAAAATGTTTGCTAGAACTGCAAATGTATTCCTCGTTTCTTTTTTAGCTCTGCCAGTTTCTGTTTTTTCTGTTTTTAATTCTGTTACCACCTATTGTAATTCTGTCACCAACAAACTTAACTGAACTCTGATCGTATCATTGTAGTACATAAAAGAAAATTCTTCAGGTTACCTTCACTTCACTTATTTGAAATATAGTGCTATGACCCATGTGGTTCTAGAACATTATACCATTTCACAATAATATACATCTTGTTGTGAATCAACTTGTTCTTATCTAGTTTTGAATTGCAAATTTTTACAAAAGTGTTCAAGCATGATTGTATCATTGTAGTACATAAAAGAAATTTCTTCACTTATATATTTGAAATATAATGCTATGACCAATGTGGTTCTAGAACATCATACCATTTACACAATAATACGTGTTGTGAATAGTGTCAAATTGCAAAGCTTACTAATAGTTAAACACAAGTGTCAAAGCATGTATCATTGTACTGTAGTACATAAAAGTAATTTCTTCACATTACCTTCACTTCACTAATGATTAAACTGGTTATATAGCATATGGGCCAAAGCCAAAATTGGTCATCCTCAAATCCCAAAAGTAAAGTTATTTCTGTGGGAGAAATTTATTTTGGGCTCATGGCAGTACTAATTTTCACTTCAGAATAAAAAAAAAAAAATCCAAAAAATTTCGTTATCAGTGACATAGAGGTCGTTGAAATCTAAAAAGATGCGCACTAGGTGCGAGGGATGGAATTTAGTCTTATTGACCTAGCTGAAAATAAGGATGAGTGAGGTAAATTTAGTTTTCTGTAATTTGATGTTCATCTCTAGTGCAAATTATTCATTGGAAAAGTTTTGAATTTTTTTTTAATAAAAATGAAGAAAAATAGGAAAAAACGGTTCAAAATTCCGTCCCTCGCATTTTTTGACACAATTTTTTTTTTTTGAGAGAGAGGAAATAGGGTTAGTATGCATAAAAATCTGCAAAGTATCAACTATCAGTGACTTGAACATCTGTAGTGATGAAAGAAACTGAACAAAAATATGAATGGTGCATTATGGGTAATCAACATTTTCGCGAGGGACGGAATTCAGTGCGAGGGACGGAATTCTGTTACAGTTTGGTGCTACACGTCTGTAGTCCTAATCTGTTGCTAATAGAAATAGTTGGCAGAACATACGTGTAAATTTCAACGACACAACTATAGCAGAATTCGACAGCATGCTGAACTTGCAAAGTTGAATTAGGCACTTCCAGGAACAAACAGTGCTATCTATCATCCAAGTGGACTTCAGCGAGAACTATGCTAACAACTAAAAGAATGAAATACAGTCGGCATACTTTGGCCACAAGAATTTCACATTGTACACTGTTTGTGCATGGTACGCTGAAGGTGAGGAAGGTGAAGTGCAAAACCTTCTGTGTCATCAGTGATTACATGTCACATGACAAGTTCTAAGCTTTGCACTTCAATAAAGCTATCATTGAAAAGGTCCAACAATTTGTCCAAATCTGGATGAGAGGTTCAATTTTGGTCCGATGGCTGTGCTAGTTTAAATCAAAATATTGCTTTTACTTCCTTGCCACCCAGTACCCATGTGACATTCCAATAACATGGAGTTATTTCGAATCTCACCATGGGAAGGGCCCAGTAGGTGGGGGTGGGGGAAAGATAAAATCAAGTGTGTACAGTGATGTCAAAGCAGGTAAAACTTCTCATCACTAGTGCCAAGCAGTTTGCAGAATATGCCAACATAGAGTGAATGCAACAGATACATTCTATGTACCTGCATATGGCATAACCGTGCCCAGGCTTCTATGCCAGACAAGGTACCTGAAGTACCAGGTACTGTACACACAAGGTCCATTTTATTGACCGTACATGCAGTAATGGTAAGAGCAAACTGACTTTCTTCCTACAGAGTCAGTTTTGTGAACCAGTTGAAGAGATGCTCAGGGAGCAGTTGTATGACTTAAATGATGGAGTTGAAAGTCAGGTAGTCGTGAGCTATGATCAGGAACCAGATCCTAATCTGAATAAAGTGGAAAACAGTGGTCAGGTTGAGTAGAATGGGGATCAAGATCAAATTGGTAGTCAGCTGGTTAACAATGATCAGTTACCATGGAAAGTGGTGGGTGGGTGATAGTTGAGTATAATGGTCAGTTGTATCCAGGAGAGGTGGAAAACATAATTGTCAATAATTCACAGGTTAATGCCATGGCAAAAACAGGGAAGTATTGGAAGTGGCCAGAGGCAAAAGACCTACTGTGGTATTCAAGGGATATGGTGAAAGGAAATATAGCCCCTGTTCTCCCTGTATGCTGAACCAGAGACCATTATTTGTGTAATGAATTGTAAGCATTCATATCAATTCCTTGCGCATTGGTGAGCTGTTTGTTGATTTCCAAATCTACATCATATCCAAGAGTTTGACATGTTAATGTTCCAATTTATATTGAATTGCATTGATGTATGTTGTGTACAGAAGTTCATTTTTCTTGTTAATGACAACTTAATGAGTTAACGTCATGATGGGGGAAGAAGTTTTTAACTCTTTCATATGCTGTTTGGATCAGAATCTAAGCAGAGTTTTGTTAATGAATATGTGAATTGTCAATTTGAATTACAATGGTGACTTTGTTTCCTTGTCTAAAGTATAAATGTTGAATTTGTACAGTAAATTAGTTTTCAGTTTCCAAATTTAAAAATTATATATTGTCCCACACTGTTGTATACACCTACAATATAAAGGTGGAAAATAGATTTAGTATTTGTGTTGGGTTTAAGATTCCTCATTTCGGGGAAGTGGTGGATGGAGGTGACTTAATTATTATTCACCAAGGCATTTGAGTGGTGAGTGATGGAATGAATTTCAATTTTGATTCCAATTTACCTACATTTCACCAATCATCCCATCACCACCCCCATCTGTTCCTTGAATGTGTGTTCATTAATTGGATTGTGTAATTTGTGATAATATTCCCACTGCTTGTGGGAGCTTGGCAATGACAAACAGAATTTACAACAGCTTTTTCTCTAATTAATCAACATAAACAGCGATTCCGTCCCTCGCATTCCGTCCCTCGCGCTGACTTTTTTCGTGAAATTAAAGCGTAACCTAATTTAGCTATGAGATTTTTAAAACACATTTCAGTTAATATCAGAAGAGTAATTGATCTTGTTATAAATGGTATGATTGGATATAGATTCCTCCTAAATTTGATAATAATATGTCAAATGTTTGGAGTGCATGCACACCCAGTTTTTATCATTCCGTCCCTCGCGCCAATTAATGTTCGTTGCTATGGCAACATGTCAAATTTTGAATATGTTTCAATTGTTTTATTATGTTGTATGTTACTCTCTTTATTTAACCTACTACTGGATTTTTCATATTTCACTACTGTTGAGCTGGAATATATGGAAACGTATATCAAATTCCGTCCCTCGCACTTACGGAGGTTTTGGCTTTGGCCCATATATATTGCCCTTTGAAATGCTTCCCTGTGACACAGTTTCCTGAGAATTAATTTATTGAATCAGATTTGCTGTTTTGAGTATGAATTCTCTTGGGAGTAGAGAGAGAGAGACAGAGAGAATATGAACTTTCAGTTGAATCATAGCTCTACGGTTGAATACAGTAATTATAGTACTACTATGCACAGGGCGGTAGTGTTAAGTAGAACGAAGTCATTATGAAAATACATGTAAAGGTATACATGTTTGCTGGTAGTGCTGCTGCGTACTCGGCCTGTAATTACTTAACAGAGTATCCGCGCTGCGATAATTTATCTCAAACAGCTGAGCTGTCTAATATCAGGACATGATGAGAAATCAAAAATCAGTCTGAAATTGATGCCAGTTGGGTCTTAATATTGGAATTGTATTCAGCGTGTTCTTATGAACGTAAGTTCAAAGGAAACCAAAATAGAGAAATGTTGAGATCCTCTCTCTCTCATGTATTTTTGTGCTTCAAAGTTGCCAAGATCGAGTAAAAATATCTAAAAATGCTGCAGTTTTTTTTCTTTCTGAAATTGTTGTTTCATCCCACTGCTGTGCTGTACCCCTACCCAATAAAAGCTGGTGTCCAGTTATAATTAAGGAATAAACTTGCAGTCTGGACATTGATTTACATCCTTTTAAAAAATGGTCAAAACTACAAATCGATGGTTATGAGACAGGTGCATGTTCAGTTGGAAAGTGCACTTTGTTGGAAGGAACATCTAGCTGCATTAAGCCTGAAGGTCACTTTGTACTACAGATTAAACCTATAGTATTACACACTGACTGCTGTTTAAACAGTTTTTTTCATTTTTTTTTCCATTTACAGTACAGTTTTTACAGTACAGTTACAGTACAGTTTTTTTCATTTACAGTACATGTATTGAATATTGATCAACATTGATTTTTTATGATATTAAAACTTTATATTCACATTAAATTGTAACACATTGGCAAGAAGCAATCCAGGTGGCTTGCATTGGTTGCATGCAGTGATTGCAGAGCTAAATTGTATAATTTGTGAAATATAGTAGCTCATCAAAGTAGCTTTGAAACTGTTAATTAAATTTGTAACTTACTGTAGACATCTAATATGTCACTCAAATTATAGGGGGATGACCTGCGATTCTCACTCAATATATTCCCTTTTTAAAAAAACCTTAAGGGAAAACAAATTGTGTGTGAAAAAAAGAAAAAGAAGAAGAATTTTAAAAAAATATAGAGGTTTACAACCAATGCAAAATAGCAACGTTACATTATTCTCAAGTATCAACAGCATAGTCAAAGTTTCATTTATATGAATTTATAAAAAAAGATTGTGATCAGTGATTTCCTGTGTCCTTCTTATTATTTGTACCTTTAACAGCACACACACAGGTTCATTTAGTCTGTCGGCTAACCAGTAGGCCCCAAACTTAGCCTTGGGAGAAACCACACTATATAGGTATTTTTTGCTTTCAATTTGAGAAAGAGCCTCTGTTTAGTTGAAATTAGTTTTCTCCCACTCTACTACAATCTTCAATACTGACAGACAGTACCTGTAGTACCATTCACTTTCTTACCAACTTAAATCTTGAGTTTAAACATTACAGTAATTTGCAGCATCTGGTCTCCTTTCTCTCCCTTTAATGCCTTCGTCCGCTCTGTTTTAATGGCATATGAACAGTATTGTGTCAATATATAGAGTGTGGGAATACATGCAAGCAAGTAATTTCAGAATGGACGATGTAGGCTTACAAGTCTTTTTTATTAAATCTAAATTCTTCTTTGAGTGTGTTTGTATGAGATCTTAATGTCCGCTCGATATCGATTTTTGTTTGTTGCGAGGAGCGGATTCTTGACGGGGATAATGATGCGGTGGAAATCTGACGTCGATGGTTTTCATTCATCTTGAAAATTGCAGGAAGAGATGTTTAGGCAAAGTGTAGATGGGACAGAGTTAGATTTGTATAGCTCTCTGCATTTGTAGTACACATTGGATATTCAGAAGAGATTCCTGAAGTAGTTGCGCAAACATTATTTTTCGTTTCGGAGTTCTTTGCAAATTAGAATACTGGATTTCATTAGTACTCCGTTTTTCATCTCAGATAGCAAAAATTTGTGTTTAAATTGATGAGATCTTTGACAATTGCTATCTAGCTTGAGGGAGGTAATTTCTATCATTTTACATTTTTTTGGGCAATTAGGCTTGATAGCTGTTTGTTTGACAATCAGTGCGTGTATGGGGTGCAGATCGGGAGCTTGTTGTTATTTATTCTTGCAGTAATAAATCTCTCTGTAATTTGTTGTGAGGGATCCTTCAGTCTTTGGTATTGTTTGTCAATTTTCCACACTCCCAAATATTTGCCTTTTATATACATACAATAGGCCTTGTTGTGTGACTTTGTAGACCAGTCTTTTTATTCATATTAATCACCTTGACACCAATTATTTTCAAATCATCCGTTCTCCTATTTCGTTCTTGTGTTTTACTGTGTTGACCTTATCATGAAGTCTGTACGTGGGGGTAGGTGGCATATATGATGGCAGCCAGCCTGTTTGCTTGTTTGCATCAATTTTATTTGCCCAGGGCATGATATATAGCATGATAAAACGTGGGGTGGAATCTGTCAGTATTGGAGTCGTGCAGTACGTGCGTACACACAAGCAATGTTGAACAAAGGTCCTTCAAGATGTTATGGAGCAACTTCTGGTTAGCAGACTTACTCTTGAACCAAGCTATATATTATGTATGAAACGGGTAGTTAATTAATTCCCCTGAACCTCCATTGCAACTTATGTAAAAATGTTAACTTTGATAAGTTAGTGTAGCTTGGCAAAGAACATTTTTATTTGTTTTTATGATATCGCTAGTAATTTCAAATAGAAAATGCTTAGATGCAACTTGCAAGGCCTGGGAAGTGCCATTTCCAGCGATCTGGGAGGCATTTTCAGCCAAAATTTTCTTGTACGCTTCACGCAAACCAATGGTGGCGCTACGCTTAGATAGTTTCCAATGCCGAATCTACGGCTCTGATAATTTGCCTACAAGATCGCCCCTCCCTTGGCAAATTCCTCGCTACGTGTCTGGTACTGTACATGTATAAATGAGGAAGAGGAGAGAGAGGGAAATATTTATCAAAGTGATCTTGCACTGAAACTTTAGTGTGGCATGTATGTGTTGTCTAGACCCTTGGTATTCAAACTGGAGGTCATGACCTTTGTTGGGGTCACCAAGATATTGTGGAGGGTTGCAAAATCATTCCCACTGGGGTCGCCAAGATAAGATGGAAAATTGGGGTCACCAAGCAAAAATTTGAATATCAAGGGTCTAGACTCTCTGCTGTTTGTAGGAACATTAGGTGTGCCCACAAGCACATCTGTGAGGGAAAATGAATTATATGCTGAGGTCACATAGAATACCTCTGGCATTTCTATAACCATAGGAAACCATTTGAAAGGTTCTTATCTCTTTACAACTTGTGCTTGTGTTAAAGTAATGGAGGGGGTCGATTGCTGAATACAATGATCACTACACTTGTTGATGAAAATAGCCTCCTGGTCCTGTTTCTTTGAGCCTGTGATTGAATAAAACAAGAAGTATTTCATGATGGTATTGAAAATTAGGAAAAATTTACTTCACATTCCATTTACAGTAACCCCGTCCCCCCCCCCACACCCCTCTGCCACCACTTTAACATACTTCTACATAACTCTACTTTCTGATTCTGAATCTATGATCCATAATTATTACAATGGAGATCATCCTTTTTTTCTTTTCACAGATTTATCATCATTAACAAGCACTAAAAGTATGCAAGAGCACTTGCAATTAATTTGTATTGACATTACAGTATATAATACCATGTAATGCAGTGCAATTTTCATTCTGTAATTCGGTATGTACGCTCAACCTGAACTTTCGAATGTACGGTACAGTAATTTATCTTTAATCCTTACTGTAGGTGTCACTGAGTGGGGGTGTATTGTACTTAGATGACATTTAGGTTCTGGATATCCTACTATCTGCAGAACATTTTTTTTCATCAGCTAAAGTAGGTTTTGAGTAGCTCAACTGTCAAACAGGCTATCTCACTATACAGTAGTTTATTGTGTGAGATACTGCACTGTAGTGTAGACGTTTTCACACCTTTACAGGAAAATGCCACACAATCAAAAATATATTCGAAGGACGTGCCTCTCTGATATATGTACTGTAGGATAGACCATCACAACAATACAAAACAACATAAATAAATGGGTGGATTTTGCATCCAAATCTGAACTTACCCAGCACTGGTTTTTGTTGTGGCGGAAATTAAAGTACCTCAGTCATATCTAGAAGGGTACATAGATCCATACAGTAGGGAGAGGGAAAAGACCTGAAGAGATCAAGGCGCAGGGAGTTGGGGGGGGGGGGGGAGTTGGGGAAGGTTTTATAAGCTAGGTAGAAAGGGGACAGGTAAGTATTGTTGTTCTAAAATATGCTCACCAGTAAATTTTGGCATTATTATGGCGCCCCCCAAAAAAAGAAGCTTTTTTAGATGATTTTGAAAATGTTGTGCGATCCTAAAACCACATAACATAGATCATTCTAACTTGAGTCATCAGCTGTCATTTCAAATATGTATGGAAGTTAAAGTAAAAGTATTGGTAATTTTCCAATTTATGCTTCAAAGTGCGTTCATATTCTTGTGTAAAATTTTTGGAAAAATGTCCAGGTGATGATATGACGATTAATTTAAATTTATTAATAACTTCCACATGAACCACCATAAGTCTAGGAGGTTGCCTTGGTGAAAATCATGCAATTGCTCACTTGTGTATACTGTAGTATATACAATATCTCAAAAATTTGTAAAAGTGTTGCATAAAGCACTCAATTATACCATGGAGCTATATCCCAGGTTTATAGCTCCATGATTATACTTAAATTTTTGTACAGGATCACTTTTCTTACACCCTGGTTTTATACTGTAATGTGATTTGTTAAAAATGCAATTGTATTTATAACCTTGAGGCTCAGTACTTTCTGAGGAAAAAAAAAATCTTAGGGTGCTTACTTTGAAATAAAAGTTTGATTCTGCTGTGTAAACAATCCAGTTACTCTTTACAGACAAAGCAACCTTTTGAGTTTAATAATTTTATTCAATGCCATTTAATATCAACTTCCCCTTACGATGAAGGTTGATTTTAAGTAATGATTTGTATATGGTGAAGATATCCAAAATCTACTTTGATAGTCTGTGACTTATCTTCATGTGAAAATGTAACTGGGTGGCAAAATGTTGATGATCACATTAAATTCATTAACTATATGGTTATTAACCTTTATTAGATGAAAACATGCAGATTGGTACATTCTATCTTGGTTAGTGTTGTAAGCTATCATTTATACCCAGTAGGCATTGTACTCCAGTTGAATCCCTCCTCAACCCAAATACTAAAGGTCCCCATTTTCTTCATTGCCACATGCCAGGTTTTTAAGTGCACAGTAAGACCAAGGTCATTGTACACTGCTTTTCAGGTATATACTTTACCAGGTTAGATAAAGTTCATCCGAGATACAGCTGCTTGTCAAAGACCAACATCATGTGGTATTGTAATTAGTACTACACTTGAGACTAGCTATAGTGTACAGTAGTTCATTTAACTTATACTACTGTATGGGCAGGTATTTTAATTTTAAATATGAGCTGCATGCCTAGTAAATACCTGACCAAAGTTAGTAATCAGATATTGACCTTTGTTTGTTCACTGCTTTGCATACATGTCTAACCTAATATCTTTTAGAAGAGATATTTGACCAAAGCCCTTGTCATTTATAATAGCAGGGCAGGAAACAGTACATAATGAAGTTCATTTATTCTTTTCGAAATGACCTTGGTGCACTTCCATAGAAGTGACCTCTGGTAAAATATCCACTGATTATCCAGTTGGTAATAGGATTTGGTGATTGGAAATTACCTTGGATTCATTCAAGTTTTATACTACATTTTGTAGAAATATTATGTATTTCCTTTTCAATTATTCGAGCACCATTAGCTACAAAATTGTATTATGTATTACTGTATGTATTGTGTCTTGTATTGTGTGTCAGTTACTATATATTGTGAATGGAACCAGCTACTTAAAGCAAGTTACTGATAATACAAGAACGATAACATGTGATTGAATGATGTAAAGATAATTGATAATGCAGAAACAAACATGGATAGATGTACAGTAGGCTCTTGTAAATTAATAAATTTTCATCATCTTTATCAAGTGATGAAGGTGGCAAAACAGATCTTAACATAGTAACTATGATACCCTTTTGACTGTAACTTGATTCTAACTAATTGCACAATGATGATAATCACTGTGATCAAGTTCTTATTATAAGGAGTGGCAACACTTCAGATAGTAGCTGGTTCTGTAAGCATCCTGATCTATGCGGGTAATACCTAGGCATGCAGATACTGACTGGTCTTTACTGCTGGTGGCTTTCATTCCTCAAGAAATTCAAGTCTCTCCCCAAGCTTCCATGTCAGGAGCTTTATAAACTGGATTGGAATTTCTCATTTTCAGGTACAATAGGTTGTTTCAAAGAGGATGTCTTTGGGATTATAAGCCTATTTGGAAACCTACCATTTGTATGTAACCTTACAACAGATCTCAGTTCCAAAGTAATCCTTCCACAGTGCTGCTGTAAAGGGACCCAGTGGAATTACAGTGCAGCTTCAGTTTAATTTATTTACTAGAAGTACAACCAAGTGAATTGTATAGAGCACTAACCCAATATTTGCCTTTTCAGATTCTGTGAAAGTGATCTAGAGCTGCACAGCCAGACCATAAACTGTGTGTCTACTTCAGTGTTTGACCTTCAAACAACCACATCTGATTGGCTGTTGAGGTGGGTGCGTCAGGGGTGTGTGTGCACACAATCAGCTGTTGAATGTGGACGGGATTACTCAGTACTTGTACACCAATGTTAACCTTGCAACGTGGATGATCTCTTTAGCAGTTTTAGTTAGATCAGTACTGTGTTTTTCTATTGGAGACAGATTAGATCATATGGTAATGGTCAATGTGTGTTAATAATGCTATGTGAAGTATTGTCAAATAGTTCAGACATCTTGAGAACTGACAGCTTTTCTGGTCTTTTTGATGCAGTTATAGCTGCACATTTTCATTTACATAGTTCATCTTTTCAATAGAATTTTTCCGTTGATCCTTCAGGTAACCAGAGAGAGTCATCCGGAGTGCATGCAGGGCACACTGAGGAGGTTTCCAGTGCAAGTCTTGATAACATTGGATAGAAAAAGAAATCACAGGTAATAACCATATATGTAAACTTTGAGAACTCAAAGAAATCAAAATTGCATTATGTTTGTGAAGGTAAAGCAATAGCTATGTGCACTTTTACATGGTGGTGTGATGACTGTAGATTACTCCTATAGAGTGAAGAAATAATCAAATTCTTAGAATTCAACAAATACAGGGCTTGATTTTGATGTCAGAAGAATTGTCTATTTGACAATGTCACTCACTTAACATAATCCTTTTCATTTAATTCTGTTCATTTTTGTACTAAAACAGTTGAGCTGTACTGCTGAGAAATTTAAAAATAAGTGTTTATCCATTGCTTGTCATTGTACGTTTTGCTAGCTCATGTTGCTAGTTCCTTTGAAAACGTGTCATATTCGTAATTCAAAATATGCATAATACATTATTTATAGGCGTAGTAACAAAAGCAATTGTTTATAACAGAGAGTAACGTTGTAGGAATCGATCGAGGATCACTGCTTCTAATAAATGAAAGCCAGTGAGAAGAGGATAGATCATTTACTAATTATCCAAAGCAGTTTTTGAAACATACTTTTACTAACTTTTGATACCAAATGAATCTATGCAATGGTGATGGAGTGTGTGTGTGGGAGTGTGATGTCTTGGCTTGTAAATACGATAACTAAAAAACTTTATGATAAGTGATAGTGTTTACACAGGTCCAAAATCAGGAACCGGGTACCCCAGAGTCGTTACCTGTCGGGTAACCGAGTACCCGAAAAAAATTTGTTTACCATCCTGTATCGCGATTTGCAAGAAATTACATATTGGATACTATAATAAATGAATTATATTCTCCACTGACAATGTTTCCATGTTCAGATAGGTGTAAGATAAGGTATGAAACTTTCCTCAAAAATTTCTATATGCTTTTGTTTCTTTCATTAACTTATTTTATTCTATATAAATAACCTCACTACTAACATGACACTGCCGTTGTTGCTTATTTTTGCTCTTCACCTCTACTGGATGGTCATGTAAATATATCCAATTTAGCTCTTAAACAGTTTTTACTATTATGCAGGCCCAGGGTTTGCATTAGCCGCCGGATTGCACAATTCCCGCAATTTGATCGCATTTGGAATAGACATTTATTAAAAGCCACTTGCGATTTTGATTTTTTTAAGGTTCCCTTCTAAAATCCATTAGTAACATTTCGTAAATTTCCTTGTCAGTCTTTCCTTCTATGAAATAAACGAATCAACAAATAATAATTGTGAAAATTCTTTCAATTTTATTCCACATTGTAGCCTAACACCACACTAAGTCAATGGGGAAATCTGGCCTAGTCTAACCATATTTTTATTCGCTGAAATTGTGACGCAGTTATAAGGTATCCATGGAATACTTTCATTATTGCTGTTATCTTCGACCACATGGTAGCCTAACACCACACTAAGTCAATGGGAATTCTAGCCTAACCATCTGTTTATTCGCTGCAATTGTGACGCAGTTATAATATATCCACAGAATGCTTTCATTATTCTTTTTATCTTCGACCACATGGTAGCCTAACACTACACTAAGTCAATGGGAAAATACTGCCTAACCATCGGTTTGCAAAAAAAAAAACAATTTGCGTAGGATTCGGGTTATAAATTAGGAACCGGATAGTATCGCGTTGGGTGGGTACCGGGTGAGTTTTATATGTAGTCCGTAGATGCACCTTTTATTAATGGAAGAACCCTATTGTTTTTCTGAGGAGGTTGAACGTTTTGAGGTCAACAGAGTTCGGAAACATTGTAAACACCGCAACTCTCAAATGAAAGATTAATGAACTTCATATTTAGTCCATAGATGCACCTTTCATCAATGGGAGAACCCTATTGTTTTTCAGTGAGTTGAACGTTTTGAGGTCAACAGAGGTCAGGAAACCTTGTAAACACCATAACTCTCAAAATGAAAGATGGATGAACCCCATGTTTAGTGCATTGAATGCATTCTTTTCTGATGTTTTGGTACTTGACTTTAGGACACCTATTCCTCAGTTGCTCTATCAGTTAAAGGTGATTCCATATATGTAAACTTATAAGGCAAAGCATCACCAAAGCCTTCTGGCTTTCCATTAAACAACTAGAGTTCTTATCTCACAATTTTTCTTTTGCTTTGGTGTAGGTGGTGCTGCGATCAGTTGTCTGTGTAGCCGGATATCCACACCGTTTGCAGAAATGTTACCAGTGACAGGAAGATGTGCAACCACATTGCGGCCCACTGCCAAACACATCTGGCATTACAGACAAATCCAAAGGATATCCACCCCTGGGGCCTCCTCCATCAGGTGTCTTTCTGGTAGTAACCATGGCAACCGGTATAAATCCACAGCTGTGGATCCCGCCCAACAACCACTGGGTATTCAAAAGTTGATGGTTGCTAACAGAGGTAAGGATGTAAGAGACGTGGTTCTAAAGCCGCATTAAATTTGTCCTAAATTCCCTAAAACAAGACTATGAATTTATCATTTTCACGTCAAATTTGGTGAGTTTTGATAGTGTTATTAGGTACGATTGGTAAGTTTTAAGGGATCATCTCCAAAGCTATCTTCCCATTGATCTGATGTGTATTTTATAGTTCCTTAAATCACTGAACCGAACAACCTACCTGTTCCTGTGATTTATCCTTTGTGCATCTTATTAACAATGAATATCATAGTTTAAGCAACAAACCTGTTGGGACACTTTTCTTATGCTAATACCACACTACGTTGTCCTACCATTTCATGCTTCAAATCACTTGTACTGACAGTATGAACAGTTCACAATCTTTATCTGATCTTGATATTCATACTGCTTATACTGTCAGTATGGATGCCTTGACGTAGGATACGAAAGTACAGTATAGCAGAAATTGTCCCAACTGCGTGTCATATAACACTGTCGATGTTTGAATCAAATGTCATCATTATTATCACATCCCTCCAAAGGGAGGATGAGATATTGTAGTTCCTTTGCCATATACAGCTATGTCAGTTGCTATAGCAACAATTGGCATGGTAATGGTTAATTTTCCTGAGTAGGTACTCTCGGGGTTCACGTACTGTGGGGTACCTCAGGTTGACCGGAAGTCCATGACAGAGAGGGATCAAAATGTGTTTGTGTGTGTATGTGTGTCTTTGTGTGTGTCCAATTTCGTGTCAAAAACTCCTCAACAGCTGGACCGATTTTCTTCAAGCTTGGTTGGAAGGTACCCCAGAGTGAACCCTTGTGTCTAGCAGATCCCCCGAACCAAAGCTCAGAGGTCAAAGATCAAATTAAGTTAATATCCAAGGGGAAACATCGAATTGGCATAGAAGCTTCACAGGTAGAATTGAGACGTACTATCAAAATATGTAGTTGCCGTGGGAACTGAGGTCAGTGGTCACATGGTTAAAAGTCAAATGTATATTTCAAGTGCAAGTGTGTTTCAAAAACTCCTCTTAAATGGTTGGGCCATTTTCTTCAAGCTTGGTAGGAATCGGTACCCAGGGTGAACCATAGTGTCTTGCAGACTCCTGGAACCAAATGTCAGAGGTCAACTTTAGTAACAGTTGATTTTTTTTTTAATCTTCAAAGGTAATACTTGGAATGTCAAGTAGTACCAGAATATGTGATTGCCATGGGAATTGAGGTCAAAGGTCACATGGTTAAGTTCAAATGTATATATTTAGTACAATTTTGTCACACACTCCTCATAAATGGCTGGGCCGTTATTCTTCAAACTTGGTGGGAAGGTACCGCAAGGTGAATTCTTGTCTCGTAGGCCCCCGGGAACCAAAGGTCAGAGGTCAAAGGGAAAATTTAGTGTAAATCAAGTTTTTTTCTATAACTCCAAAGGAAACATTGAATCGACATGGAAACCTTCACAGGTAGCATAGCAATGTCAGGTCCTTTCAAATATGTGGTTGCCAGGGGAATCGAGGTAAAAAATGTATATGTGCTACACAGGGTTGGAACAACGGTAACGTGTGAGGCGAAGATAGCCTGTTCAAACTGGGAATGGGAAAGTCAGCTTTGTGACACGGTTGACCTTTGCGCCTGGGTCTAGCCTATAACTTTTAAATGCGTGCATGAAAATGTGCGATATATATACTGCATTGTGCCTAGGCATGTAGCCTAGGTCTATTTGTTGCATCTAAGTGTACAAGAGGACAAAGTCGGCCCAGTCTATGTATATTACCTTCACGTGACACATGAATTTCACTGATTGACAATGAGTGGTAATCTTTCTAGCATTAAAAGTTAGTAGAAAATGGACAAAAAGGGGAAAATTTCACAACTTTATCATTGTTTAAAGTATGATTTTGGAGTCAGGACTACACACCTGGTTTTGTTTAGTGTAGGGTCCACAAAAAATGTAGTCACCTCAACTTCAATAGTTAATTTGCTTGATTGCATAGCTAATGATAGAATTGTTCATTTGAAATCAGTGTTTGCTGGAGGTGAGATATGCAACTCCGTGGACTGCCCTCTTGTTTACTTCAGTTTCATCAAAATTGTTGACCAAACTCAAAAGGTCCTCATTTCAAGTAATGGTTTCCATTTGTCTCTGATTTAGGGGAAATTGCCATCCGTGTTTTCAGGGCATGCACAGAGCTTGGGATTCGGACTGTGGCAATATACTCTGAACAGGACCAGGGTAACATGCACAGAGGGAAGGCAGATGAAGCATATCTCATCGGCAAGGGACTGCCTCCTGTGCAGGCATATCTAACTGTGCCTGAAATCATCAAAATCGCTCAGGTAAGTAGGACTTAGACGAGAATGTAGGTTAACAGTAACTAGGCTGGTGCGGGGTCTGGTGTCAAGGGTTGAAATGTATGGCCATCAATTGGCTGAAGGCAAGTTTTAAAATCAGAAGAGTTGATTCATTTTCCAATATCTTAAATACTGGTTAGCACCGTCCTTAAGGTTCACTCCTGGTACCCACCAAAATGGGAATTCAATTGAAACCCTGTCCTCTAAAAGAGACACCCTGAGAGTGCCATATTTGGACGTCTAGAATTCCCAAATATCGCAAGTATTCTCACCTAAAGCCCAAACCATGGCGTGGGCTTTGGTTAATGTGGACTGTCCTTTGAGGGCCCATGTTTATTGTTGCACCGGGACAGATTGTTCTGTCGCATCAATATGGTGATTGACGTAGTGCTTGCAAATAGGCAAAACAGGCAACTTGAAGATAGCACTCCCATTTCCGCAACAAATACACTCTCATGTTTGTACACGCACAGGTGACCGCCTATTACATGTAACGCACCTATCGCGAACATTACAGCCTACCATGCCCAGTTGGTATACGTATAGCGTTGCACATAATATACTCTGACACTCAAACCACAGTTCATAAACTGTTTTTTCGAAATCGCTGAAATAAAATTCACGGATCAAATTAACAGTAACAGGAAACTTGAAAAGTATTCGTAACACCGAAAGATGAAACTTGGCGGAATCGATGTCAGAGCAGAATGTACTGTAGCACCGAGAAGCTTAGGCTTCGCAGAACTTTCCGATTGTAAACGTTATAGTAGCCTACACGCGAACATTCTTCGCGTTGGAGCTGGATAGCGCGATGTATAAACAACGGTTCCGAATACTTTTCAAGTTTCCTTTTACTGTAAATTTGATTCGTGAATTTTATTTCAGCGATTTCGAAGAACAGTTTGTGAACTGTGGTTTAAGTGTGAGAGTATATTATGTGCAATGCTATATACGTATACTGTGACGGGGTCCTGTACAAATTAAGACGTGAACAGTTAAAATGTCTTTCTGCTCTTTATTCCTCCTCTCTCTTTACGTGCTCCCTTTTAACTCCTTTTCTCAAAACCAATCCAACGCAAATATACATAAAGGTAAAGAATGTCACTGTATTGTAAGGGTACAAACGCTGTACAAGACTAAAAATAGGGGACCTTCTCCATGCATGATTAAATACAATAGGCACCTGAGGTGCAGGAATTTAGTTATGCAAATACATGTTGTCACCTAATACATATGCGTAGTTACCTTTGGATATGCGTAGTCGGCTGGAGAGCGCCTCCTGTAATACGGATGGAAATATATAATCAACAAGCAAATTATTAGACAGGGTAACCTACTGTGACAATACCAACTGGGCATGGTAGGCTGTATACGTTCGCGATATCTACGTAATATATTATAGGCAATCACCTGTGCGTGTACACCTGAGAGGGTGTTTGCTGCGGAAATAGGAGTGCTTACTTCAAGTCGCCTGTTTTGCCTATTTGCCTGCACTACTTCAATCACCATACTGATGCGTTCGAACAAGTGGTACTTTTGAAAACCAGATTTTTTACAAGAAGAAAACATCACATGGTGAGAAAAATTGAAAATAAGAACTACAAGGACAATGTATCAAAATCTTCCACCAGACAATTCCTTTAATAGAAAATATCAACCTTGGAATGACAGAATGCACACAAACACTTGCTGTTAACTACATTAAACAGAAAGCTTCTTATAGCATTAATAGAACAAGAATGTGTGAAATTCCTTTGTTTTACAGTATTTGGGTTGTTCTAATGATAGCATTAATGATATATAAAGGTGCCATACTTTGCTAAGACTGAATAGGGACAACATATTGATTGTCATGTCATAAGACATTAAAGTAATGCTTGGTCAGAGTGTCTGAATATGAAATAGATGTGCTCATGATACTTGAACTGCATTCAAGGCAGGGTTGTAATTGCATCTTGACCAAAAACATGTAATATTCACACGTTCTTGGCAAAATGTTGGTGCACAATCTAATAAAGCTAATGGTTCTGATATTTGTTGCATTCATCCTTAAACTTTTGTTTGTTAATTTTGTTAGTACTACCGGTTTATGACCGATATGAAAAGAAAAGTAGTTCTTCTCCTGAAAAATGTCTTGTTTTATACCAATGACTCTTTTCATGCATTTTGATTTCAATATGACCTTAAAAAAGCCATGCCGTAGCTATTTTATGGAGCTATTGACTCATTGCTTGTAGTATGGTGCAGTGGATTAAAATACTACCAGCTCAACTTTGATACTCTATAAATAGATATTCTGTTATGTATGTCAATGATATAAAATTGCCTAATTTCACTTCAGTGTGAGGTTGCCCAAGTGGGTGTACACTTGTAGCAGTGATCTAAATCTTCCCTGGATGCATGCATATCCCCTGACTGAACCATTCCCCCCCGACAATGGGAGGTTGGGGATGGGCCCCCTTACCCCCCTTCATTGCACATGCTACTGACTATATCAACAGTTTGCTATGCTCCTATACATGCAACACCTCATGAGCTCAGAATCATGCCTGTGCCAGTAATAACAGGCAGATAACTTTAATAAAGATGAGCACTGTATTAGAGAACCAACTTATCACACACACACATAAATAAGATTATACCCATATATGTTGTACGTCTGCTGATGATAGGAAGTCTTTGTAGAGCAAATACCACAGTAATAACCAGCCTGGCTCATTTGGGAATACTTCCTTGGTTACGGTACAAATGATATGTCATGTAGTTTTATTTAATTATAAAACCAGACTTTTACTGGTGAATAGTATTGGAAGGTCCCACTTCAACAATTGAACCTTTATAGATCGTGTTTAACTATTTCCTTCCTACAACCTTGTTTACAGCTGGGGTATAGCTAGGTCTAAACTATAAAGGCCAGCCTCTATTCCATGGTTAGGGAGAGGGGCAGGGATGGGGTAGGGTGGGGTGGAGGAATGAATTCAAGAGCAGTTTTTCAGGTATTTTCATCATCCTGTTAGTACAGTAAATCATCTCAGATTCAAGCAATTGTCAGCAGACTTGTAGTAAGTCTGTCTTTCTTGTTTTATAGCATATAACTAACTGTACCTGTACACCTCCCCCCCCCCCCCCCATGGATTTGTACCTGTAACTCATACTGGTGGCATTTTGAAAAAATTTGCCTAGGTACTATTGCACCGGTCTCATAATCACGATTAGAACCTTGTCCCGGTACTCATACTGGTGGGATTTTTATTTGTACTAGTAGTAATGCTGACATTGTGCTCATGTTTGAAGCCTGATTTTCACCAGTGCTCAAAGAATGGTTGCTCTGTCTACTGGCCAAAATTTCGGGTCCGGGAATAATTTATCCAGTATCGCTGTGCAAGATGCTATGAAAAATGTTCAAATTGTTTATGCATGGCCAAAGAAGTGTATCAGTCTTTCTTACAAATCATAGTATTTTATAAGACGTTAGATTTCGAACCTTCAAAACTGCTGAACTTAATTTGAACACTGATTGGTTACATGTCACTTCTCATAGACCGCTTTAACTGAATAACTTGTACTGGTACACTCAGATAGGTGAGAAAGGAAGTGTCTGAGAGTTCTTATCCTGCTTGCACTCTCTTGAACTTAATGGTCACAAGGCTGCCTGACTGCAAACAGGTGATGCCATGCACAGTATACAGAAACAGTTTTTTTTGTGTCTGGAAAGAGAAAATATTTTTGTGACTTTTTTCATGAACTTTTCAGTTAATAATTTGCTTTATAAAACTTTGCTTGGTTTTCCCCTCTGTAGATTGGTAGTAACCTAGCACAATAGTTATTCATTTTCTTAAGTATATAGTTGCTATTGTTTTTCCACTACACTGTAAGTGTTTCACTTGGACTGTATATACATATCAACCTATATGCTTGTATTTTAAAGTAACTTTTTCCAGAGCTGGTGCATGGACTTGATACAGAGCATTGTTTTGAATGTAAGGAATAGAATAACTGAGAAAATGTCCAAAACCATTTTCTTTTAACGTGATATAAACAAACAGAGCGCTCTTTGATGTCATTCAACACGATTTATCCTTGACAAATTTTTAATACATTGTAATCATGTCATGTGGGGTCATAATGTTGCATGTGAGGTTTGTGTGCATCTGAGGATTGGACCTAATGGGCTGTGTAGACTCAGTGGTCCAGACGTTTTAATTGATGAGCCTCAGATGACGTTTAAAAGTTTTTTTTAAATACATGCATCTCTAGGGTGAAATATATATCAGTACTTTAGGTGATATGTAGAAATACAACCTGGACGGAAGGCAGTGTTTTGTTTAACTGTCTAAAACAACATACAACTGCCTAACATTCAAAACAATTATGCTCTCTCAGTATGTGCACCCTGCAAAAGTTACTCGATTAAACACATTCATCTCAGGGTGAAATGTATATATAGTCTAACAGAAGTACTAGGTAATATATAGAAGGTAATATATAGAAATACAGCCTGTCTAAGCAGCATACTAAAATTATTTTTTGCCTATAAATTATCCCTTAAATGGATCTGGTCAAACTTCTTATTTTTCAGATACCGTTTTGTATCTGTTTTCACTTTTGCGCCATGACTTCTGTCGTATATGGTCTTATATTTTGACGGGGATTGCCTGTTAAAAGGAGTTGATTTAGTTGTTTCAAAAGGAATCTTTTATCACTTCCTTCTTTGTCTTTCATAGGAACACCAAGTTGATGCTATTCACCCTGGCTATGGCTTTCTTTCCGAGAGAGCAGATTTTGCCCAGGCTTGTGTTGATGCTGGAATCAAGTTTATCGGTCCCTCACCTAAAGTGGTCCATCAGATGGGTGATAAGGTCCAGGCCCGTCAGATTGCCATCAGTGCAGGTAAGAGGGCCACTAGACCCAGGCGCGTAGCCAGGAATTTGCCAAGGGAGGGGCGAACCTGTAGGCAAACTATCAGAGCCGTAGATTCTGCATTGAAAACTATTTACGCGTAGCACCACCAGATCTTGGAATTACTAGTGATATCATAAAAACATTAAAAAAAAAAAAAAAGATATGCTCAAGGGGGGGTTGCCCCCTTTGCCCCCCCCCCTGGCTACGCGCCTGTCTAGACCTGTGCGGCTATGAATTATGTGACCGACTATGGTTGCACTTTTTGAGAGGTTTGTTTGTCGGTGAAATTTGTTTCCATTGGTGACAAGGGTACTATATTAACTTCACTCCTCGCTTACCTGTCTCCCCACCCCCTTGGTTTTCCTCAAATTATCAAGTATCGGAATGGCTTAGGCAGAATTTATAATTTGATTTACCAAGGTACCAAAAGCTTGATGTGCAGGTAATATTTCTGCTGCTGATGATTTTGAAGACATTCACCTTAAAGTTTAATGTCTGGCATGCTGTTTCAAAGACTGAATGCACAGTGTCTGCTCCTCTGTCCAGGCCTGACGATGCTGAAAGCATTGTTTTATAAATGCCAGTATCAAACTCAGTCAGAAAATATTCTTTTAACTTCCATACAAGAAACAGTCCCTAATTCATAATTCAAAGTTCATATTCCTTATGAAAATCTGTTAAGATGCCTTGTAATCTCCAGTGTGAAAGTCTCTTGTTTTTCTGTTCTGCTTTCTATTGGTCAGCTAACCTACAGTATTCTACTGTATGCTAGACTAGTTAGATCCAGCCACTTTCATTAATGTTTTAAATTTTTTTTAAATTTTTTAGAAAGGGCAACGTGATAGAAAACTATAATTTAAATACAACCTGCGGTGATGTGAGTGATTTATAAGGGTGTTCTCTTTATTGGTCTACAACAATTTAATGGTTTGCTAATATTGATCCTCTGATGTCGTAGTATACATGTTATACATACCAATCTGTCTTTATACCAACCTTTCGTAACTGTGTGTGACACAACTCTAATGTTTGCAACCTCCAGATGTGCCTGTAGTTCCGGGTACAGACGGGCCGGTCTCGTCTGTCGCAGAAGCGGAAGAGTTCTGCGGACAGCACGGCTTCCCTGTCATGCTGAAGGCTGCCTATGGAGGAGGGGGAAGGGGCATGAGGGTCGTCAGAGAACAGAAAGTAAGTGGGATTTGAAGCGACGGCTTAAACTCAACTCAGTGCTGCCAGTTGTTAAAGATACCCCCTGGATTCCCCGAGACACGAATCTAACAACCCATGTTTAAACAATTTAGGATATTTGTTTTCCCAACTGCAGTTTTGTTGAAAGAGAGAAAAGGTATCTATAAATATAATCTGTTATTTGAGTCCACTTCACTTCAGATGGCAATGCGATTGAATCCGTAGGGTTTTGTACATAAAACAATAAGCCACCAGGTTTATTGAATGGGAAGCAAAATTTGCTGTATTTGGATTGAAAGGTTATTACTTGTTCACTAGAAGCAGCCAAATGGATTGTAATCATATAGAGATCTTTTAGATAAATTGAAGGGGGTGGGGGCAGATGGAGGGGCATCAAACTATGCATTAATAATATATGACTCTGCTGGATTGATGAAAGTTTTACCCAACAACAAATTCAGCTTGAAAATCTTGAGTATATGAAACAAATTTGGCCTCGTTCAATGGTGACTCAATGAAACAAATTTTATCATCCTGGTGGTAAAGTGAAAAAGTGAGTGGTTACCCATGGGCTGGATGAAGCCTTTGTACAGGTCATTCAAATCAAAAACTTGCATCATAAATGAACTTAAGTCCTGGAATGTCAGTGGTCATTCCAATTCAAGAATGTTCAGAGTCAGAAAGATGACCTCAGAGAGAAGAAATTATAAAAGTATCAGTATTGTGAGCAACAATTTTTGTTTTCATGATTGGTTAGTTGTGTTAATGTAAAGCATAAATTTCATCGAAGTATCAGTCTATTCAAATTACTCATAGGGGGAAACTTTAAGAAGGTCAAACCTTCAAAATGTTTTCTTTGTAATCAATGCCAAATGTTTATCAAGAGTGTTGTTTATTCTACATATCCCTGTTATTAGCACTGCACTGTAGAATTGTTTACTTTAGCAAGAGGGCTAACTTGATGGAAAAGAAGAAATTTCATCCTGATATTGTGATTGTAGGGAACATGTCAAGCCTGACAAAGATGATTTAGGCTGTTACAATAAACACTGGTTTGTGCATCTTTTAAAATGTAATGCTAAATGCTTTAAAGAAAATATTACCTAGGTTAAGTGTCAGGTCTACAAATCTTGTGAGTACAGCACCAAAAATCAGACAAAACTGCTCATAATTTAAGTTTTTGTCAACAGTAGAAATCAGTATCATATTTTTGCCATAGAAATGCAAACCGAGACTATGAATGATATGATACTTGTCAATAACTGTCTGTCACAAAGCATTTTTTTATTTAATTGTTAAAACTGATTCACCTAGCTATTAAAACTATGACAGTTTCATTGTATAACTGCTTGTTTTCATGGGTATCATCCTGCGCAGTTTCAAGTACTTGCTATGTAAATGTTGTGACATGTCTCAAAATGACTTTCAGGATCTCGCCGAGAATTTCCAGAGAGCTTCATCTGAAGCCAAGGCAGCCTTTGGGAATGGTGAAATGTTTATTGAGAGGTACATCGAAAGTCCACGGCATATAGAGGTTCAAATCCTTGGTAGGTTATCTTAAAACTTTTCTCAGAACTTTGATTGAAAAGAATATCCACAGTCTATGTGAAGTAAATTTCCGAGTTTGTGACTAGAAACTTTTGCGAATTAAATTTCCAATTCCCAAAGGATTTACAAGAACAATTTGGAATGGCATTTGGTAAATGTTTGAAGGAATAAGAGCGATGGGAATGAAGAAAATAAGCAAGAAAGTTACTTTTTTTAAATGCTCATCTCTGATTTTTATCCTTTGTGTTTACACGTACTGCAACTAAACTTCCCCAAGTCTTGCCGTATATAAATCCCATATTTTTTTTACAAGTTAACAGTTTTCCTAACCAATCACACTCCCTAATGTATGCGGGGGTTGTGTTCAATTGTTGACACTCCATGCAACACATTTTGTTGTTGTTCTTTTATGAAGTTTTTTATCCATAGATCTGTCATTGTTATGGCTTCAACCTCAATTCTAGAATGATTTCATATGTATTAAAACTGCTAGTTAAAGAAATATGCTGTATAGTATTATTATGATACCCTTGTGGCATTTTTCAAAATGTGACGTTACTTTGCACATCTCACTTCCTCTCCAGGTGATAAGTATGGGAACGTCATCCACTTGTTTGAGAGGGACTGCTCTGTGCAGAGACGCCATCAGAAATTGATTGAGATAGCACCGGCCCCGCATCTCGATGCCGCTGTGCGCGAAAGGATCAGTGCGGATGCGGTCAAGCTGGCCCAGTCGGTCGGCTACCAGAATGCTGGTACCGTGGAGTTCCTGTTGGATGGGAACGGCAACCATTACTTCATAGAAGTCAACGCAAGACTGCAAGTGGAGCACACAGTCACTGAGGAGGTCACAGGGTGAGTAGTGTAGTCCTTGAACTGTAAATAATGCAACAGAGATGTAATCAAAATGTAGAGATAATGCTCTTCACATCTTGCAAAGTTATTCAAAGTGTCTTCATTGTTAATTATGATTTGCTGTAAGAAAACTTAGATTACTGGGTTAAGGATAATAAGAAACCAGCGGTACTTTTTGGAATTCCTTTCCAAAATTTTCCAAAGATATATAGGAACATTTGTCGACCAAGTCATAGGTTGGAAGTCAAACTGTGCAATTGTCAAAATAACTCTTTTTTATGTCATGATAATCATTTATTTGATTTTAAATATGGGTCATGTTGTAACTCATCAGTGATGTGTAGCTTGATGAACGTGTTATTTATCCTTTTTTTCCTATTCTAGGGTCGACCTGGTCCAGTCCCAGATCAGGATAGCGGATGGCCATTCCCTCCCTGATCTGAATTTGACCCAGGAGAAGGTGCATATCCAGGGTAGCGCCCTTCAGTGCAGGATCACCACAGAGGACCCAGCCAAGGCCTTCCAGCCAGATACAGGTAGAATAGAGGTACTGAATTCTCCTTCTCTGAATAATGCAACCTGAAAAGTCACTGTGGAAAACTTAGTTTCTAGTATCACGCTCTAACAATAAACTGTGGTATTTAACGTAAGGTCCAGTAGAACTATAACAACAATATGGTAAACTTATTGGTGAGCATTGTTCGTAACCCGACTTTTCTTTATCAAGAATGACATTGTCTTTACTTTTGACAGGTATTCAGAAGTGGAGAAGGTATGGGCATCAGAATCGATAGTGCCCTTGGATTTGCGGGCGCCCTGGTGTCGCCTCACTATGATTCACTCCTCGTTAAAATCGTCGCCAGATCGAGGGATCACGAAAGCGCCGTGAAGAAGATGTTGAGGGCTCTAGCAGAATTTAGAATTCGTGGAGTCAAGGTAAAATAGCAACACAAGCTAATCTACTTTGGACTGTGTATTAGTTAAAAGATTTTCTGGTTGGAGTTTGTACCGAAGGGTCGCTAAGAAGTAGCTGACCTAGCATTTTACATAAGGTGATCAAGTTGGTTCCACTCGTGATATGAATATTCACAAATCAAAGATGGTAAAAGTGTTACCCTGGATATTTCGTTTTGACTCAGTATGTCTACGATTTAAGACTGTTCCTACGAATCCAGTGATAATTTGATACTTGCAACACCTATGTGTCATTTTCTACTTGACACATATATGTTTAATGTAAAAGTCAGATGGCCTGGCCTGATGTTTTGATTCCAGCAGGATCTTCATCATAGGCTGACTGAACAGTTTTGTTTTCCTCTGACGAAGATCCTGCTAGGATCGAAATGTCAGGCCCCTATAACTTGTAGATACTTACCTACACAGGCTTTTTGCAGTAGATAACCAGTTTAGTAACAGTTTTTTCTCTCTGTGACATATAAGTTAGGTGCATGTATGATTTGTATGCCTGTAGAATGTTTTGCATGTCAGATTTTTCATAGTGTGTTTAAAAATGCTGTCAGTTGGGATAGTTTTGTGAAAGTACAAAACTCATACAGAAAACCAGATATTTAAACATAACCTCCATGAAGTTACTTGAATAAACATTCTAACATACACGAATAATTTCGATTCTAAATTATACCTTTTCTTACCCTTTATGTTTTGGACTTTTTCTTAGCCAAGAGCCTACATTTGAATTGAGTTTAGCAAGTTGATTCTGACGTTTCTATTTTCAGACTAATATTCCATTCCTGGAGAATGTTTTAAAACATGAGCAGTTTGTAACAGGCAAAGTAGATACCTCATTCATCGATGAAAATCCTGATCTAACTCAGAAACTTGTCCCGGGACAGAACAGAGCTCAGAAATTGCTCTATTACTTTGCTAACTTGATGGTCAATGGACCGTCTACACCGCTTGCTACAGGGTTGATGCCAGCCAATGTGAAGCCCAGTGTTCCACCCCAAAGAGGTATACTGGGATGCCATATGCGTGTGTTTTAAGCCTCTTTTACTGGGGAAGTGTGTATGGGGGAGGGGATGGGGGTGGGGGGTTGGAAGAGAGAGATACATGTTATCATATACTATTGTTCACAAGTTTCCATCATGGTTCATTGCGGCAGTTGTTGGTCATTTTTTGTTTTGTAAATCCAATTTTTTTTTTTTTTTTAGCCAAGGCATAGATAAAGATAGAATGCAATTTGCTCTCTTCTATTCTGTTTTAATATAATGGTATGTAAAACAAACAGCTTCAGTCATCTTCATATTCCTTGTAAATGGGTATTATGTTAACGAGATCACCCCCCCCCCCCCCCTAAGTCAAATACACACAATTGCAGCTTTGGACATATCTGTGGTTTTCCCTTGATTGCTTGTAAAATTGATATGACTGAAACAAATGTGAACTCCTTGTCAATGTTTAATCTGATTTGGTGAAGTCTGTCTTCCACATCATTTTCCCTCCTGTATTTGTTGCAGGACATGAACTACCACAGGGATTCAGAGATGCATACGTCAAGGGTGGTCCGGAGGCATTCGCCAGAGCTGTCCGCCATCATAAGGGACTCCTTTTGACAGATACCACCTTCCGGGATGCCCACCAGTCGCTCCTAGCAACCAGAGTGAGAACCTTTGACCTTAAGAACATCTCTCCTTTCGTCAGCCAGAATTTCAACAACCTCTTTAGTGTTGAAAACTGGGGAGGTATGTTGCATTTAACTCAAAGATTGATTTTAAGATTAGGTCTGCTCTGTTAATAATTTTATTGTTTCAGATTCTTTTTTGTTTTTGTTTTTGTTTTTTGTTCTTTTTTTGCTCTGCCATTTTCAGTTTGTTTTATTTGTATCTGTGTAACACATGTCACAGTTGTTGTTGTATGTACTGGTTTATATCTGCAATATATATTTTTGTTTTGATATGTGAAAACAAAACCAAAAATTGTTAGCAAATGAATTTTTATTTGTAAAACTGCCTCAAACATCTTCAAATAGTTTCAAAGGAGGTATAAAATATTTGGCAATTATTTAGAAAGAGTATTACATGCAGCTGCTTGGGTGAAGTTGGGTCTGTAGTGTTGGCTGTGTGTCGAAGTGTTTGACTTGAAGTTTTTGACTTAAATTGTCGTACATCGTAAAAGATATGTAACAAACGGCTGTGGATGAGAACATTAGTAAACAGTTCAGTTGAAATTCACATCATCTGTTACCATGGTTATTTGATTTCTGGGGCCATTCCCCAAATGCTATTGCTAAGATCATATGTTAAAGCTTCTGCAAGCTTTCAAGAGAATTTTTTTTAACATTGTTCGATCAGGTGCCACATTTGATGTAGCGATGCGGTTCTTACACGAATGTCCTTGGGAGAGGCTGGCAATACTCAGGAAGGAGATACCCAACATACCATTCCAGATGCTGCTGCGCGGGGCCAACGCTGTAGGATACACTAGCTACCCAGATAATGTGGTCTTCAAGTAAGTTTGTATAAGCTATGTACTTAAGATCTTATTAAGAGTCTGAAATGCTATCAAACTGAATAAGAGTGCATTCTTTTCCCAGTTGAAGTACTTAATGTGAGCATTACTTGCAAGTTTGTACTGTCAAAATATCTGTTAAAAACAACATCTGAATCCAAGTTGTACCCTTGAGCCGGTCAACCAATCAAAAGTGGAAATACATTCAAGAACATGACAACATGTTTATTTCATTTTTGCCTTCAAAGTAGGCCATTAGTATCTGCCCCTTTGCAGTGATGTCTTCAGTTTCATTCGTAGTTACTATCACTGTGATATTTGTTCATGTCGATAATGAATATACCTCAAGCTAGAGATCCTGATATTCTCAAAGATTACCTTGCTCTTAAGAAATATTTAGTTGTGACCTAACAATTGAACAGTAGCCGGAGATTCCAATGTACATTTGTCATTTTCACTCCCATTAGAGTAGTTCCAGCATCTGACCAGTTATCCAAATTTTGAAGAAGACTAAGACACCTCCTTTTCAGCATCAGCACGGAAGCATGTTGTACATGGTTGTTCAAGGCAGAAACAAGTTCAAATGCCCAATTCATAACCTAGAATGTTGCCAGACAAATAATGCTATAACGATGAATCAACAGTTAAAAGTTTTCATTTGATATAAGCACCTGCTGTTTTAATTTGTAGGTTCTGTGAACTGGCTCAGAAGACAGGCATGGACGTATTTAGGGTCTTTGATTCGTTGAACTACCTACCCAATCTCTTCCTGGGCATGGATGCCGCAGGAGAGGCGGGCGGCATCGTAGAGGCCGCCATCTCTTACAGTGGAGATGTCTCTGATCCATCCAAGACTAAGTACACCCTAGGCTACTATATGGATTTAGCGGATGAACTGGTCAAGGCAGGGACTCATGTTCTCGGAATCAAGGTTAGTTGGACGACATGGTTAACATCTTTCAGGAGGTATCCAAGGGATATTCAGCATTTGGTATAAAATCATTGTGTGACTGTCATTAGGTGTGTGATCCTTGAATGTAAAGTATCCCTGGAAACCAAACACCTACAAACTCTCTCTCTCTCTCTCTGGCTATTATACAAGGAATATCTTGTATAGTAATAATGCTATGTGACTGCCTTTAGGTGTGACCCTTGAATGTAAAGTAAACCTGAAAACCAAACACCTACAAACTCTCTCTCTCTCTGTGGCTATTATACAAGGAATATCTTGTATAGTAATAATGCTATGTGACTGCCTTTAGGTGTGACCCTTGAATGTAAAGTATCCCTGGAAACCAAACACCTACAAACTCTCTCTCTCTCTGTGGCTATTATACAAGGAATATCTTGTATAGTAATAATGCTATGTGACTGCCTTTAGGTGTGATCCTTGAATGTAAAGTATCCCTGGAAACCAAACACCTACAAACTCTCTCTCTCTCTGTGGCTATTATACAAGGAATATCTTGTATAGTAATAATGCTATGTGACTGCCTTTAGGTGTGACCCTTGAATGTAAAGTAAACCTGAAAACCAAACACCTACAAACTCTCTCTCTCTCTGTGGCTATTATACAAGGAATATCTTGTATAGTAATAATGCTATGTGACTGCCTTTAGGTGTGACCCTTGAATGTAAAGTAAACCTGAAAACCAAACACCTACAAACTCTCTCTCTCTCTGTGGCTATTATACAAGGAATATCTTGTATAGTAATAATGCTATGTGACTGCCTTTAGGTGTGATCCTTGAATGTAAAGTATCCCTGGAAACCAAACACCTACAAACTCTCTCTCTCTCTGTGGCTATTATACAAGGAATATCTTGTATAGTAATAATGCTATGTGACTGCCTTTAGGTGTGACCCTTGAATGTAAAGTAAACCTGAAAACCAAACACCTACAAACTCTCTCTCTCTCTGTGGCTATTATACAAGGAATATCTTGTATAGTAATAATGCTATGTGACTGCCTTTAGGTGTGACCATTGAATGTAAAGTAAACCTGAAAACCAAACACCTACAAACTCTCTCTCTCTCTCTGTGGCTATGTTACAAGGAATATCTTGTATAGTAATAATGCTATGTGACTGCCTTTAGGTGTGACCCTTGAATGTAAAGTAAACCTGAAAACCAAACACCTACAAACTCTCTCTCTCTCTGTGGCTATTATACAAGGAATATCTTGTATAGTAATAATGCTATGTGACTGCCTTTAGGTGTGATCCTTGAATGTAAAGTATCCCTGGAAACCAAACACCTACAAACTCTCTCTCTCTCTGTGGCTATTATACAAGGAATATCTTGTATAGTAATAATGCTATGTGACTGCCTTTAGGTGTGACCCTTGAATGTAAAGTAAACCTGAAAACCAAACACCTACAAACTCTCTCTCTCTCTGTGGCTATTATACAAGGAATATCTTGTATAGTAATAATGCTATGTGACTGCCTTTAGGTGTGACCCTTGAATGTAAAGTAAACCTGAAAACCAAACACCTACAAACTCTCTCTCTCTCTGTGGCTATTATACAAGGAATATCTTGTATAGTAATAATGCTATGTGACTGCCTTTAGGTGTGATCCTTGAATGTAAAGTATCCCTGGAAACCAAACACCTACAAACTCTCTCTCTCTCTGTGGCTATTATACAAGGAATATCTTGTATAGTAATAATGCTATGTGACTGCCTTTAGGTGTGACCCTTGAATGTAAAGTAAACCTGAAAACCAAACACCTACAAACTCTCTCTCTCTCTGTGGCTATTATACAAGGAATATCTTGTATAGTAATAATGCTATGTGACTGCCTTTAGGTGTGACCCTTGAATGTAAAGTAAACCTGAAAACCAAACACCTACAAACTCTCTCTCTCTCTGTGGCTATTATACAAGGAATATCTTGTATAGTAATAATGCTATGTGACTGCCTTTAGGTGTGACCATTGAATGTAAAGTATCCCTGGAAACCAAACACCTACAAACTCTCTCTCTCTGTGGCTATTATACAAGGAATATCTTGTATAGTAATAATGCTATGTGACTGCCTTTAGGTGTGACCCTTGAATGTAAAGTAAACCTGAAAACCAAACACCTACAAACTCTCTCTCTCTCTGTGGCTATTATACAAGGAATATCTTGTATAGTAATAATGCTATGTGACTGCCTTTAGGTGTGACCATTGAATGTAAAGTAAACCTGAAAACCAAACACCTACAAACTCTCTCTCTCTCTGTGGCTATTATACAAGGAATATCTTGTATAGTAATAATGCTATGTGACTGCCTTTAGGTGTGACCATTGAATGTAAAGTAAACCTGAAAACCAAACACCTACAAACTCTCTCTCTCTCTCTGTGGCTATTATACAAGGAATATCTTGTATAGTAATAATGCTATGTGACTGCCTTTAGGTGTGACCATTGAATGTAAAGTAAACCTGAAAACCAAACACCTACAAACTCTCTCTCTCTCTGTGGCTATTATACAAGGAATATCTTGTATAGTAATAATGCTATGTGACTGCCTTTAGGTGTGACCCTTGAATGTCAAGTAAACCTGAAAACCAAACACATGGTCAAGTCTTTCTTTGGCTATCATAAACAGTATTGTAAATACTATATGGCTCTTCCCTCTGAGTAAATGAAAAATACCTGTAAACTTGCTTCCAGCTGACAATTCTTGACTCTTACATCGGTACATACCTCAAATCTCACCTGTTCAAGCCTCCTTTTTTTTAACTTGTCTGATAGGATATGGCTGGATTATTAAAACCTGAGGCCACCACATTGTTGGTGACTGCACTGAGAGACAAGTACCCGGACCTTCCCATTCATTTACATACTCACGATACCGCTGGGACTGGGGTTGCCAACATGATAGCTGCAGCCAGGGCAGGGGTCGATGCAGTGGATGTGGCTGTAGATTCCATGTCGGGGATGACCTCTCAACCTAGTATGGGAGCGGTTGTAGCTGCACTAGAAGGCACTGAATATGACACAGGTGAGATTAATCCCTCCTGTAAGTCCCTCTCCCCTCCCCTCACCTCCCCTCGTCATTATTCCTCCCCTCCCCCTCTCCCTTATTCCTCCCCTCCCCCCTCTCCCTGTTCTACAGCAATGTTTAGTCTTCAGATCTGTCAAGTTTAAGATTGCAAATTCACTTCACGAGAAGATTGAGTATTTTAAATAACCGTGTACTGTGTGTTGTGTCTTCAAGTGATAGGTAAAACCTTCAATATCTAAAAACATATTGTGACCTTTTGAGCAAATTACCCCAGGAGGCTGGCAATACCCATATGATCATTTTTAAACATATTTTAACCAGTTGCTGCTAATTAATTGCCTTTGGTAAACTTTCTGTTGATCAATTGCAAAATACTGCTGAAAAATGTGTGGAACAGAAAGCAGTGAACATCTTCAGTAAGTTAGTTCTATTTGTACTAAGTTTACAGAACACAAACTTTACATTTTCTATGTGTGTCATATTACTGCAAGCCATTAGACATCTAACCAACAGAAAGGAGCTGATTTATACTATATTACAATTTTATTCCCTACATTGCATATGCTGTTGTTGTTGTTGTACATTAGGCATACCCCTGGAAGAAGTATTCAAATACAGCGCCTACTGGGAGACGGCCAGACAGCTTTACGCACCGTTTGAGTGCACCACCACCATGAAGAGCGGAAATGCTGACATCTACAGGAACGAAATCCCAGGAGGGCAGTATACCAATCTGCAGTTCCAATCTTTCAGTCTTGGACTGGGAAGCCAGTTTGAGGAAGTGAAGAAAGCCTATGTGGAAGCAAATCAACTACTTGGGGATATTATCAAGGTAAGGAGGGTGGAGGCTTTCAGAAAGTGTAGGCGATGGGCTTTGTAAGCTGTCAAGTACAGAAATGATACGCAGATCACTCCAATGGGGTCATGTGACCTGCGCTTCAGGATTCCTATTCCTAAAGTGAAAAGTTCTGAATATCCATAACTTTCATATATAGCTTAAAGAAGGTCACAGTTTGCACAAATGACAACAAACATCTCTGTCCCATCAGGTCAATAGATACCACAGACTAAGAGTGGTGAAAATGGTGATGAAAAACTGCTTGGATGTTTGTATTTGGTTCCCACAAAGATTAGTGTTTGGAATAGAGCATGCTAAGAGAGCTGGAAGTTGTTTCACACCTATTATGCATTTTACACAATATGCAACAAAACAGCATTTCCAAAAAGGAAACAGAAATATGTTTGACCATGAGACTAATATGAACTCAATTTGTTTTTGACAGTTTCAAACAACACAATGTCAATGGTCATATGTTGGAACCAACACAAGCTTTAGATTGAGAAGTTATTTAGTTCCTCAGTAAGGTGGACCTTATGAGACACATGTGTTCGTGGGTTTACCTGCGAGTTTCGTTGTAACAGTGACGTCCAGTAGTGTGATGAGCGTCCATCCTGTAGATTCGTACCAAAATTCAGGTCAAATGCCAAAGTTGACATTTACGGCTTCATAATTTCTTTATCTCGCTCATTCAGGTTACTCCTTCCTCCAAAGTCGTCGGTGATCTTGCTCAGTTCATGGTCCAGAACAAACTGAACGCTCAACAGGTAGAGGAGCGAGCCGATGAATTGTCCTTCCCTAAATCTGTGGTGGAGTTTTTCCAAGGCTTGATCGGCCAGCCATATGGAGGTTTTCCTGAGCCTCTTAGGAGTAAAGTAAGGCAATAGCATTTCTAGGACAACTTTTGGCTTATTAATAAAGAGAAGAAAACAGGAGAAGAGATGTGTGACCATGGCTGTTGGACTGTTGTTGATGTATAATATTCCTATTTGTGTCAGTCTTGTTAAATAGGGATGCACCGGGTATCCGGTCCGGCCGGACTATCCGGCCGGATAGTGAGCAATTATCCGGTTCCGGTTCTTCAAAATCTGGCCTGAATTATTCCTTAAAAAGGTGTTGGTATTAACTTAAGTCAATGTAAACTATTTCCAAAAATTGATAAAAACATTCAAAGTAAGGAAAAATTAGGTTTAACATGTTTAATTTAATTTTCTCAATGGTCTGACCCACTGTTTCTAAAGATCAACCAAAATAATACTCCTTGTTTCATACTTCTACTTCTTATTAATGATTTTCTTTTGTGTAATGGAAAAATCCGGTTCCGGCCGGAGGATTTCATGTACTATCCGGCAAAATCCGGTTTTGGCCGGATCCAAAAATTTGGATCCGGTGCATCCCTAGTCTTGTAGAACCCTCCTTAGACCTAAAACATTAGTCCGCACCAGCACTGTCCTTTCCTTTCCTTCAAATGACATTGTTTTCCTCATCCCTCGTAAAGCGGCATATTTGCCTAGTATACTACAAAAATTATACAACTATGATGGAGCCAGTCTATTTGCATGTTGAGGTTAAGATTCATATTAATGCATTTTTAAGAGTGTTCTACCAGATTGAAGCAACCTCATGGTAAAATGGAGAGTTAAGTGTTGCTCTGAAAAGTCCATATTAGTCCAAACTCATTAAAATGCTAATATTCTGTTTCAATGTATCGAATTATAAGGTTTGCATTTCATTGGTCTCACCTTCTATCAGATAATGTTTTGACATTTCTTTGTAACTAACAGTCACCTCGGTCCGTTTTCCTGATTGTTTCATACTCTTTCCTTGTTCTTAAAGGTTGTGAAACAGTTACCTTCCATGGATGGCAGACCAGGTGAAACTCTCCCACCGTTAGATTTTGATGCCCTCAATACCGAGTTGACGGAAAAGCACGGTACCTTCATCAGTGACGTTGATGTCATGAGTTCTGCTCTCTATCCTAAAGTATTCGACGACTTTGCTAACTTCAGGAAAGAATACGGCCCTGTGGATTGCTTACCGACCAGGCTATTTTTAGTCGGTCCAAACATTGCAGAGGAAGCAGTGGTAAATATTCCATTAACTGTCTGACAGTCTTTATTTGGACCCACTTATTCAAACACGAATTCGTATGAGGCCAATGGTCTATGCAAGAAGGATAAACAGCTCAGCTCAGCTGCTAATGATACTTGCACCACAGTGTGCCATATATATAAAACAACTTCTCCTTCACGATCATTTCGTTTAAAGCAATATATATATATATATATATATATATATATATATATATATATATATATATATAAATATCCTACACTAGCTGGGCAATTTGAAATCACACACCAAATGTAAACACCTGTGATTTTTAGCACACCTAAGTTTTGTGTGGAGTATGATCTTTAGCACACATGGAAGTTTTGAAAAAGACAAGACCTAGTATGGTGTATTTTAGGTTGTATTTTGTAATTCATAGCTTCTTGATATATTAAAACAGCAGTGACTAGACAGTCTTTAATTAAATTTACAGGTTGAGATTGAGAAAGGCAAGACACTTCACATTAAGTTGTTAGCTATGGGTGAACTGAACAAGAAGACTGGAGAGAGGGAGGTGTTCTTTGAGCTGAATGGCCAACTTAGGTCCTTACTCATTAAAGACAAGCAGGCCTTGAAGGTAAGTCTTTAAGAGTTAAAGAGTCAAAGGTAAATGGTAAAGTTAATAAGATTGAAGGTAAAGCTGAAATAGTAAAGAAAGGGTAAATTAAGAAAGTTAAGTCTATAGTAAAGAGTGGACCCTTCATATCACTGGCATATGTATTTGGGTATGTGGTGTAGAGTGAAGGGAGGTGTGAAGGAAGAGGCTGGAGGGATATAGGGTGAAAGGTAGTCAGCAGTTTAGGGCTACATATTTTGCAAGCACTCACACATTGAAGATTTGATGGTCATAGGCAAAAGAAAAGCTCAGTAGTTTTCAGTTTATCATTGCCTAACCTGAGAAGAACTTTGACAAAGTGAACTCAAATGTGGCCTTGTTGACTTTCTACTTAAGTTTCATTATTTCTGTAATGGAATGATTATAGCCTTTAATCATGCTAGGACTGGTCCACAGGGTTCTAAAACGCCCTTTCATCTTGTGACATGGCACGTAACACCTTTACATGGATGAAATTTTGCTTACAAAGTGTCAATCATGTAGTTTAATTGATAACCTAAGTTTTTTTTAGATTTCACATATTCATATGTATGCTCTTGGCTTGCTATTGATATTCGCCCTACATATCAATGCCATATCAGTATTGCATACCATCTTCAAACTAACTTTCACTTCTGCAAATATGGAAGCAAACAGTATATTTCTCTTAAACGTTTGATTTAAACTTTTTTTTTTTTTGTGATTTTGTTTGTGTTCTCTTAGGAAATGCATGTTGCACCAAAGGCACAGAAGGGAGTGAAGGGTTCTGTCGGAGCCCCCATGTTGGGTGAAGTCATAGATGTGAAGGTCAAGCAAGGTGACAAGGTCAAGAAAGGTGACCCTCTGGTGGTTGTCAGTGCCATGAAGATGGAAATGGTGGTCAACGCTCCCATCGACGGAGTAGTCAAAGAAATGGCAGTGAGCAGCGGCTCACATGTGGAGGGAGACGATTTGTTGGTGTTAATAGAATGAGGAGGGAAGAGATGGTTATTTATATGGACACAGCAATGTGGTGGAAGGAAATGACAGGTACAAGGACTGACATGACTATAATCAGGGTACAAAAGCGTTGTTACCCATGGCAACGAGTGCACCCAAACTGATTACATTTAGACATCAGAAACAGCCATGTGTAACCTTTTCAAGACAGTTGAAGCCTGTAAGTGGTAAGACAGTTATATATGTGATAGAGATTATTGTCAGGAACAAGATCCACAAACAGGTAACAAAAAGGTTATTCCATCTGGGAGATTCTTCAGACATGAGGTGGAAGACTTGATCAAGTCTAAAAGGTGCCATTTATCAAGCCACTTGTAAATCAGTGGTGTTTGTGGTTCTTTATTTTATTGCAATGTTATCTTCCTTTTATGGAGATGGATCTTGCAAGTACTGAATCTAAAATATTGAACCTCATAATAATAATGACATAATAAATGGCATTTGGTTTCACTGTCAACAGTGTTAGATTTATTTTACTTTGAAAAGAAGAAAAGAGAGAGAAAAGAGCAAAAGGTTTCAGATCCAAGTGGCAGTATGACATCACAGATTTACAAAATAACAGTTACCAGACCAGACTTTAAACTAGGATATCTCCCAAACGGAACAAGATTTTTCTAAGCTGTATGGGGGAGTTGTTCATTACAAAGACCGCTTGTCATATAAACCAAAGATGATGCTTGGGATAGGTTCCCCTTTAAAGTTTGGTCATATAGATTCAAAGGGGTCTTAAGTGACTTGATGAATCTCAACAATTTGGGAATAAATTTGATGTAACCGGAAGAAGTGTAAAAGGGGAACGAAATCAGCGTCAACCCCTTTGACCACAGGAATATCAGACGAGGTTTGATGTTTGGAAGTGTTATTCAGAGGAAGGGGTAAATTCAAACAAAGTGGTCACTGTCTAAAATGCTTTAAAGTGTCACACACTTTACAAGAGGTATGTGATTTACCATGATTTCATGGTGCTCGCACACCTTATGGGGACAGCTATCTGTTTGCGGCTGACTTTGAAACAATGAAAAGTTTTTACTTTCTGTGAACGGCATTGGTTGGATTGCCATGAATGGACAGCTTCATCTCTCGATGGTGGTGCGTCAATGTTCTTTCATACATCTACAGAATACAGAAAAATGGACTGGCAAGATAAATAGTAAACATACCTGGCAAAAGAACAAAGAAGTTTTTGGCTAGTTTGCGGTATGAAGCAGTGGTATCAGCATTACAGCGATAAAACACATATAACAAAAGCTCATATCACACAAGCTTTACTATAATTTGCAAGTCACTTTTCTGTTGTTTATTTACTCATATTATTGAAGCTTTACTGTAATTTGGTAGTTGGTTTTCTGTTGTTTATTTTACTCATATTATTGAAGCTTTACTGTAATTTGGTAGTTGGTTTTCTGTTGTTTATTTACTCATATTATTGAAGCTTTACTGTAATTTGCTAGTCGGTTTTCGGTTGTTTATTTACTTATGTAACAAGCTTTTCTATGATTTGCCAGTCGATTTTCTGTTGTTTATCAACTCATATAACTCAAGCTTTTCTATAACTTGCCAGTTAGTTTTCTGTTGTTTATTAACTTAACATAGCTCAAGCTTGACTATAATTTGCCAGTCACTTTTCTGTTGTTTATTAACTTATATGAAAATATGTAATTTGATAATGTTCTCCACATCTTCAGACTTTTACAAATGAACTGCAACCACAGAAAAGGTATAGCGTACCATTTAGTCTCAAATTTCAATTTGTAAAAAAGTAAATGGAGCATGAGAAAATGACTGGGAAATATTAAGCAAACTTGAAAGGAGCAATGAAACTGTAAAGCATGCATTAGGTTAAGAATCTATTGAAATGCGGTTCTTTTTATTTATTGCAAGTTATTTAACTGTGATAATAATTTAAGCAATATTTATTTGTTATTAAAACTGGGTACTTAAAACATTCATAAAGTTATGAGTTTTGGTGAGACGACAGAACGTATAATAATAAGTAAGACAGTTGGCATTCGATTCCCTCTGGACATTTCAAGGTAATGTTGTTCTATTCATATTTCACTAAAATTCGTAAACTTGATCTCATGGTTCTCATGTTCCAGTTTTAAATTTCTAGTAAGCTTCATTCAGGTATCTCATTGATCAGCCGCAGCATGGATGACTAAAGATTGTCACTATCCTTAAAATATAATCATAATGTGTCCATTCTGGTTGGCAGTCTGTTATTGCAATAAGTTTTGGACATCGTTAGAAGTAGTCATGGCAACAAGGACATGTGCAGCATTGTAGAATCCTCCTAACGATTTTTGTAAAGCTCCTATCTGGAAGTCTTGTGTATGTAGTGACTTTCTTCTTTTTATGGGGAAAGGACTTCTGGTGTTTTCTTTCCTTCCTTTTCGTCTGGGATTCTAATTTTTTCTTGTGTATTTTATAGCTCCCCGTGGGAATTCAGGCTGATTCAGACTTTTGCTGTTTGCATATTGCTTTGTATGTAGGCAGTTATTTGTAGTTTTAATATAAGCAAGACATTTTTGTACATATTTCAAAAAGAAACACAGAAGCTTCATTTCATTCCATTGATATAGTTCAGGCAGAACGTTGTGGAGCATTGATTAATATATCCTCCAGAGTTTGTCCGTAGCCAGTGAGAAAATTCTCTGTATTGCAAATTATTTAGACTACTGGGCTGTTGTTATCATTATCACCGATTTCATGCTGCAGGAGGCTTTGAGCAAAGTCTTTTTCGGTGAATATTTTCTCATCTCCTAACTTCCTATGTGGCATGGGTATACCTCTCCTCTGTTGGCCCCCTCTCATGTACGGGTTCCCCGATCTTTGGATTGTAAAAGGAAGGAGAGGTTACCCAACAGACAGTGATATTAAAGTTGTTTTTGAAGGAGGGTAAGAAAAGACTCTGAAAAGATTCAGATGAGGCATAAAGAGAGAGTCAGATTCAAAGAGTTAGATTCAGAAATGATCGTCAGATACAACTCAAGTCGCAACCAAGTCTTGTGCGGTAATTTTTTTCCTAAACGTGTCTTGTCTTGATACCTTTAAGGCAATCTTCCGTTTAGAGCTGTGGCTGTTTTGGTTTCTCTCGCAGCATGCAAAGAAATGTAACCAGGGGATTTGTTCATTAAAAGTACTATGTAATGACGACAGAATTTGGTTTTAGAGTATTGTGAAAAATTTTAAAAATTAATTTAGGTGTAGGAAGACAAAGCCATTCTACCACTGCTGAAGTTATTGTACAAAATTATTTCCAGTACTCCTAGGAGAGTCTCCATTGGGAGTTGGAACCTGAGACATTTTGCAATGATTTAAAGGGGTTTAGTTATCATAGAAGGGTTGTTTTATGACATGAGGTTGCTCTTATTTTCAGGGTATTTTAGTAAACATTCCTGTCTTGTGTGTATCTTGCTTTTCTTAATAATGTAGTAAGATAAAAAAAAAGCAAAATGTTTTTGAAAGCATATCTGTGGAGGAATTTTTTATATTTTCTGGTAGGGTGTGTTGGGAGTGGGTTAAAATTTTGTGTGCCTGTAACTTAGCAAATTATGTGAAGTTAACGGTTTAATCAGTTTATCTTTCATGTTGTATGTGTCTTAAGTCAATTCATGATGTAAAGTTTGTCTTCATCATCATATTGTATGCTTTTTTAATTTGGTTGAGATAGAGGCTGCTTTTAACATCAATAATTGAAGTTTTGATGTCATTTTGTATTTCTTGCAAACATTGCTGCAATCATTATCAAGAAAGAGTCCTAGTTTTCATCTTTTGTTTTAAGTCACTTTTCATTATCACTGCAAATGTGAGATTTAGAAGGCATTATGAAATGAGATTCCCAAAAAATACACCAGTACTTTATATTCTTCATGGAACTTTTTGCCATGTCGAACATGTTGTTATCTCTTTGATGTTTCATCCATCTTTGTAAAATTTATCGGGCCTAACACTTCAATCCTAGCAGGATCTTCTTCATAGACTTTACTGATATGAAAACAGGTGAAACTTATTCAATAGACAGATGACACTAAGGGGTTAATCAACGGTCTAGCGTGTGCGTTACTTACAGGATTAATGCACGATCGGGGGATAATGCAAGCGATGCACGAGGGCGGAGCCCGAGTGCATCCAGCGATAGCATTAACACCCGGAGTGCATTAATCATGTGAGTAACGCACGCTAGACCGTTGATTAACCCCGTTCATTCATACACTACCATTTGTGTAGGGGAAAATCATAAAACAAAACATTTTTGGTTACATATAACCAAAGATTTATTAAAGTGATGCCCCGTAATTTTACCGTGCGTTACTCACAGGATTAACCATGGTCAGCTGACCTGAATGGACCAATTGGATTTAGGAATCTTTACTAAGTATGAATGAAAAACAAGTTAAGTGTATAGAAACAATGCGTATAATTAGGAAAGTTAATGAGCAGTGAAGTGAAAGGAAGTAGGTGGTAGAAGGTCTGCTGGAGATGAGCAGTACAGAGAGGTATAACATAGCATCATTAAGAGCCTTTCTCATCTCTTACTATTGAATATGTTCAATTAAAGGCATTTGAAGACTCGCCCCAACCGCGTGCCGCGCTCTGAAAAAAAGTTAACTTTTCGTTGCTTGCAAGTGAAGTTTTCTGCTTGTCGCTACAAAATGCAGACAGTAATGAAACGCGATACCTTGTTATCTTTAGCTGGACCTGAGATGTCCATCGCTGTATCGTTTGTTACTGTGCTGTGGGTAGTGACCGCAGCTGTATGTACTGACTGTACACCAGTGTCTTATTACTGAATGAAGCAAGCTGTGTGCGTATTTTCTGGGGTCGATGGTGGTGTCTCACACTTCTGTTAAACCTCATTCGAAACTAGGTCAGATTACCGGCGTTAGACGTTTCTTTGTGCGCGAGTCTTCACACCCTTTAACTTGGCCCTCCATCTGTCTTCTTAAATTGTCTGCCAGGATTTGGTTTATTCTTTCTCTCTGTTGTTAGAATGGGTAGGGGGGAGGGGGGGGGAGCACTATAGAGCCCTCTTGCTAATCTATGCTTAGCTTTTTAAAGTAGATAAACAGTTTGTTAACAGTTTTTCCTTCTCTCTTGGTGTTGCCCAATTTTCTATGTAAATTAATAAGACTTCCAAATAACAATATGTGTAGTCTATAACTGTATTGGTTATTTTCAAAGGTTTTCGTATCATTTACTTTTGGCGGAATGACGTCTTGAAAGGTGGAACAGCTGGCGCTGGTGTGTTTCTTGCTAGCAGCTGCTTGATATTACATAGATGTATGTGTAGCATCTCATACTTTTGTGGTTTTTTGAAGAGATTCTGTCCATTCAATGTTGCATCATAATATGTTTTGCTGTTAACAATTGTAATCAGAGAAAGAGATTCTTGTGTATAACTGATACATTAATATTAACTGATACATTAACTGATACATATTAACTGATGCATTAATAATATTAGTTGGAGATGTACACCTGTTTGTATGGACTTTTCTTCCAGAGATTCTGGTCACTGCATGAATGCGGCCATCATAATACTCTAAATTGTTAGTAGCTGTGACCATTTATTTATATTGATTTCCATTGATTGTAAGAATCCGAAATGGTTTTCAAAATGAAAAGAATATGATGATATTAGCGTTTCTTTACTCAAATGTGTGGGCTTACCACAAATCCTTGAATGTGTAATTGCATCATAAATTTTTTGGCCATACTTTTGTTTGGCATTCTGTATGGAAATTAAAAAGTTCATATGCTAACATATTTGACATAGAATTCTCTATTGTTTTCCTTACACATTGCAGGAGTGACAGAGAATGAAATTATACCCAAAAGTAGTGAAATTTGTTCTTATTTCATTTTCAAATATATATAACGGGTGAGTCGGCAGAGAGGATATACATTATGACAAAGACAACTGACCTCTCTCCTGTGACAAAATTACAATTGCAAATAAACAAGAGCTTCATTTTCTACAACCACTACAACCCCCCCACCCCCACCTACCACTTTCCACCTTTGTACCACAATTGCTTTGTGATAGATGACAGTTAACATGCTAATTGCATGCATGGCCAACTTTTCAAAAACACTTGATGATCCAATTGAAAGTGTTGTTCAATTTTATATCGTGAAACGTTTTCTAAAGTAATTTCATCAAATACATCTGCATATTTAACCATGATTTCTGAGCTTGCCAGATATCAAGTTCTGCTCTGCTGATTATTTTATAGATAACATTTTGTTTGATGTCGATTTGATGAAGGTCAACCCTTTCTTCCAACTCCCCCCCCCCCCAACCACACATCAAACCAAGGTTGTCTCTCTACATGAAAGTGACAACCTGTTCAAGTTAATTGTTTAATCAATGTTCATTCCACTAGTATCCTATCTCAATTTGCATCTCAGCTCCTACAATGGTGTTCAAATTCTGTTTGTGTTGCATCTCCCACAATTTCTCATCCAATCGAATAATTCACCCAAACTCTCGTTCCTTTTGAGTCCTGATCAGCGTATATAGTTACTTGAAAGTGGATGCACACACAGGCCCTATAAAAGTCACATTTTTCCAATTTTCAAGACAAACAAAAAATTGGAATTCATTTGACTAGCTCGACTGTTACACAAAGTAAACAATGAATGGCTGACGTATCCCCAGGCACCATTCATCAATGAAATAATGAATATTAACTTTACTACGCCCTCTATAATTAGGCTAGCGTCTGTTTGGGTGTCTAGCTGTAGCATGAGATGTTCTTGGTCTGCATTGCTTCGGTGGCAGACGAACCGTAGGAGGAATTCTCCCTTTGTTTCAGAATGTTGTGAGGTTATAATCCACACATTGCATGAGACCCTTACCTAAGTTTTGGTAAGATTAAGATAACGATCCCTTTTTATCCTGCTCAAGTATTTGGTTGATTGCTTTACAATCTAAAGATTGCTATACCTTTCCATGTGTTTTGCAGTTGGTTGGTTGGATCTTGTTACGTTAGGCTGTACATTGTCACCGTTAATATTACTGTGCAGTTAGCGTGCACTGAAAGCGCATACATCGTAATTTGTTATGGTGTACATTGTGCTGGCGCTCCCAATGCTATACAAACACATCCAGGTATAGGCCTAAGCTACATAAGGGTACGCTAGGCCCGTACGCCAACAACTGCGTAAAATGTTAACCAGGCCTCCTCAGGTGCCACGTGAAAGCTTTTCGTAAATTCGTAATGCTGCAGTTGAGGGTAAACCTACATCAAGCTAATATGGTTGGACACAGGATGAGATGAATTGCAAGATTGAGAAGCAGTTCGGCCAATGTATTGTTAGGGCCTATACCACTGGCCCAGGCCTATGCTATATTTCAAACACCTTTGCTATCATATTACAGTGCATGGGAAGAGATAAAACACATCCATACCGCTAATAAAATGGAATGCATATAACATCTCTGTAAATTAGATTTTGTACATTGGGGTTTGAAACTAAAATCTGCTAACCGTGGTCACATGCCCAAAAAATTTAGAATGTTTCCAGCAGGCATCGACAAATATTTTAAAGGTGGTTGCCATTTGGCTAGTGTGACAAAAAGTCTTTGTACACCCAAAGAAAGTAATGAACGTGGTAAAACTTAACGCAGAAACAGTTCCAAAGAACAGCAAAAATACCCACGAAGGTAGCTTGGCTTCTGTAGCATTTGGGCTTCTGTAGTATGTGTGTAATCCTATATAGCATCTCATTGCAAGTTTGAGCCGCTTCTCGATTAGCGACTGCACTTTTTCCAGTTATATATTCTTGCCTATTTAAATGCCAAATGAAAAACTAAGGTTGACAAAGCATCGCAGCCTGTGTTGATTGGAAATCTGAAAACTCTTAACAATCTTGACTGTGAATGACAGCAATCTTGTCTCAAAAATCCTTCAATTTTTGTATTTTTGCGAATTATAACCAACAGCATGTAGAAAATGCCTCAATAAAGAATTGAGGAGGTGTCTGGCCACCTTAAGTATATTGGTATTCTGACATGCAACCTTCTTTTCTTCACATTTTTGTGTTAACGAACCTTCTATTATTATACCGTTGTCAGTGTATGGTACTGTGAAGCCTAACAACTCAGCAGTTCCATACTTTGTCGGTGAAAATGTTTTTACCAAAATGACAGATAAAAGTGTATTGTGGATTTGATTTTCTGCATTATCAGCTCTAAAGGGGTCTTGTTACACTAACTTATGAATTTTAATAGCATGGAACTGGGATAATAGTGGTTACAAGTTACAACTTGTTAAAAGGTTTTGTATATAATGAAGTAATTTAGTGCTCTTATATTTAAGTTCAGATGGGGATTTCCATTAGACGTCTAATATTGTTAGACATCTACTAGGTCCACTAGCACAGTACTTTACTCACCTGTTTTAGAGGTTGCCTGCGCATATTAACCAAGTCGTCAAGATACCGACTTTCAACAAACTTTCTTAACATATGAACAAAACATGTTTATGAATGCTGTTAAAGCACATTACATACTTTGTTAACTCAACCTGTTCCCTGTAATAAATAGTAATATTAGATATTATTGATGCTTTTGCTGTGTTTTTAAAAATGGAAGGACTGCTCTGTAAAGTTTGTGAACCACCTCTGTACATGAAAATTCCCTTATATAGTGTACATGCAGATAGCCACCCAAGGTTACACCGTACATTCCCAATGAGATTTGTCATTGATGAAATCAGTTTACAACTTGCTTCAAGTTTGAAAATGTACTGATTTTATCATACTGTAAAATGTTTGCAACAATAGTCTTGCTAATATTAGGGTTTTGACTAGTTCTTTGGCCAGTTTACCCAGTTTACCCAAGTGCAGTTTACCCACTGGCTGTGCAACCCAGAGAGATTAAATACGCCTCTATCATTACCTTTTCAAATTCAATCGGGGATAATTCTATGGCTTCAGGAAATTCAATACTTGGAAAACTACTTTGATGTTATTTGACCATTCTCAGGGTGAAATATTTCAGTCTAGGCCTAATTGTGGCAATAATTTCACTGTGAAATTTAGGGGCTTTAAGTAAACCTAATTACCTGCTGTCAGAACTTTTCAACTAGTAGCAAAAGTTAAAAAAAATTAAGGATAAAAACAAGTTTATGTCCACTCAACCACAGGAATATTTGCAAAATTTATGACCTTGGGGTCCAGGACTTTCTTTTTGGAGATGTTCGTTTAACTTAATCCATCCAGCTGCTGTAACCTAAGCCATAGAATAGTAAGATGTAACTTTACAGAAAATGTTGGTTTAGCTTACAGGCCCCTCCCATGGTTAAATTACAAGTTTATACTAAAAAAAATATTGATTTTTTTTTTTTTAATAATATGTGTAGTTTTTCACTAATTGCTTTTGAAATATCTGATGGACCTCACACAAGAGTATGATAAGGAGATAATGGTTAGTGACTTGGAATCCCAAACCATTTTAATGAAAACATGCACCTTGAAATTGATCTTACATTCATAATCAAATTGCTCAGTCTACTTACTGTAAGTAAGCATAGCTGTTTTGTGAAGACCCCAGATGTATCCTGAAAAAAATAGGAAATAACAAAATTTAGGGTCTTTCTGTTGCAATCGTGATAGAAATAAGAGGCTGCCTTGGTCATATCTTACAATCATGTACAATAAATGCTAGTAGTACAAAATTACCAAATAGTAATATTGTTATCCATAGTTCAATGTTTTGGTTGATTGAAGAGTAAGTGCTCTGCCAACACATGAACTTTACCTTTGGTTTCATGCCTTGGTGCATGCATGTTTATGTGTGAATGCCACATGTGTTGCTCTTGGCTGTGGAAATGGAAACATTTCTTAAAGCAGCATTTTGCGTCCTTTTCTATGATATTTCTCAACCTCACTGACTCCACTATGTCATAACGACATACATAACTAGCTTATCTATTTAAATCTTACTTCAAATGGTGGCATAAAAGTCGAAAAATTTGCAACTTTCAACTTTGTTTTTCTCCAAGATATTTTCCGTTGGGATCTCAATCAACCTCGCCCATAATATGAATATTTAAACACTACGAACGTCATTGACCAATACGTAATCCAACACCAAGCTTGATTTGTATACAGTCTATATGGCAGTTGTACCAGGGAGTTCCATAACAACTCCCTGGTTGTGCCAACGCAAAGTCTTGAATCTATTTTTAGCAACGGCTCATAACTAAACCTGCATCTCTGATTGGTTTAATTCAAACTAGTGGGTTTGGGGTGCTGTATGCGATTAATTTTAAATGTGGAATTTTGTCGTGGATACTTTTCTCATTCTCTGCAAATATCCTTAATTACTCGCCAATTAACGATGTTGGCAGGGATAAACTTGGCTGATATCTTAGTTTGCTGTTTTGTGATTGATATATGCAAAAAACTTGATGGACATGTCAAAAAAATAGAAAACGGCGACCAAACGCAAAATGCTGCTTTAATTTAGAGCTGTAGGTTGTTTCAAAGCCCTGCTTTTCTTCATAACCTTATGATCAAACTCTCATTGATCCGAGTCAGCACATTGGTTGCAGTTAATTGCTGACATATTTTAGCTTTACAAGTATGTAGATCTGTAAGTAAGTAACAGTAAATGTTGATTGGTTTCATGATGGAGAGCCACTTCACTGTTATTCATGCAGTAGAATCGTTCGAGTTAAAAATGTTTATAGTTTGGTGAGTTTAATTTTCGAAAAATTTGTGATTCATGTGTTCTGAAATCCAGAATTAATGGCAGATTGTGCCTCAAGCAACACTTTGATCTTTTTTTACATCATTTATGCTTTTTAACTGAAAACTGTCAAGAAGAAATACCTTTGGAAGTCAGTCAAAGGTTTTGACACAAATCAATGGGTGTATATATCACCACACATGTGGTGAAGTCATGCACCATGAGCAGGGGGAACTGGAGAATTGTGGTTTAATCCATGGCCATATGATAGGCATGTATTGTTCTAACTAAGATCCCCTCCCCCCCCAAAAAAAAAATGAATGGATGCATTTGTTGGAACATGTAACTCAAAGTATGTTGTTTTGCTCTCTTGACAATCAATATGTGTACTGTTTGTGTATACAGTACATGTGATTACTTATGCAATAAAACTTCCTCATTGATGTTTATATACAATGATGAAGATAATTATCACGTCATGTCAATCACAACTGTTGTTTTCCTTCCTTTTAGCAATCATAAAAATTTAAAACCTTATATATCCATTATTTGTACCCTGGAAATGAAAATTTTCACAAGGAGAAGTATGAGTAACACAAAAGAAGTAATGTTTTCAATCACACAGGAGGAAAAGATGTTCATAAGAACACTTCTGCATGTTAGGATATTCCACTCACCTTTTCATGAACTCAGATGTGTGTCTGTTACCACAGCTTGTTTTGTAGCCTTTACCTGCAAGCTTTTTGTTTTATGATATTTTCTTTAGATACACATGGCTTTACTAATAAGGAGTTTGACCCCTGATCGACCTCGTGAGAGGTCTTGTTGGGGGGGGGGGGATCACAGTTGTGTAATGAAATAACAGACATTTTTTTAAGGGTTAAACTCCTTTAGTATTAATAGTATTTTGAAACACATGGCTTTGTTGTTGACATTCACCAGTTGTGTGCTGTGGATACACATGGTTGGAGTTGAATGAGAATCTGAGGTTTAGTCTTATTGTTTGCCATTGTTACTTGATGTTTTGGCTTGAAAGTAATTTGAAAATCACACAAGACAATATTGAAATTATGTGTTCCAGCGCTGCTTGTTTGAAGAGCCCTGACACAGTGCACTGCTAATCGGCATGTGTACGATTTATTTAATATTTGAAATGTGAGCTGGCTCTCTTTATAACTAAAGGGACACATGAACACAGTATGCATGTGTATAACTAGATTGAATGAAAACTGTCAGCCACGGTATATATAACATATTTAACAAAATAATTAACACAAATTTTGTTAAATATTTAACCAAAAAATATTTAACAAAAAAACATTTTTGGGGGGAGGAATATCACTTATAAGTAAATTACCACTGGGACACCAAAAAAAATTTTTGAAAAGAACACAAACTTTTTAGCTAGAATGGGATTGACACAATGACTCCAGGATTGTAGTCTTTTATAAGTTGCAAATAATTTCCTAGTCAGTTTCATATTGTTCATTTAAGTGTATTCCATGAAAAGTTCAGAGTTTGTAATAATATTTTCAGTATGATGAAGTCAAGATAAATATTTCGTTTGTCTTTCAGACAGAATCCCACAATGAGTGAAACGAAAGAGGCAGCCGAAGAGTCCATGAAGACTCCTGAACCCAAGGTTAGTTAAAAGCAGACTAACATGATTTTCTAATGTTATATCGTATGGTAGACAGTATAGGCAGTTATGGCATTGATAGGATAGGACTACACTGCAGTCACTGAACTGAGCCTACACTTGTAACATAGCTGTTTGCATGTTTGGTTTTTTGCCATATGAATGAATGCCTGACATTTTGATTTTCTGTAGAAGAATTGTCTAGAAGTAAAAGAAGCTGTTATATTGAAAGCAAATTTCAGTACTGATTTAATGTAGTTTTCAAACAGACACTCTTTCATGATCTATGCATGTTTTTGGTGTGTAAGACTATTTAACACTGTGTTAGACTATTCAAATTTTTTGGTGACTGTTGGTAACTTTGAAAACCTGAAATATTTTTTGAATCCTTGCCGAAGGCAGAAGGAATCTATATGGGATGGTGATGGCATGTGTGTGTTTATGTGACACTTGCTCGTAAGTGCTCGAACTTCAGAAGGATATATAGGGTACATTTCATATTTGGTATTTAGGTTCCCCTTAGGTAGAACTGGTTTGGGATGGTTGTTTGGTATTGGTCAAAGGTCATTTGAGGTCAGCACGGGTCAACGTCTGAAAACATTGTTCACACGTTTCTCAAGAAGTAGAAGTTGCATGCAGTTCAAACCTTGTGTGTAGTTTGCGGTTGGTGAGTAGAATCACAGAGCTTGCCTGCTTTCTGGTTATAAAGAAAGAAAATGTTTAAAAAATAAAAACATACATATACTGTATATATATTACTATTATTCAGTAATAACTCAGTTTTTATGAATTCAAATTCAACTTGAAAACCTTTGGAAAAGAAGAAGAAAATAACGATCATACTCACAATATGTTTGGGTTTGTTTTTGGTTTATATTTTCTGTATTTTGCATCTCAGTGGTATGCAGGAAGTCAATACTCCACTTGATAAGCTGTGTTTGTCTCAGAGTGCTCATACCTTGTAAGAATGGACATGATTGTTCAACAGCTGTGGTATTTATCGTAGGTTGAAGGTGACGTAAACATGAAATAAATTAGAAGGAAGGTGTCTCTCCTACTCTTGATCCTTCCTGAGTTGGTTTGAAAGTTGAGCTGTAGTAGTAATTTAATTTATTGGTCATCAACATGCACTCTCCAGTCCCTCCCCCCCCCCCCTATCCCTCCTCCTTTCCAAGATAAAATCTGAAATTACTAAGATACCTATCAAGTGCTACACATGAATAGACTATCATCAAATGTTAAGTGCACTTCAATAACCACTTGTTTAATGTGGTTGAGCTCTCAGCATCTTGGTTTCGATCCCTTGTTTGCATAAGTTTTACCAAATTTATCAGGCAATGAACCAGGTTTGATTGCAAATTTGTAGGGGTATCAAGCTAAGACATTCTTGTAGCTTTTTTTCACCCAAAGATTGCCAAGTACAGTACTGTAGTGAGTAATTAGTGTGTCAGTTTGATTGGGACTTGTTCAGATACTAGCATTGATCAGTCTAGCATTGCTGTCAAACATTTTACTCTTTCATAAATTGCTAAATAACAAGTAATGAAAGATCCATAAATTGATTCTGACAAAATAATATGTCAGACACCAATCAAACTTGTTATTCATTCCGGGGGGCGGGGGGAGGGGGGGTGCAAACATTTTTTATGAAAATTATTATTCGAAATGAACTTTACTGGTTTATAAACAAAGTTCGATATAGACATATTATGCCATGAATATAATTGTAATTTTTAATGTAATATACTGTGGATCTAAATTATCCTTTCCTATCAAATTGCATCCAAGGTAAGGTAAGATGTTGAAAGCGAATATATTATGGGGGCCTGGAGTGAATAACACTTTGTTACTGTTCAGTAAAGATAAACTCCCACCTCTACATGTAGTAATTCTCTAAATATGAAACAGCTCTGATTTTACACGAGATATATAAAATCTTGATCACTGTATGTTTTTGAATTTACTGGTTGATTTTGGTGATTTTTGGTGATTTACTGGTACTCTTTTTGTTATTGTCAGACACAAATGTGGGTAGTCCATATGGAAGCTTTATGGGGTCTAAACTGTTGGAAATAAATTAGGGAAGTTGTAGGCTTGCAACTTGGCAGGAAACTACACATTAGAGAGTGCAGTATTATGAAAGGATTGTTCCATGAATGGGGTGTGAAATGAAGTTAAAGGATAGTTGACATTAGGAAGGAAGTACAGTTAAGTTTAACAGTGGTACTGACTAGTATGTACTGAACTACTGTGTGTGGTAAAGTTTGGTAAAATTCCAATTTTAGAAAACCAATCACAGATATTCTGTATGTAACCACATTTGTATCAGATACATGTTGAAAATGTTGTGAAAGGAAAAAGTGAAGCAATGGATGTGAGAGAGAGACAATAATGAAAAGATTGGATTTTGAAAGAAAGAGGCTACTGTGCTTATAGTGTCCTGTAGGCCAATGTTGTGCTTGGTCATTTACAAAGTACATTTAGCAGTGGTCATCTTGAGTCCAAAAAGAGTTTTTAGTCACATCTTTAAACAAGACTTATTTACCAGGCATGCACAATGTTCTGTAGTTTGTTATTTTAAAACTATTTCCATTAGATGAGAGTGGATGTGGATATTAGAAAGGATAATGGTTGCTAGTAACAGGCCATGATAGTTTTACATCATTTGTAGTCTGTGGCTCAACTTGTTTCATAATTGTACAAGATTTAGGATTGACTAAACTGGACAGATTATTTTTTTCCCCTCAAAACTTTCTAACTGGTTACCATCTTTCAAATTCTTAGTTTTCATTACAAAAAATCTATCAATTCTATTTTGCTATTTACCTCACGAACACCCAGACATTTTGTTTATGTTTTTATTTTATCTGAAATACATGGTTCACTAAATCTCTCTGCCAGCATGTTGAAAAGAGAGATAGTGCTTTTCTGAGGAAGGAAGTTTAACTGTTTTCAGATCTAGCAGTTGGCTGCAATTACAATACCAGATGAAAACTTTGCACATACTGCCAATCAGTTAAATGTAAACTGAACATTCAGAACTGCCATATATATATATATATATATATATATATATATATATTGTATCCAGTTAAAAAAAAAATAGGTTTATGTAAGTAGAAGATACTGCAATATATTGGTGATAAATTCTGATATTGAAAATGGCAGTGCTCAAGTTTGTGTTTCTTAGTCTTCATTCTAGTGGCTACAGTACAACACACGGTTGTTATTTTGTTTTCATACAGCAGACCACAAAGCGACCTGCTGATGTCTCTAGCCCGTCTGAGAGGACACCGGGATCGAAGCGAAAGCGGAAGCCAGCAGAACTATACCAGTCTGATGTCATCGATGCTTGCTCTAAGCAAACAAGATCATCTTCGGATGCAAAGAGAGAAGTTTTCCTTCCTAAAGGTGGCTATGTAGCTGTGAGGAGTGAAGACGGTAAGCAATATAAATGTAAATCCCCTGAATCATCCGTCTCCACATAGAGCCAGCCTCCCACATAACTCGAGCACCCTGACTCGACCAGTGTCTTCAAGTAATTTACTTTCACTCCAATCTTACTTGTCTTACCATTCCAATTGTCCACTTTTTTGCCATTAAGCTTGACCGCTAGAGGTTGTAATATTTCAGCAGCACTTACTTACCTACTCTGTGATCCACTCCCCGGTGGGTCAACCTCTAGTGGTGAAGCCCTCCTTTTCGGAATCTACCATCCAGATGTCACACCCGACCACATTTTATGGAGTCTTTCATCTGAAAATACGTCTTGGTGATTCGTGCTATTGGATCACGATTGAACTTTCACAGAATATTCTTTGTCTTAATCAAACAACTGGATTAGTATCCTTTAAATTTTTTCATGTTTTTTTCATTGCACATAATTCACTTCCAGGTTGCACCTTGTGCTCACAGCACTTTTGAAGGGGGTAAAGGTTGTTGTTGAGACTCACAGTACTTCAAAGTAATGAGCTGGCTATATAAGCAACACCTGACACTGGTTAGGCTTACCATCTAATTATAGCAGTGGCCTTCAGTTTTTTTTTTTCCAAACTTGTTTTTCAAACAAGTATTTAGAAAGATTTTTCGCCCTGCAGGGTTCGTTTTTTGTTCAGATCTTGGATTCGGTTTTAGGTCAGTCCTTCAATATCATTCATTAGTTAAAGGCTTACTCTTAGGCTTGTTGGTCCACTTGTCCATGTTTCCCAAGTTTTGGGGTATTTCTAAATTCTTACCACTTTTGTAACTGGTGTCACTTTGTAACCTGCTGCTTTTAATTTCCAACAGAGCAGCTTGAAAATCCTTTGTTATGGGATCCATAAAATTGTGTGATATTCTACTTCCTTATCACCTGTAGTACAATATACAATCAATCTGGAGCAATTTGGGGGAAGTAAATGTTTTGCTGTTCCTTTTTTGGTACAAAGTAAGCTCCACATAGGAAATGAAGCTTTCTGTTGGTAAAGAAACCAGGTACCTCCTCAACAGTACATCAGTGGATGATCTTGAAATGATTGCTGTGAAAGGAAAGTTCCTCCATGATCAGTTTAGGTTAGGTGACTAGCAGTGTAATTATCAACAGGAAGTTGAAATATGAAAGTAACAAGGATTTCATTTCCTTTTCTCTTGTTTGATGATAGCATTTTACTAATAGACACTCAAAAATTATCCCTCACTCTCACATGTTGATTTCACCGAAGTCTTCGGTATGATACACATAGACCGTCGGTGAGGAGAACTTTTCAATGTATGTCACAAAAAGCGGTCTAATATTAACATACGAGTTTAGATTTAGATTTTTTTGTAAAAAAAAAAAAAGTTGAAGGTTTACAGTCTTGTATGAGGCTAATGCTTCCTCACGCGACTTTACAACTTAACCCCTGGTCATTGGTAACTTGTCACACCCACACACCAAAGTGTGCCCAATTCAATCAATCTCTCCTGGGGCACCACAACCACGTGTCCCCCGGGGGCTTCCCATAGGGTGCAGCCACAAACCGGCGCACACAACTATATTTACAAGTTACCTCGCAGGTCCCCATTTATACACCTGGGTGAAGAGAGGCAATGGAGATAAAGCGCCTTGCCCAAAGACACAACGTAATGATCTGGCCAGGGCTCGAACCTGTAATACTTAGATCACAAGTCCACTGCCTTAACCACTTGACCACAACGCCCTCTCAATGTGTTATAATGTGTAATGTGTTATATGCCATAGCTCAATCATAACCTAACAATATGTCATAAATGACCACACTCAGTAGGTTAAGGGGGAGAAGGGTGGTTTTAAAAATACTGTTTATTTACTTCATGGACCCTCTCTTACCCGTCTCCTATGGATACACCCGGTCTAGCCTAAGGACTGGTAACATTCATGCAGAAAGTTTTGGGGGGTATTCACTCTTTAAGCACATTTCTCTGGAGACTTGTGTCGGCCAGTGTGATGTAAAGACATCGATGATGAGGTTATTTTGATTCAAATGTTAGAGATAGCCAATCAGATTACACATTTGGTCTAACTGGTTTTACATTGTATTTTAATGTGTTTCATGTTCATGACGTGTTAGATAACTGGTAAAATCTCCTTCTCTATTCCATACAGGTTTCTATCTGTGCCAGGTCCTCCATTACGTATACGATGACACAGTGGGGCCCATCCAGGTACAGTGGATGGAAAAGAAGTCAAACAACGTCTATGAACTGGACTATATGGACTCTGTGGACCGCGAGTCAGTGTTGACCGAGGTCAGACTCAATCCCGGCGGAGAAAGGGGTCTGAAAACCCTCCCAGCCGCAGAGAAGGAGAGGATTGACAAGATCTTAGGGTTTTCTCTACAAAAGGAGAAAGGTCTGCTTCAGGGTGTTGACAGTAAGTAAATTCCATGTACAGTATGTTACCCCGTACTCGTACAGTATACCCATCATCTGGCTTCATATGTCGCAGTTTATATTTCATATCTTTACTTCTTTCCTGTGGTCTCCTTTTCATAGCCATTAATTAGAAGTATGTTGGAAATATGAAGGTAGGCATTGTTATTAAACCCATGTGACTTTTTCTCAGTTAAAGGTGCACACCGATGGAAAAGTTGTGTAGAATAAATTGTGACTTAAGTTCTTGGAGATGCAGGCTGAGGACTTGATGATGGCTATTGCCATATTTTCACAGTTTAGGCTTGTAATAGTAAGGATATATCTGATAGAAATTGCATTTTCTATGAAGAAAAGAATGCACTTCTCTTTGCAGAAGTGAATATTTCCTACGAATAATTTCTAGCGAGGGTGTGCATAAAATTGGGTGTGACTAATCTTGACATGTTGAATATTCAATTACTGAAATAGCATGGTATTGAAACCATCATCCCAACCTGTTATTCCTTTACTTATCTTTGGTGAAGATGTTGCTTTTTCTCCGCCACTGCAGATTGTAAGTGTGTTGTCTTCCTATCAACCGGTATTGTGTTCTCTCCAAACACTTTATTTAGGTTCAAATCTGGCAGAAGCTGTTACTGCCTCTATTATCAGGTCCAAGAACCAAGCTAAACACAACAACCCGAGGAAACCCCCATCTGCATCCCATAAAAATGGCTCGTTTCTAAATGGGCAACCCTCGACAAGTGTTGCTGAGATGAAAGAGACAAATGAGAAGAGGCAGCCTACCAGGAAGCCGAGAGGTAAATATGGAAACGATACATTGAAAGCCTGTTTGATTGAATAGATTGTTCATAGGATGGCTTTAAGTGTTTGTGTCAATAATTCATTACTCCCTCATAAAAGAAAAAGAGTTTGACTCTGTTCAGTGTGTTGACCGTTCTACATATCATGAATGTCAGGCATGTTTTTACGTAAGATGGAATCAGTGGTGAAACTGTTCCTTAATCCAGGCTGAAAATGTTCCTTCTATGTTCAACCCCTCCCCCCTGTTACCTACTGGTGACCTATTTGATACCCCACACAGGCTCTAGAAGAATCAAAGAGGCTGACGATGAGCGAAAGGCAGTCGTCAAGTTAAAGCACATCAAACCAATCTTAAAACTCCATAAAATTGAAGAAAAGAAAAATGCCAAGCGTAGAAGCAAGGGTGGTTCAAGGATCTCTGTCAACTCAGGCTCCCAACACTGGAAAGGGACCAATCAGAATCCAAACAAAGCATTAAAACCAAACTCAAGTATAGCCCTGGTCTCCACAGACAGATTTCAGGCAGTCAAGTGAGTTTTTTTTAAAAGTTTTTATTTGTTTTTGTCAACCAACTATGAAAGTTTCACCTCAAAATGAAAGTTTTGCCAATAATAAGTTTCACTTAAGATTGAAAAGTGAAATTTGCACCTTCCAAAATGTGGTTTGATGGGTACAACTGCATTTTACTGTGTTCCATTTCAGAAAAGTGATTTTATTTAATAATGCTTAAAAAAACCACAGTTTTAATGGGTTCATAATTTTGAAAGTCTCTCTTATATTAGTTCTACATGCTGTTGTCAATAAATGAATGTTGCATGTCCATTGATCATGATACTTCTTGATACTTCTTCGGTGTGACATTTTGTCTTTCTCCTGAGCCATTTATTTTATGATACCTTTCGAGTGAGCAATAATATATACATACAACTATTTTGCAGTTATTTAAAGACATAGCATATCTTTTACAAAGTATAGTTGTAAAGATTGGTTTGACATTTTGATGGAATTTTTTTTTTATACCCAGCAGCAATCCTCATAGCTTTGTTAATGAGAGGAAAATGTGTTGAAAATTACTTCAGCAAATATTAACAATTTTGTAAATTACAGAATTATACTACATGATACACTTTATAGTGCCCTTTCATATTGAAATGTGTTACAGAAAGGTTTGGAGATTAGCAGTTATCACCTTATTGTGTGTGGTCTGGATAATGTCTCATTGTACTGCTACTTGCTATGTAGACACTCCAATGTTTTGGAGTTTTCATATTTAAAGTAAACAGTGTCTGTGAGGTTTGTTTCCATAACAAGTTGTCAGATATAACTTCATCACCCCAATTTCACTTTCTTTTGAGCATATATTCCTTTAATATTGTTGCCAGCTATTTTCATCCAGGAAACTAACCAAGCACTCAAGTGAAAAATTGCTAAAACAGGCCTCATGCTCATCACAAACTCCCATTTCGTCTTCGATTGTATAGTTCACACAGTTAACTTTGCAGAAGGTAGCCTATTTAATAGCACTTAGCACTGTAAAAGAAGTGTCACATTGGTTACTCATTTGATAGTCACAATGCTATGGGGATGAGGGAGGTGGGATGGGGGAGGGGGGTGGGATGGGGAGGGGGTGGGGTGTTGTGGTGTAAATAGGACACAAACTTGACATGTTCCTTCCTTCTTTTAGCGGGTTTACTGTCACACACATTTCAATAATTTTGTTTTCACAGAAAGGAAGAGGATTTCTCAGAGAATTCAAATGTAATGCTATGTAAGGAAGCAATCCATGCTGTCCTAACCAATAACCAGGGATCACTCCAGAGGCTGATCGACGACAGATTGAATGTTCCATCTGTCTTTGTGAGCCGATCTGCCGATGTCCAGGAAAATGCCTTGCTGTACTCCATGCAACTCAAAAGTAACAAAGCGTTTGACATGCTGTCGAGGGAGCTCTTCTCTTCTGCTGCTAGAGTGGGAATGTCAAATCCAGTTTTGGATAAATCGCAACCTAAAAGGTGTGTTCCCCCCACCCTTTGTTTTTTTTTTCCCTTTTTATTTTTGTTTGTTGTTTCATCATGTCTTGTCTTGTCTTGCCCTCCAGTCTTTTCTGTTCTTGTCTTGGTTTGTCTGATCTGGTTTTGTCATGTCATGTCTAGTCTTGTCTGTTCTTGTCTTGGTTTGTCTGATCTGGTTTTTTCATGTCATGTCTAGTCTAGTCTTGTCTTGCCTTCTAGTCTTGTCTGTTCTTGTCTTGGTTTGTCTGATCTGGTTTTTTAGCTCATACCAGCATGCTGGTGTGAGCTATTGTTACAGTGCGGCGTCTATCACTCTATCACTCTATCATTCTATCACTCTATCACTCTATCACTCTATCCGTCAACAATTGGTAAAACCGCTCCCACTCGCTCAGTGTTTGATGGAATTTCATGAAACTTGGACACAAGGACCATTAGGTATAGGTCCATCAGATATGATCCAAAATTTGGGGTCAAAGGTCACCTGTGGGCCGTAATAGGCCATTTTGTGGAAATACGCAAAATGCTTCTTCTCCTACAGATTCCATGGTACAATGTTGAGGGTTTGTCACGATAGTACTATGGTAGTTTTACCTTCAGGGTGTTCATGAATTTGAGATCAAAGATCAACTAGGGGTCTTTTGTGGCCCGGGCCGCGGCCCTATATTTTCAAATTGCTCCTGTTTGTACAGTGTATGGCCAATTATAATGAAACGGTCACAATGTTCCTCGGGATGAGAGTTACGAGGGGTGTTCGGAAAATTGAGGTCAAAGGTCATTTAGGGGGTCATCGGGGGTCATTCTTTGTAATATTTTCAAATATCTCAATCTTCTCAAGATTTTGATGGATCATATTCAAAGTTGTACTGATGATTGTTGGATTGTGTATGAATAAGGTGATGCCTAAAAATTTTTGGTCAAAAGTTAACTAATTACAATTAATCCCCATTGTTTAAAAAAATCTGAGCCTTCACTTTTTGCCAAAGCTCCTTTAATTTGTCTCCCAGTGTCTGCAGTGTTTGTTTACATTTGTGGTTAAGCTCTGCAGAGGCTGTTAGTGGAATTAAAGCAGGACTGGGAGTTGTTATTAACTGTTGAACTGTAAGCATGAGAGCCCTATAGCCAATCAGCACTTGCCGATTCTTTGAGCCTGAGGTATGTAGGCAGCTTGTGAAGTTATGCCTTGTAGGGAGTGCTTGTTATGTCTGTAGAGGGGAGAAAGTTTAATAGGGTAGGTCAGTGGTATTGTTTGAGAGAGTGGGTAAAATAGGATTTAAAGGGGAAAATAGGAATTATAGCCAGTGGTGTGGCCAGGATTCTGCTAATGGAGGGGGGGGGGGTATCCCTCACGGGCCCAAAATTGGTTTTGTGGGCCCTACATTTTTAAGCTCGAATAGGTATGAGCTTCTGCACCATTGGTGCTCTAGTTCATGTCTAGTCTTGTCTTGCCTTCTAGTCTTGTCTGTTCTTGTCTTGGTTTGTCTGATCTGGTTTTCCTCGTCTTGCCTTGCCATATACATTCTCTGTTCTAGGTTATGTCGTGTTTGGTCTGACCTGGTCTCGTCTAATGTTCTAATTGCCAGAAAGTTCAAACATCATTATGAAATCAATGTTGTTTATTATTGTGTCATTTGACAGGTTTCATGTATTTCATGATGCTTGATGTTAATGGACATAAGGTTTGATATCTTTTATGTAAGATTCAAATTCAGTCTCATTTTGACTTTTCTTGTCCTAGTTTGCCTGGTGTGGTCTAGTAATGTCTTTTCTAGTCATCTATTCTACAGAGAAATCTAGCTTTATGATTTAATTAATGTTGTTAATCCTGTGTCCATCATTTTACAGGTTTCATCATGTGTTAATGGGCCATAGAACAAAGATTGTCAATGCTGCCAAAGGAACCAAAGAGGGTAACTTTGCATTTGCCAGGGTAAGTACAGAATAACAGATTAGCAATTGTTGAAATATTGGGACCATTTTAGTCATCTTGAGTTTGTGTTAGTGCTAATGTGTAAATGATCTTATTTTCAATTTTCAAGTTTTAGTCATTTTTTTGTTCTGAATGGTGCTGCTATAACCATTGCAATTCAGGTCATAGCAGTTTAATGGGTCAAATATTCATTCTCAATAATTCAAGAACAAGCAGAAAACCTACATGATTTCAGTTTTGTGCTTTCTGTATGAGATTTATTCAAGTACTCAAAATAGTGTCTGGGTAAGGACCTTTTGAGAATGAAATAAAATAATTCATTTCTTGTTGTTATTGACTTCATTTGATTGAGACTTGGTAAAATGATTGTAAATTTGCTGGCAGATCCAAAAAGCTGATTTAACAAACAGGACTACCATCCAAACTGGAAGAGTGCTGAAGAAAATGTTTTGATGATTCGCTTAATTAATTAATTGCTTGTTGTTATAGATAGACAAACTAGTCAATCCCTCATTGTTTAGGAGAGCAGGTTACCAACGAGGTGAAGCAATTTCAAAGAGGATCTGTTCTTATTCTCCTTTCCTTCAGGATTTGAACCTTTTCAATGCTAGTGGGGAACCGTACCTAAACATCGTCCAGTTTGCAATGAAAAATGACGTTCCCTTAAATTTCTTGGAAAAACTGGCTGTGAATGATCCTGAAGTATTGGTGAGTCCATCTTTGATGATTTTATAGCATCTTTTCATGCAGAAGTAAATAGAAGGCCAAAGACTGCTCTCTTTAGCCTAAAAATGAAGGTGTAAGGTGACCAAACAACCCTTGATTTCCAGTCTCCAGATTAAAAGGTCCCTTGAATTGTCCCTGCCTTTGTATATAATGTCCACAGGTTTATAACAAGTGTCCCTGAAACTATTCCCAAATTTGTAAAAAGTCTTTGATATAATACAAAGTTGAACAAAATTCATTTCTGGAGAATGTATTACAAAAATTGTTGGCAATGTGACCATCATCCTTTAATCATAAACACTACCAAACACTGAGATGCCCTCAAAAAAAAATCCAGCCCTTCATTTAAAATTTACAGTGTTAATACTACCCGATTGATATCAACATGAAAGGGGCTTTGGCATTAATACAATGTCTACGGATTTCCTGCTGAAATATTGGGCAATTTCTCCCTCTGTTTCAGGTGACAAGAGGAGTTGCTGTTTCTCTCACTCATAGATCCAGGTGTGATGTTTGAGCACCACTTGATTCTTGATAAATACATGTTTGGAAAGAAAGACACGTTTTATTCATCAGTTACGCTCAGATATATGTCTCTGTCGACTGTTTGCGAAATTGAACACTTTTTTTATCAGCGACCAATTTGTTATACGTTGGGAACATGACCTTTGAGATGCAAAAGAGTCAAAGTTTTGGAGTGATTTTTTTTATGTTGACAGTTAAACGGGTTTCGTTCTAAACGATTTAGTACAACTTCATGTTTTCTTTAAGTGCAGTCAGCATGATACTAATAATGATGATTCAATGAACCTGTACTGTTATTTGTCACCTTATCAAATAGTCTTTCGATTTTGTCAGTTATAAATATTTTTTTCAGTAAGTCCTTTAAATGTTTATCCATGTTTGTCGTTGTGAACAGACTAAAATGCAGCAGAATGCATATATAGCTGTCAGGTCTGGAAATCGTCTCCTCGCCGGGGAAGTCATCAAAACGTGCCAGGGAAAAGAAACCGTTCATGGATTTCACAAACTTCACGAACAGGTCAGTAAGCTCTGAAAGGAATATGTGATTTTAACGTTTAACTGCAAGGAAAAGGCATTTATGAGAAGCGAAATTTGATGTATTCTGTAAGGTACGAGAACCGGGAACAATCATTGCTAAAGACAGCCTTTACAGTGTCGTTTCTACCTTTATATCAAATCTTATGAGAAATGTGTTTATGGTAACTAATGCCATTTTCAAAATTTCATGAAAATTTCTTTAAAAGGGTTTTGAACCAAGAGTGGTTGAGATTTATGGATGTACATCATATTTTACTGCTTCAGTTAAATATGAAAGATATGAAAGCACAAACTGTCAGTGTAAACATGACCTATGATTGCTTTGCCACTACTACAACATTAACAGGTTTTATGTTTCCTTAATCCCTTGATGAATCTGTCCAATCAACTAAATCTTCCCGTCTTCTACAATCACAACTTGTAGGTGAATTTATTTCAGATTTTCAATCTTTTTATTTGCAAGCTTGGAACAGTCCCATGATATATAAAGTCAACTATTAGAACCTCTCATAAGGAAGGTCTTTGTTTCCCTTTATCACATGTTTTGTCATCATAATGGTGATGTATTGGTACCCGTTTTGATTATCTGTTTCGTAAACTTCTTCCTCACATTTCCGAAACTTTTATCGAACCGTTCTCTCCTCTCCAGGTTTTATTGGTGGACACTCCCGAAGAGTTGCCACAAACTAGCATTGCTATTACAAAGAAGAAGTCTGCAGATAATGCTAAGGTTTGTTTTCCATAAACTGCTGGTACAAGAGGAAGTGGGTTTTTTGCCTGCTCCTCTCCACGTTGTTCCTCTGCGTGGATTCTATGTACGGCTCTGCGTCAACGACTGGTTCTCGCACTCTTTTTTTTTTTAACTGCTTGTCTTTTAAATATTTACGTTACTATTAACCTACCAGCAAAAATGTAACCAGATAACATGAGACATAGCTTAAAGTTTGCTGCAACTCTCAGTTAGATTTTTAATATCCCAAGGTCAGAAATGGTTAAACTCAGCCATGTGTGCCTTTCATGCCTGTCATGAAAGCTTCACTCAGAGAAATTTCATGTTATACTTAAAGCTAAAGCACGGTTTCATCTTAATTGATTCCAGTGGTTGGTATTTTGGTTTATTCTGTAGAATGGTTCTTGGACTGGATTTGTCAATCTTTGTGACTGTCAGATACGCTTTTTTGTTAAAGGAATACAATTCTAGGAAATATTTTCAGTTGGAATGTATGTGTTACCTTCTTACAACAATGAGAGAAAATGGCTGGAAATGTCACCAACAGAAGAGAAACGATAGCTTGAAAAACACCTGCTGTAAAACTTTCCATATCAAGCTTCCTCTTCTTCAGTTTTGTTTCATTAAGTAAAGTATGTAACCTTAATGTATGTCATAGGAAATCCTGTTATTTTCCTCTTGAGTAAAAAGAGCTGTTTTATACAAAACCGTTGTATGAATTTCTCCCGATTTGAATAGATAGTCATATTGATGACAACTTCAGCACAGAATGTTGCAATCAAATTAGTCTAGGCCTAGGTAAAGCTGTCAAAGTGTTCATTTTTAAACCAGCATGGGTAGTGTTCTACTTACTGTGTTAAGTATCTGAAACTGCTAGAAACTAAGCAGTATGGTTTGCATGCATTGTAATTTGCTCGGTAGGAGGCAGTATATTGAAAATAAAGACAGCTGCTGATATTTCTTTAGAAACTGGAAAAAAGGCAAAGAAAGTTTGGGCTAGATCGGAATTCCAACCTTTGACCTCAAAGTTGAAAGCCCTGTATTCTACCACTGGAACTATTCAACCATTAGTTGTTGGAGATCCCTCTAAAATTTTATTTTGATTACTTTTTATTATTTTATATTTAATTTTATAATTTCCAAGTCAGTGTTCAGTTGTTCAATAATGTAGTTGTTGTTGAGGTGTCAGAAAAATTTGTGCTCATTTGTATTTGTTTGCTAAAAGAGTCAATTGATGTAATCCAAAAAATAATACCAAAAAAAATCCTTACATGCACCATAATGTTATACTATTGGATTAAGTACACATATTCTTCTTATGTATGTTTCCATATCTTTGATCAATATTTTCACTTTTTCTTTGTCTTTCTTTAGATGACTCCTTTCCACTGTGCTGCTATTAATCCTAATGCTAAGGTGCTAGCTCATCTTCTGACTTACTATGCTGGAGATACATTGTCAGACCAACACGGTTGGACTCTGTTACATTATGCTGCTGCCTGTAAGGGCCCTGCTCCTCTCGCTCTCCTGCTGTCACGGTAGGTTCATTTTCTGCTTTTGATATAAATTATTATTTTCACAAATTGTGTAATAACAGTGAAAAAGTAGATTTACCAGTAGAAGGCCGTGCTGTAACTCGATGTAGAGCCTTCAGATCCAATTTCGGGAGAAAAATTGATGTTCGTGAGCAAAGCCTGACGAGAGGTTGCTGAGGAGATATTGCTTTTGGACTTGAAATAATAATAATAATAATTAACAGTTCTTATATAGCGAAACTTGCAATAAAGTCTCGCCGGGCTGTACTTAACCCTGGTCATTGGTAACTTGTCGCACCTACACACCAAAGTGTGCACAATTCAAACAATCTCTCCTGGGGCACCACAGTGCACCACAGCCACGTGTCCCCTGGGGGACATCCCATAGGGTGCAGCCACAAACCGGCGCACGCAACTATATTTACAAGTCACCTCGCAAGTCCCCATTTATACACCTGGGTGAAGAGTGGCAATGGAGATAAAGTGCCTTGCCCAAGGACACAACTCAATGATCTGGCCAGGGCTCGAACCTGTAATACTTAGATCACAAGTCCACTGCCTTAACCACTTGACCACAACGACCAATTTGCCCATTGACAAAAGAGCCTGATCGTTGCTGGAGGTGGTGTCTTACTGCTGACATGATAGGTATCAGAGATCCCTAGTTTATAATGGAAACTGGAACTTGGTTGGGAACATAACATTGAGCAGATCTCAGAGTTAAAACCTTTGTTATTTACCATGGGTTAGGTTAGGTTAGGTTCATTCTTAAAGTGACCTTTTTTTTCCAGGTGTTAGTTCCGTTTGAAAAAAAAAATTGGTTTTCAGCAACTATGAATAACCACATCTTTTGCCTTTGTCAAATTATTGATGCAATTCTCTTTTCTAAAATTGCATGGAAAATTCCTTTTTTGTTAACGATCATCAAGATTTTCGTTAAAAATGCCCGAAAGCAATGGACTGCTTGACGCTGTCCTTTGTTCTTGAATGGAACATTTTCTCAATGACATGTAGACAAAATTGACAAGTATAGCTGTGCATTTTTTGTAAAAATGGAATGAACTGCTGTACCCAGACTTGAAGGGTACAAGTTGGGAGTTTTTCTTAAAAGTTTCTTCTTTTCTTTCTTGTTTCACAGAGGTGTACCAGCAGATACAGGGACTTGTAGGGGACTTACACCCTTGATGATTGCTTCAAAGTTAGGCCAGCTTCAAAATGTTGTACAGCTACTGAAACCCAGCAAAGGTGAGTTGTGGAAGAATTCAAATTTTGTCAAATCCATTGTTTTGTATAAAAGTTTGAGGATCTGCTGCCATTAATTTTAACAGGATATTTTGCAAGTCAAACACACAAATTATTATTATTATTATTTAGCAATTTTATATAGCCCTCTTTTCATGCTTAACCATGTTCAAGAGCGCTTTACAATGACAACAAAATGACAAAACCCTTAAAATATGAATATGAAGAATAAATTTGACACAGCTTCAATATTAATATAAAAAAATATATATATACGAAAGAATAATTTTAAAAATCAAATAGATTTACAGTGAAATTCCTTAAAAAGAAAAAAGTGAGTTTGAAGTAAATTTAAGTAACAAAATGACAAAAACCCTTAAGATATGAATACGAAAAATAAAATATGAATATGAAAAATAAAGCAGCCCAAAAAATGGAAATGGAAAGACAGACGCGACTGAATTTATGAATTGGTAAATGAAAGATGTTGACGTACGTGAGCGTGTTTGTGTTAAGAAAATGACAGAAATGAGGACAATGGACAGTGAGACAGTGAGTAGAAAATGAAAAGGACTGATGAACCGGGAGGAAAAGTAACAAAGAGAGAATTACCAACAGAGGATGGTAGAATGAATGGAAGGAGAAGAGATGATAAGGATGCTTTAGAAAGCCCCCAAACATTGTTAAGTGGTTATGATATATTTCTGTGTATCCAAAATTGTGACCAAAATCCAACACAGGAAAGGTATTCACACAATTTGTTTCTGTAAACTGTCAGGTTTTCTAAGACCCAAGTGCAATTTTTTCTTAAGAAATTGAGTCATTGGATGGAGTTAACTAGCTTCAAAAGTACCGAATGTCAGATGGAGTGAGGGTTAATAATTAGGTGCTTAAACGTTCTCATGACGATCGTGAAGTTTGCAGGCGTGTAGCCAAGGGGGGGGGGGCAAAGGAGGCAGCCCCCCCTTGAGCATAATTTTTTTGTAAGTTTTTATGATATCGCTAGTAATTTCAAAGAGAAAATGCTAAGATGCAACTCACAAGGCCTGGGAAGTGGCATTTCCAGCGATCTGGGAGGCATTTTCAGCCAAAGTTTTGTTGTACGCTTGGTGCCAACTCATGGTGGCCCTACGCTTAGATAGTTTGCAATGCCGTATCTACGGCTCTGATAGTTTGCCTATAGTTTCGCCCCTCCCTTGGCAAATCCCTCGCTTCGCTCCTGGAAGTTTGTAAGTTTTGTTTGTCATGAGATGATGATTGAATTGTTGTAATATGGTCATTTTTGCGTTGTTCTCGGTGGGTGAGGTTGAGTTTTTCCAGTTAATGAATCTTTTCTCATCTGTGTAGGTCAAGGAGGCAGTGGAAGCAGTGTGCGTAACGTTGACAAGAAAGATAATAACGGCTTCACGGCTCTTCATTACGCTGCAGAGAACGGTCATGAGGTAAGTCATGCTCTCACAACGTTACTTATTCATGCAACGAACTGCAGTGTTGTTATGCAAAAGTATGTTCTTCCTCTTCACATTTCCGTGACCAGAAATTTCACTCTTAAATGACCGATTAGGAAGTTATTGTCTACTTGCTAGATATAATTTGTACTGAACCCTTTCAATAAGTTTGTGGTGAATTTTGGAGCGATGATCTGCTCAATAGGAAAGTACTCAAAGGAGATGGCCACACCTGTATATGAAAGCAGCCATCCTTACTGTACAATATATATTAAGATTGGTAAGTAGGCAGACGGTTTATTTAGAAGACAGGAACTGTTTTAGATGAAAGAAAGCATAACCGAATCACCTGGAAAGTGTTTTCCATCTGTTTAACCGTGCCTTTTGACTGAAGCTCAGCGGTTGACAACTGTTGACATGACTAAAATAAACAGGAGAGGAAAAACGTTTAAAATTACTCTTGATAGCCTCATATTACACATTCATTCATCCTTCCTTGCATCTTTCACCTTCAGGATATCTGTAGATTGCTAGCCAAACACACAGTGGATTTTGAGTGTGCCTCTTCTCCCAACACTGATAAAGTGACTCCTTTAATTCTGGCCGCCAGGAAAGGCCACTACCAGACGGTGCAGGCATTGGTCGATCTTGGTTGTTATATCGAAGGAAAAGGTTTGTTCTGAACCATCGTTATCCAAATGTCATCCTTCTAATAGCATGTACAGAAATGTTTGTGATAGGGTTGGGTAAAGATCATACTCGATTTTCGATACTAATAATTTTCGATTTTTATATAGCACTTTATACCAGCAATAGGTCTCAAAGCACTTAGCAGACGTTATATCACCCTGGTCAATGATAACCTGTCCCAGAGACAATCCCTACAGTTGGCAGCAGTTATATACTGCGCATAATGACAAGTTACCTCACAGGTTCCCATTTAACCCCTGGGTGGAGAGAGGCAAGTGAGATAAAGCATCTTGCCCAATGACACAACGTTATGAACTAGGCAGGAATCGAACCAGCAATCCTTGGATCACAAGTCTGACGCCCTCAGCTTATTTTCCACCTCGCTCTGATGGGGGTTTGGAAGTGAGAGATGGGGTTAGGAAAGTGAATGATGGGATTGGGAATGGGTCCTTAGGCTAGAATGAAGAGAAGAGCTGCTACGTGCATTCCTACTGATCTTTGCAAAGTTAGCATTTGAGTCGTATTTATGGGTTGTGAATATTTCTGAGTGCATATTAGATTGAAATTTCATCCTTCGTCTGCTGAACTTGAACATACCTCACAGCTTTAAGTATTTTCAATTTTAAGTATAACCAGGTAAATCAGGTATACAGTTTGTTATTTTGATTACAATGTTTGTCAAGAACAACAGTCACTTGCTATTGTTGCCTGTATGTTAGGTCCTTACCTGTGATCAACCATTCTATCATCTAGATAAATTTAAAAGGACGCCACTGATTCATGCAGTGATGAATGGACAGGAACCTGTTGTCTCTTTTCTGCTCCGTAAGGGAGCTGGTGCTAACACTTTGGATTCGTCCAGGAACTCACCTCTTCACTATGCTGCAGGATATGGCTGGTTTCACTGTGTGAAGCTCCTGTTACAAGGAGGGGCCGATCCTAAACTTCTGAATGATTCTAAGGTAAGCAGTATGGAAAGACCACTGGAAAATTTGAAATATCTATTTATTTTTTTGGTTATATTAGATCGCGTTAAGTAACATGGATTGTTGACCTTGAAGTTATGTCGTCTTCACCTTCAATATCCTATGAAAAAGCTAATTTTTCTTCAATACTATCATACTCAACTTTGCATAACATGATTCTTTTTCTTTGTGAAGCAGGAAAGAAATTTCAAGTTTGAATTTGTCCAATGAAGTAAACTACTATTCTACATATATGATACGAAACATTTGACCATTTAGAATAAAAGCATGTAAAGTATTTGTTCTATCAAGAATTTATAGACAGCACATCATGGCATCTTCATGGGTCACCTCATTACAATCTTAATCCCGTTATTCTCGAGCTGAGGATGAGGTGTTTATTTGATGTTCTCATATCTCAGACTGTTAAGTGTATCACTAAAGGCGTTGCATCACAGGAATAATCAATCCAAGCGGTATGAACTATAAACTTGATGAAAACCATTTATTTACTTCACTCCTCTCTTACGGAGCTTGTAAAAACACGCGTTTTCCTTTGGAATGGTAAATCCGGAAGGAAGAGAGAGTGCGCGGTGACCTGTGGGAGAGGTCACCGGGGGCGCAGTGCTAAAATTATACCAGTGGCGTCTAGGTAGACTAGGAAATGTGCATTAGTGTTGTAGGAGACAGGTAAGTATCTTCGTTCGTAAATACCCAAACCAGTGAGTTTTGGGGTTTCTGTTAGTTTCCTCATCTTCCCAAATTTGAAGATATCTTTAGTGGATGTCCCTCCAATTCCTCCTTATTTCAGGTGCCGCCATACTGGATAGCTTTTCTGAAAGGTCATCTAGGATGTGTCGACCTCCTCCTGAAGGAACCGGGGACGGACGTGAACATGAGGGACGCTGACGGATGGACAATGGTTACCATGGCAGTGAAATTTGATCTGACTCCATCTCGACTGAAAAGCCTTCTCTTCCTGGTCGAAGAGAAGAAAGCAGATGCTACCACGAGAGATTTCATCGGATGGAATGCAGTAAGTGTGGAAGGAATTATTCTGCCCAAAAAAAAAAAATGTTTTATTACAAGTTTTTTTTGTGAATTGAAGCATTTGAGGACTGTCAATTCTTTGACCTCACAGATGTTTATGTCGTAATGTTCAAATTAGCAAAATGATGGTTCAGAAAATGATACTTGTATAGAGTTGTTTTGATAATAAAAAACAATTTTTATAGACTAATTTTCCTCTTTTGGTTTGTCTTCCAGTTGCATCATCTTGCATCTAATACCGCTGTAAGTATTTCTATTTTTCTCTTCAATGAATGCAAAGCATTTAACCAGTATAGTTATTATGGATTATTTAGGATTATCTTATTTACTTCACTTACAAAAGAAAGAAAAAAATATGTTAACTAAACTGTTTGTGTACTCCAAAAAGTCTGTGTAGATTGATATATAGGAGTCAGAGGGGGGGGGGGGGCTTTTTGATTGTTAGTAGGATCCCTTCAAAGGTAAACTTTGCCTCTGAAGGAGTTCCTGTTGGGGTCAAACAATCATCTGAGTAATCAAAGCACCCAAGATATGTTGCCTATGATCCCAAACGAATATGTATGAGGAGTACGTCGTACGATTTGCGTCCTTTTTTGAGATACAAAGTAATAAATCGGTCTTTGAGAATAATGAATCTATCTCGTTTAAAAAAAAAAAATATTAAGCTCATCTCTGGTGTGTATCAAATAATAAGCATTGTTTTATTTATGAAAATTACCGAATTTAATACTTTCCCTCCAAAAAAGGAACATCTTGATGGTCACGATGCTGGAATACACGAAGAAGTCGCCCTGAAGATGGCAAATGTCTTGGTCAAGAATGGCTGTAGCCCTTCCACCCCTACAACCAATCATGAAACCGCCCTGGGTATCGCCGTCAAACAGGTAACTTGGTTACAAATTGTGCTATGACAATAACAGGCAAAGATACTTACCTTTCAGTGCACATGCTAAATTTGATATAAAAAAAGATGTTTAAGCATTTCATAAATAATCCACAAGTCTATCCAACTTTGGACAATTTCAAGTACAGTGTTTGAGAAAGATAATAAAGAATAGCTTGTATACTAAGAAAGATCTGTGTAGGTAAAATGTATGCAAGTTTGAAGGCCTTACATTACAAAAGAAGTAGGATCTCTCCAAGGGGCAAATAATCAAGAAGTAAGAGAGCACAAGTTTTACCAACAAATAAAACAGACCAGTAAATTTGTAAAAATGAATATAGTTAACAAGAATATGGACAACATTTGCAGCTAGGAGCAGAAAGAAGATATATGTTGTAAAGATCTGGTCATTCTTGTAAAAATAAGATGTTTTAAATAGTGGTTTTGCATCCATTGAACTAGATGAATGAATAAATTGTTCAACATTTCTCTTTCTGAGAAAGTTTATTACTGTGCGTGTTTTTGTCCCTTCTGTTACTGTTACTTGTCATTTAGCCTCTGAAGAAGATCCTGCTAGGATCGAAATGTCAGGCCTACTTACTTTTACACTATTGTTAAATCAATAATGTGAACAATATTTGTTTTTAAGTTTGAACTTATACAGTTTGAGTAAAAATAATGAAACTTAACTGTCTTTTGCTCTCTCTCCAGAAACATCTGAATTCCTCGTTGATCCACTGTTTCATCGAGAACGGAGCGCAACTGTCTCTAGATGCCAACGAGAACGGTGAAAACATTTTACACGCCATGAGCAGAGGTATCAAAGATACAAGTCAGATTGAGATGTTTGAGTTCCTCTGTGAGATGGTAAGTTCTACCAAGCGTAGGCTCTAATCATGTAACAAGGAAAAATTTAACATATGAAATAAGAATAAGTATATTCTCTATAACACCGATGGTAATAACACCGTGGTTAGGACTCCATTCTTTCCCAGGAGGTGGTTAGGATCACATTTTGTGATTTAAAATCAGCTTTCCTTTTCCTAGGGTTTGATGGATGCTTTCCCAGGGGGTGGTTAGGATCACATTTTTTGTTTTAAAATCCATTTTCCTTTTCCTAGGGTTGATGGGTGCTTTCCCAGGGGTTGGTTAGGATCACATTTTTTTGTGATGTAAATAGCCATATCCTTTGTGTGGTTAACTTGTGTTGAACAGAGATTGTATTGCTACTGCTTTTGTAAAAAATGCCCAAGAACTAGATTCAACATCATTTGAAAAATGAGAAATTATGTGCCTTTTCAAAGCAAACATGAAGCAATTATTTCAACCATAAGAAGATAACTTTATACAATTTATATGTCCTAGAACTAACTTGGTTGCTTTGAGTCAAAATATGTGGAATATGGTAATGCAACCAGACCAGTGTCTTTAAATTTGAGATGAGAATGTGAAGGGATTCTTTCAGTATTTGCCATTTATCTTTCCACCACAAAATGCAACTTTATTAATGTTATAAATAAAATATAAGATTATTTTAATCTAAAGTTTCAGAGGTAAGCTTTGATTTTCCTTCCACTTTTGCAGTTGGGGAAGCCGGAACTACATAAGGAAAGTCCAACTAACAACAAATTGTTGACTCCTGTCAAAGAATTCATCCAACCGCCAGATATCAAGGATCCATCAAATGCCAGCTCTGCTCAAATGCCAATTCTGGAACAAGAGGCAAATCATTTGAGGGATAAGTTACCAGGGTCAGAAAAGCTTCCCATGGTAGTCAAAGAGGAGAAACCGAAGATAGTAATAAGCAACAACGACACTAAAAACGAACTCACAAATAATTCCAACCCTGTCACCAGCAGCGGCGGTGGCAAAGAGAACAGTCTTCCTCAAATATCCAGCAGTCCTAAGCAGGAACAGGTCGGGGGAAACGTCAAGTCGCAAACACCGACCAAGGACGAGACGGAGAAGGTGACCCCCATGGAGGTAGAGGAGCATCCCCCCCGGAAGGTGATTGGCAGTGGAACCGTCGGCCTGGTGCCTCAGCTCATCCACTTGGCCGCTGATAGAGACACAGAGGGCTTTACACCGCTTCACAGGTTATGTCAAGAATATACAAATGTCTGCCATGGTGCGACCAGGGTGAGTTCATTAATTTGGTTTAATCTTATTCGTTGTTTTATTCACATTTCTGTGCCCATGTTTATATGTATATTTATATATTTATATTTGTATGTTCTTTATGGTGGTTTATAATCCTGTCTTATATCATTTTTTACTTTTTTTGCTGTTGTTATTACTTTTAGGTTTTCTTAAGTTTGGTAATTTTATCATATTCCAGGTATTGGTTCTTTTGTACAGTGCTCTTGAGCTTGTTTTAATCCATGATAACAGCACTTTAATATTTGGTTTTTATTTATTTATTATTATTTATAATATCATGAATGACATTTATGGGGGTGGGTCGAAATACTTGAAAAGAAAAAATAATAAAATGGATTTAACAATTCAATAAATGCTCAGTGAATAACAGATTGAAAGTAGTCTCATCATATAGTGGACATCATCAATACAAAGATATTGTCATTGATTTTTTTCCTCTCAACAGAAAAACTTGAAAGAAGATGTGATTACCCTTTTAAAGGTAAGTTAATGTTTTGGTAGTCATTTTATGTTTGTTTGTGGGATATTGGATTTTAGTTCTTGTATGTCCACAAGCTGTGATAAGCTTGTTCAGAGGTATAGACGATGTTTAAGAAACCGAGAGCAACAACAATGTAAAATTGTTCTGTATCTTCAATTTATCTTGTATGTTTTATCTTGGAGATTATCTTGGATTGGAATTAATCTTGTATTTATCTTGGATGTTGTTGTCATGACATTTAGACTCAAGGAAAGTGTCACATATTTTGTGGAGTATGAACATTTGAATATGACTTTATACTGACATTGCTTTCAACCTGTTCAAAAACGTTCTTTTCGATGCCTTAAACATACCAGCAGGTATGTTTAAACACCATATTTAAATGTAAATATATACTTTTGCATGATGTTTCCTTCATGAAGGGTTTTGTTGAAAGAGCCAAATGTGATATCAATGCGATGACAGAAGTCTCCACTTCAGCGAAAGACCTTAAAGGAGGAGGTAAGAACACAGCATCATTGAACAAATATTTTGAAGAAAAAGTCATTTAGACTATAGTCGTTAAAAAGTCTGTTGTGGAATCATTTTGCCATGGCTCAGTTTTGAAGGCAACTGTCTCTTTGATGGTGCATTGGTACAGGGACGTAGCCAGGGGGGGAGCAGGGGGAGCGACCGCTCCCCCCTTTCAGTGTCTATTTTTTTTTTTTAAACTGTCGTTTTTTTAGCATGGTATTTTGTCAGTGCTCTTTTGATCTTGAATACTCGTCAGCTCCGTTAACTCGATTGTAATCGTAGTAACATTCACGCCTACTGATTCAACTACTTACTTAGTTTGGCAGATGCAATTAGCTAAATTTAGCTTATAGCCAATTACAAGTCTACAGTTGGCCACTGCGTAATAAAATACATATTGCCTACCTAACCGCACTCTATGGAATGTCACAAACTGTATGCACAACAACGTCGACAATGTTCGTTCAATGAGTCGTCCTAAGTTGTTGCACGAACAGCATGTTATAAAGCTAAGCTAGCAATCGTACGTGATACGCACTTCCTATAAATAATTATTACACTGCTAATACACTGCGATAACGATATTTGTTTTTAGGCCACTGCATTTCTGGCTGTATTACAAAATATGAAAGTTTATATTGTCCATCAGTTAAGTTCGTCAAATGTATTAAAGTCCAGACATTGGACAATAAACAAGAATCATCCTACTGGAAAACTTGTAAAAGAGCACTATGTTTGTCTTTCTGATATATTATGTAAAAGAACATGTAAAAGAATTTAAACAGGAAACAAAATCTGCTGATAATGATATCATAAGATCAGGGCGTAGCCAGTATGTAGCACGATAGTTTCATTCAACACTCTACCCGCCGAAAAAGACTATAGGATCCGATCTTGTCAGTTTTTTAACATGTAGTTTAGAACCCGTTTACGCAGATAATATTTCAGTTGAGAAAACACTTGAGAAATTTGCATCAGATGGCAATCGTCGGATAGCTCTCGCCTTCTCTTATTAGGCTAACTTAAACATTTACTAACTACAGTTGTATCAAAGACATTTCTGGACTATCTTTGCATCTACAAGTATCAGAAGTTGAAAAGTAAGACTACTCTGTACATGTACCTTCAAGGGTGGCGGAACCGGGGGGCACAGGGGGCAAGTGCCCCCCCCACTTTTCCTCAGGTTAAAAATGTGCCCTTTTTCTAAATAAAACTTGTACTATTAGGTCAGCGATATTTCAGTAAGAGATCTAATCCTAATTTAGAACTATCAGGGGCGTAGCCAGTATGTAGCACTGTAGGCCCGGGCCTACACTTTTTTTGGCCAAGTTATCTTTTTTTATTAAAGCACCCATAATTCAAATCCATAAGCTTGCTGGATGAGTTTAAGAGTCTAGACAGAAAAACTATTGAAATGAACGTAGCAAGATTATGGCTAAATTAGGTGACCTATTCTTCTGTCATCTAGGCTGTCATTCATATCGCGTGTGGTTTCATTCAATACTCTACCCGCCGAAAAAGACTAGGATACGATCTTGTCAGTTTTTTAACATCTACTTAAGAACCCGTTTACGCAGATAAAATTTCAGTTGAGAACATTCCACAGTCAAATAAGCCTATCGTTGATTAACAGACTTTATATGTATAGAGCTGCAGCACTTTGTTGCCTGTTGTTGTCACGATCGGCGTTCCAAGTTCCAAAACAGCCTTTTCGATAAACATTTACTAGCTACAGTTTTATTAAAGACAATTACTGGCTATGGTTGTATGAAAGACATTTCTGGCCTATCTTTGTATCTACAAGTATCAGAAGTTGAAAAGTAAGACTACTACGACGGGGGGGGGGGGGGGGGGGGAGCGTTGATGGAGTGATGTGTATATGCAAATAAGATAATACAATCAGATTTATAAAGGGTACTAAATATCAGGCTGCATCAGTCCAATCGAATTTCTGCAAAGTGCCCTTTGACGTCGGTGCCCCCCCCAGATTAAAAGTGCTTCCGCCGCCCTTGTGTACCTTGCTAATTTTAATACATTATGTATTATTGAATTACGTACTATTTTAACTCGTTTGTTTTTTGGGTTTAAAAGTGATATTGAATGAGGTTTCTCAAGTTAGCAAGAGGCCAGGGAACCAGAATGAACATTCGGGAAGGGCTGTTTCCTGCCATCTGGGGGGTTTGTAAAACCAAAAATTTTCTTGTACGCTCCGCGCCAACCGATGGTGGCGCTCCGCTCAGATAGTCCTGCCTACAACTTTGAAAATCCATATCAATCGCAAAAATTGCTTCCCCCCTTTCAAATTCCTGGCTACGTCGCTGCATTGGTATACAATCATATAAACCAGTGGCACCCAACCTGCTCGAAATCGCTACCCCAAAATGCCCCCCCCCTCCCTGCCCAATTAATACCCTATCATTGTAAAATGTTCATTTAACAAGGTTGGAATAGGTTAACTTTATTTCCTTGTGTAGTAGTGTATTAGATATTAGGTGTTTGTACCATGTAGTACATCATAAACTGTTACAATACTTTTTTCTTGTCTGTCAGCAACAGTGCCATTTCCCCCCCCCCCTCCTCCTCCCCCCAGAAAATTGGTTCTTGATTCCTAATTTAAACTAAATGAAACAATACTTGGGATCAACCATCTACTGAGAACCGAATATTTCAGTTGTCGGAAGAGTAACCCTGATGTTATGGGTTTGAAAATCATTCTACTTTGAACTCTACGTTGAACTTTCTTTGCTTTTCAAGTTTCTTTACAATTTTGCTGTCATTTTTATGTCTTAAATTTACTTAGAAAACTTACTTGCAACATGTAACCTGTTTAGGCCTACCCTGTATGCAAATATAATGTAAGTAGATTTTTGGATAAAATGTAACAACAAAGGAATTAAAATTTCTGTAAGTTATGTTTAATGTATAACATTAAGAATTTTTGGCTAAAATGTTCTTTTCAGAATCAAAAACCTGTCTTCACATCCTAGTCCACTGTGAGGAGAAAACCAAGGGGACGAAGGAAGCCGAACTATCATCAGTATTAGAGGCATTCCTATCGTACAAACCTAACGTAAACGCACCAAGTGTTCCTTTAAGGAGAACACCTCTCATAGAAGCAATCAAAGAGAAGAAGCATCACATAGTGGACATTTTGGTATGTAAGCTCAAATTCTAAAAGGGCAAGGCTGGTTAAATTCTACATGGGCAAGGCTGGTTAAATTCTCCATGGGCAAGGCTGCTTAAATTATCCATGGGCAAGGCTGGTTAAATTCTCCATGGGCAAGGCTGGTTAAATTCTACACAGGCAAGGCTGGTTAAATTCTCCATGGGCAAGGCTGGTTAAATTCTACATGGGCAAGGCTGGTTAAATTCTACATGGGCAAGGCTGGTTTAATTCTCCATGGGCAAGGCTGGATAACTTCTCCATGGGCAAGGCTGGTTAACTTCTCCAAGGGCAAGGCTTGTTAACTTCTCCATGGGCAAGGCTGGTTAACTTCTCCAAGGGCAAGACTGGTAAACTCTCCATGGGCAAGGCTGGTTAACTTCTCCATGGGCAAGGCTGGTTAACTTCTCCAAGAGCTAGGCTGGTTAACTTCTCCAGGGGCAAGGCTGGTTAAATTCTCCATGGGCAAGGCTGGTTAAATTCTCCATGAGCAAGGCTGGTTAACTTCTCCATGGGCAAGGCTGGTTAAATTTTCCAAGGGCAAGGCTGGTTAAACTCTCCATGGGCAAGGCTGGTTAAATTCTGCATGGGCAAGGCTGGTTAAATTCTCCATGAGCAAGGCTGGTTTATGAGGGTTGTCCAGCAACCCGAGGTGACTATTTTCTGTGTCAGAAACAAAGGCCTGACCTTGTGTATGTGCACTCTAGATAACACTCATTTTACAGTAATGCTGTTGGACTACCAACTTTTGCTTTTCTGGCATTCAGAAAAAGAAAGTTGATGATGTCCGAGCAATCAATGAGAGGAAGCAAATACCACAAAATAGATCTTTTGGTTTGTTGGAGTAAGGTTCTTGCACTTATAGCTCCATTCATCCAATGTTCATCCAATGTTCATCCAGTAGTCAAGAAGAGTTCTAGTCTAGTTGGACAACCAAAACCATAAAATGTCCGAGGTGCAACGAATCGTTACAACCTAAGCAAGGACATTTTGTAGCCGGCCTTGGTGTTTATGTTGGTATGGTTAACCTGATGAAGTTTTTTTTTTTTAATTTTTCTGATTGCAGCTGGAAGCAGGGGCAGATGTCAATTTTATGTCACCTCTTATACTGGCTGCACAGTTGAGTAGAAATTATTTTCTGTATTAAGTATTATAAGAAAATGACCTAATTATGAAATGCCAAAAGTTGATTGTTGTAATATTTACATTGGGAATCTTATCATGCCAACTTCTCAATCAATTAAATAGTATTATTATTATGATTTGTTATTATTATGATTATTATAATTATGATTATTATAATTAATTAAATATAAAACTCTTCAAATAATTAAATAGTATATTAATGTACTTGATTGAATTCTCTCTGTTTTCAATCTCATTGTTTATATCCACTATGAGGTAAAATTTCTTTTTTAATAATTTGATATGGCTCTATAATTAAAACATTTTGAGTATTTTGCTGTTATAGGATGACAAAAAAGATAAACATCAGAATTAAATGAGAACAATTTTTAATTTAGGTGATATCTTAATTTCCACTTTTGGTTTTCAAAAGAGTCACCATGTAAAAATCTCCAGAATGCTGAAGATAATTTTTTAAGATTTTTTAATCTTAACAAGACATCAGCTCTTCTTCTCCGATATAGGGAAATACTCTTCTTAAAGATTTCAGTTGAATTGGTTTTATATTCTCGGGAGATCAAGAAGTAAAGAATGTAAAATGAACTTGTCTTTTTATTTTGTCAGGTTAAGTGAGCTTTCTTTGGTGACAAAACTGGTGAAGAAGGGAGCTAATGTAAAGTGTCAAGATTTAACCTCCAAAGATGGGCCGTTGCATTTTATTGCATCTTCTTCCTGTGGTAAGACATTATCAAAGTGCTTTGTAAGCCTCTCAAACCAGGATGACCGACGGTGTCGGTATTTTCTTGACATGGTGGTAGATGCCAAGTCATGGCAGTATAAAGATTAATTATTATTTTATTCAAATTCAGGATTTCATGTGGCATGTTGCTTATTGTGTTCGATAGTGAAACAAACGTTGTTGTCGCCAAGGATTTTCGTTACATTTCTTCGTCAACTTTGCATCAACTTCATCACTGACTTTTTTCAGATCCGAGAGAAATCTGTGCTACACTGAAGGTTCTTCTGGATGCTGGAGCAGATATGAATGGCAAGAATGTTCAGCAGAGGACGCCTCTTCACCTGGCTGTAAACGTACACTCGGGCAAGGCAGACAGCAGTTCGCAAGTGGTTGAGTTTCTCCTAGATCACGGCGCCGATCCGTTCGCCCAGGACAACACCGGATCTATCCCCCTGCACATCGCTTTCTCCAAGTACCCAAACTTGTAAGTAACTTGAAGCTGTGCCGAGTTGAATTGCAAATTGAATATGTCACAATCTGGGGCAACAAGATATATGTTAAAATGGATAATGAAGCCATTGAAAAGATTTCTCTCTGCTTTATTTATTCCACCAAAGTGACTGACAGATATACAGACAGACAGACATAATGAAGTTAAGTGTGCAATTGAAAGGTCTGTACGATGGAAGATATCAAACGATGCACTTTGGCAAATTGGTGGGACACAAAACTTTGTGTATTGGGTTAAAAGAGTTAATGACTTTGTGAAAAGGAACAGTCAAACATGTAGATCTTTTAGTTCTAAGGAGGGACATGTATTTATATGTTATTATTGTATATTTTGGTTAGGAAGATACAAAACAAATGTAACATTAATGAACTGACATTCTGAGTGATATTTTTTTTCTGTATTTAGGGGTTGGGGGGGGGGTGTGTGTGGGAGGAGAGGCAACTTCACAGCTTTCAGCAATGTCATGAAATATTTGCCAAATCTACTTTATGCTAAGCAATATGCCATTACCTCTTGTTATCCAAACCACTAGAAAAGTGTTTCACTGCTTGGGTTGGCAATTTTCACACTTTTTTGTGACACTTATTCGTGACACTTTGTCGTGACACTTGTTTTTGAAAATTTTCCTGAAGAATGTTTTCACACATTTTGACAAGCCTTGATTATGACTTCACAAAAACAAAAATGTACATAATTTACTAACTTTGCCACCTTATACCAGATGAATCCCAGACTTACGTTGCCTGCTCTATTTTCAGTCACAGTGATAACAAAGCTGCAGTGGATCCAATTGAAGTCGTCTGTGCGCTTACAGCTGCAATGAAGAACAGGAAAATAGACACCCCCGACAATAACGGAAATACACCGCTTCATCGAGCCGCTCAGCACGGGGCTACGATCTCATGCATGCACCTGATTAAGGTATGATAGCGGCCATGATAACTCTCTGGAAGCCTAACTAGCAAACAAATATCTTCTATTCTCATATACTATTGGCGGTCAGAAAACGATGACAAAAGGATGTTGTCTTCCGGCAACTCCTTCTCTCGCCATTCATTCTCCCACTTTCTTCCTTACCATTCTTATCTATTACATGAATAACAAAGATGATTACCTTTATTAGTTTTGGATCCACTTAATAGAGATGAGAACCTCTTTTCTTAGTTTGGATCTATTTCATGAATAAAAGACATAAGTAATTTTCTTAGTTTTGTATCCAACATCATGAATCAAAGACATAAGTTCCTTTCTTAGTTTTGCAGCTATTAAACATTTTACCGTACCTCAAGAGTTGTTCTTTATAGTAAAGAATGTATATGAGGTCGTTGAGCTGTTTTTCACAAAAGTTTGAAGGCCATTTTGAGATTCAAGTCAAATTTCTTTGACATGCATCATTTACAAACCAAGAAGTAACAGAAATAAGTAAGACAAAGAGGTAATTATGAGGTATTACGGACACTACAAAAAACAACATGGTCTTGCAAAGCTATGGAACGTCGACAACAACAACAAAGAAGTTCAAACTGAAAAAAAATTATCACAATGTCAAACGAAAAGCTAAATGTTGAGAAATTAAGGTAAATTGTCAATATGTGTGAATAAGTTGTGGTAAATCAAACTCTTTTTGATATAGATACCACACAATCTATTCGACTAGCAGCCTGATAAAAATTAATACTTTGCAATTACGTATCTTTCCATCTTCTTCAGCGAGTGCCAAACATCAATGCCAAGAATATCCTTAACAACACACCGTTAAACTTGGCTGTATCCATGAAGCAAGAGGGGTATGTATATAGTTGTTTTTTTCTTTTTCTGATTTCAATGTGGGTTCCACATGGGGCTGTTTCTAACCATGTGTTTTGCTTTATCCTTTAGCAAAGCTTGTAAGCTGATAAGAAAATGCTGAGTCATTAAAATTCAATGAGTGAAAAAGTTTACTTTTACTGGCCCCAAAAAATTGTTTTTCACAGCACGACCATCGCGCTACTACAGAATGACAACGTAGATGTCACTAACCCTCTCAAGGTCAGAGCCAGGAAGTACGCAGAGTGGGAGCACAAGATTGAGAAATTCAATAAGTACTGGCACTGGGAGCTAATGAAACCCTGGCCACCGTTGAAAACATTCAATTTTTCCTTGATCAGCCAAGTCGTCCAGCGGCAATGGCACGGTGTCCTGTTTCTGTTAATGGACCACTTGGAAAGAGCTGGACTCTCCAAGACTGCTGTGGTCGAGGTACATTTATTGCAAACATTTTTCCGTCAGATGTCACAGTGGTATTATTATTTTGTGTATGTTTTGTTTGTTTTGTGTTATTGTATTGTGTACAGGTGGTATACACACGGCAATCAGAGAGCCTGACTGTTGCCACAAAAGACGCAAACTCGCATGATATGAATATTAGATACTGTTTTGAGAGAGTTATCAAATAAATGTATTTTTACTCTCCTTTTCAAATGATTGAAAACAGGCCGCTATCGATGAGAGTCGCTTCCAACTGGCCCTGAGCCTCTTGTCGAAGATCAAGGCAAATAAAGACGTCGAAGCAGTCAATGCTCAGGGACAAAACCTTCTGCACATCCTCACGTATATCATGCCGACAAAGACAACGCCATTACACCTCGAGGTAGGTGTTAGCATAGGTGACGGCTGATCATTATAGCGTGCAGTCAATCAGTCCGGTGGTGGTAATCTCTACAAAATAAGAACCCAAGCCTAGTAAACAGACGAGAACAGAAAGCATTTTGACATCGTTCTTACCTTCTACTCGAATACCCGAGCCATGTAAACAAACGAGAACCGAAATAATTCTGTCGTTCTAACCTTCCACTCGAATACTCACTGAGGGTCTCTACTTCATTTTCCTTACCAACCCCCCCCCCCCCTCCCTCCAGTATTAATATGTGATAGAAGTAACTGAAATCTTGATTTCAAAGATATCTTATATATTTGTACTATTTAATCATGACTTCTAATTAATTGCTACTGAATTTTTCTTTCCACTTGTTAGACTAGACAAAGCGAGAGTTACGTCTACGGTAAACCTCTACGATGTGAAAAGAAAACTCTGTTTTCTTGTTGTTGTAAAAATATATTCACAATAACTCCAGAAGCCACTTTAAGAGATGATTAAGTTAACACTGAGTTGCTTATTTACTGACACAGGTTGGAAATGAATTACTAAGGAGAGGTGTTGGTCTTGGACTGGATAAGCATCAATGCTCACCTCTAACTTATGCTGCTCTAGACCAATCGGCAGAATTTTGTAAGATGCTTATAGGTGAGTGCCATCCTCCTCGCTGATTTTTTTTTTTTAATTAAACTGAATGAGACTACCGAAGCATCACAACAGACCACTTTAAATGTTTAGTATGTGGTCAATCATGGAATTTGGATTTTAACTTCATTTCTTGAGTTTTATAAAAAAAAATTCTTGGGTATTTATCGAGGCTATCATCATGTCAGACGAGTCATACAATTTATAGATACATTTTGCATGCCTTTTAATTGAAAGCTCCTGGAATATCTGAGAGCATACCGACTGTCGTTGAGGACTTGCTTAAAGCGATTGGCAATTATACAAACACTGAAGTTGACAAAGCGTCCACATCGAGGAAATCGCTAAAAACAAATTTGTAAACTCTTCACCCGAAAAGTCTTTCACTCACAAACAGATGCATAGGCTGTTCAAGAGTGTTGTTCTGGTTGTTACTTAATCATCGTTAGGTCATGAAGAAGCAAGTCTTGTTTGTGTTTTGTTGTGTGGTAGTGCCATTTTGTTGAAGCTTAGGTCATGTTCAGAACAATAGATCACTGATAAGTGAAGGTTTAATTAAATGCAAAGTTATCATTATAGTATTTTTACTCTGGACATTTCATCATTAAGAGAGAACTTGTTGTATATTCTAGACCACAGGAGAGAAGAATGTTTACAACTACTGAGGAGCACCGATGTCAAAGGTCGCTCTCCCTTGGCTGCAGTGTTTTGGAGACTGGACAATGATATGCAGCAATTAGAGGGAACGCTAAAGTAAGTCTTGGTTTGTACTCTGTAACACTTGAAAGTCTTGGTTTGTACTCTGTAACACTCTTGGATTGTACTCTGTAACACTCTTGGATTGTACTCTGTAACACTCTTGGATTGTACTCTGTAACACTCTTGGATTGTACTCTGTAACACTCTTGGATTGTACTCTGTAACACTCTTGGATTGTACTCTGTAACACTCTTGGATTGTACTCTGTAACACTCTTGGATTGTACTCTGTAACACTCTTGGATTGTACTCTGTAACACTCTTGGATTGTACTCTGTAACACACTTGGATTGTACTCTGTAACACTTGAAAGACTTGGTTTGTACTCTGTAGCACTTGAAAGTCTTGGTTTGTACTCTGTAACACTTGAAAGTCTTGGTTTTTACTCTGCAGCACTTGAAAGTAATGTGCAGACCTGTTTAGAAGGATTTACTCTGCCAGGTAATTAGTTGAGAGACAGAGTAGCATCAGATATTGATTACATCTAAAGTTTACTGATGATAATATTAATTAAACATTGAAATTATACAATACAATAAGTACACCCCACCTCCCCCCCCTCCATCCCCTTGCTTTTCCAGGTTGCTCTCTCCTAGCTATACTGTTGTAACAAAGTTGTTTAACTTCTTGTGTGAAGATCGTCGACTGATGTCCAGATAGATACATGACATGCAATTAGACTGGTTTATGTATTGTTAGTAAGATGACATACGTAATTAGCAAACTAATATCAATATCATAATCAGCATTTTACTGAAGTACCTGACAGTACCACAGATGTATTAAGTAATTCAACAACTGAAGTCTACATGGAAAAAATGGAAGGAAAAGAAGTTTGAACCATTCATGTCGGGAACACAGGCACCAATAAATCTGAGGTCACTGGCCATGAATCCTGTTCTGGCTGATAATTTATTTTCTCTTCCAAACTTTTCAGGGATGTGAAACAACAGTCTCCTCATCACACCCATCATTATTGCTTTCTTGTTATTTTTGATGTAGATTTCTTTTGGAATGTGGTGTGACCTTGGATCAAAATATGCCTCTGCCCCGAAGAGACCTGATACTTCAGGAGCCAGAAATGGATCCAGATGACTTCTATTTATTCTGGGATGGACCCATCGGCCAGTTCAGCCCTCTGATCGGGGCCATCCTGGCCAGGGATAAATCAATGGTCAAGCTCCTCCTGGACCTCGGGGCTGACCCCAACTTTGCAGATCCGGACAAGGTCACTCCTCTTATGCATGCCGTCAAAATGGTACGTAGTTTTAAGATGTAATTGAGTAATTTACTATTTTCTAGTCAAGAGCGTGCTTCCAAATGGACTCATTAGTTGACGTAGAAATACTGTTGATGGATCCAAGCAAAAACAGGTGCTCTAGTACACTGTGTGACAATATGGCCTGGTAAATAAGACTTGATACCACCGTTGGAAGAGGACATTGAAGACTTAAGTTCCTTAAAGCTGGCAAAGTTGTGTTGAGGTTTGACTAATTAGTTTTAGATATAAATTATTCTGACCAAGTCATGTAATTATTCAAACATATCTCAATACTGCTCAGTCAAAGTATGAGATGTGTGCAGACTTTAGCTACCACCATTTAGCCGACCCTAATTAGCAAATAATAGACCACTTTAAAGCCAACACCGATTTCTTTCTTTGCAAAACCCAATGCAATTTATGACTAATTTTCATTTTCCCAGGAGCAAATTTTGTGGACTTCAATAACAGGTTATGTTTTTGGGTGCCTAACCTTTCTGCTAGTGCTAGAGTGTGGTATCACCAATAATTCATGTTTTAAATTGTTTTTTTTTAAATATTGAATGTAACCCTCCCCTTCCCTCCTTCTCTTCTCTTCCTCCTTCCCTCCTTCTCACCTCCTCACTTCTTCCTCCTTCTCCTCCTTTCTCTCCTCCTTCCTTTCCACTTCCCCTTCAACCCAATGTAAGAACAGTGGATAAATCTGTTTATTCTTGTGATTACCAGTAAGAACATACAGTACCTTGTAAATTTCTCTATCCTTTTTATCCACATCAATTCTTGAGTTTCTGTTTCCTTTGTTTGTATTAGAATGATCTTGGAATCATCAAGCTCTTATTCGGTCTGCATGAGAAGGATGAGCCGATACCAGCGAAGAGGAAGGAAACCAAAGTATCCCCCAAGCCAGAGATGAGTGAGTGATATTGTCCATTTTCATCTTAATGAAAATGAGAAAAGCCTAAACTTTTAGGGGGAGGGGGGTGGGGAACCCAAAATGTCCCCCATGCCAGTTATGAGTGAGTACGTTTTCATCTTAAATGAAGATGAACATGAGAAAAGCCTAAACCATTCAGGGGGAGGTGGAGGGTGGTTGGGGGGGGGGGAGACCTGAAGTTTTCCTCTAATCCAGAGACATGTAGGTACCTTTTATTATTGTTCATCTCTTAATGGAACGGTAGGATGAGCCTTGACCATTCAAGAAGAGGGAACCAAAAGTATCCCCTTAGATCAGTAAGCAGCTATTGCGTTGTTCATCTTAAATGACAGAAATGTTCTTTCTCGTTATTTGTGGATTGGATGGCAGCTGGAGATCAATTCGTGATATAAACAGTTCTCTTTGAAAAGAAACAATAAAATAGGGAATGCCATTTCGATGGAAAGTATTCATCGATATCTGCAATTCCATGTATGAATTTTCTGGTACCTGTGGACTAAAAGATATTTAAGTAACAAAAACATTTATATTCCAAAACCCGGAATACTATGAATTTGTGCTCTTTTCGGTGCTGGTTTGATTGCTTTTCTTGCAATTTTTTCTCTGACAACCTTTCCTTAAATTCTTCAGAAACCGCATCAGGAGGTAATTCTGTCGATAGGTCAGAAGAGGGCGCTACAGAGAAGATGGATGTGGACGGGGAGTTGTGTAAGTGGTGGAGCTGTAATATTTACCGCTATCAATTATTTCTGAGCATTGTTTTTCCCTCATAGTTTCAATTATATTTAACAGTTCAATAGTTTTATGTTTTCTATTTCGTTCTTTCGTTATCTCGATAAGTTTGTACGCTCTGTTTACTTATTCTTTTCCTTATTTGTTTTTATGTTAAAAACTTACCCAAGCTGATTCAAATCAAACTCTTTTATTGTAATTTTCTGTTTGCTTAAAGAGAAAAAAAAACACTCCCGTTTTTTGTTTGTTTGGTGAAGTATCAACTTAGATAAATATTGCCAATAGAGAAGAAATGATCATTTGCTGGGCAAAATTTTACAATTATTTAAAAAAAATTGGTTACCAGTAGTTGGTCAAACATTTAATTCTGTTTGCTTATGATATTCAATCCTTGGTGTTTGGTTTGATTTTGAAAAAGAAATTTTGACCTGACTGAAGGATGTCCAGTGTTAGTAAGCAATAGTTTTAGTTTAGCAGTTTGTAAGACAAGTTTAGTTCATGTGGTAAATATGGTAAAATTTGAACAGTATCTCTCATACAAGGAAGACCCACATGAATCTTGCTTATGATTTGTCTTTAGGTATTGCATTTATAATCTGCTTAATTAGTGTCAAATGATCTCTTAATTACCTTTCTCTCTCTTCTCCACAGACGATGATTTCCCACAAAAGATTGCCGTGACTGCCGTAGACAAGTACGGCCGATGCGCCGTCCATTACATGGTCAACACTTGCAAATACGGTACTTACGAGAATGAGGAGATCCTTGCATTCTTCGCCAAGTGTAAAGTTCCTCTGGACTCGAAGGATTCCAGTGGAAAGACTGTGTTAGACTATGCCAAAGAGTTACATCTCGAGAAGCTGTTGAAGGGCTTGCATAAGGTGCTGAATATTTCAGGAGAGGTGAGAGCTATACGTAGACCTTAAAAAGTAGATATCTGGGGTGTGACTCAGCTTCTAGAAGCAACTCATAATACTGTCTGAGTTTGAAAACAATATTCTTGAAGTTTATTTGAGGGCAACATGGGTCAAAGTTCTTAGAAGCTTGTAAAAACTATTATTCAAATACTGAGCCTTGTTTTGTAAGGGTATACTAGGTATGTAGGCCCATCTTGCTGAGTACAGAAACCAATTGTTTTTGTGGAAGTTGAAGAACGTTTCAGGTCATCAGAGGTCAAAGTCTTAAAACCTTGTAAACACAATCACTCCCTAAGTAAAACGCTGATGAAAGTTGTACGTAGCGTAGAGAGCAACTGTATATGAGTACTAACACCCTGCAGGCTGTTAGCAAAGGTCAAAGTTGATTTGGGTTCATCAGAGGTCAAAGTCATAAGATCCTAATAATATGGTAACTAAACATGTAAACCTTGAAGGATCATTAATACTATAGTTATAACCCGTAACGCAAGAGCGTGTAGTAGTACTATTGTGGTATTCTGATCCAATATTGGGCTTGTTGTTTCTTGTCGTTAGGTACCACTTCCACTGGTACCAGTCCATCAGGAAGTAGAGCCTCCTACTCATAGGTTTGACATTAAAGCAGATGCTGGTAAGATGTTGGAGAGGTTAAAAGCTCAGGAGGTTGGTGATTCAGCATTACCATCAGCCAGTGGCAGAGAAGCAGAGGTGGACCCTGATTCAGGATGCACTGAGGGAAGGTAAGTCTAATGTTTTGAAGAGGGAATGTAGTATTTTACGTACGCCGTTGCGATGGATTTAAGGTTCCAATTTTGAGTAGTTTTCACCGGTTTAATATTTTCTTCTTTGGTTTTAAATGATTTTTTCCACACACGAAAAGGTATCATTAAGAATGACTAAAACTTAAAAACGGTACCCGTTTTGTGCGTTTTCGATTCGGGTACCTGAATGTTCGGTCGGGGACCCGGGAACCCGACTCAGGCCTAGTGGTGCTTAAATGTAAATACCACCAACCAACCAGTAACCTGTTATGATCACACACTCTCATCTCATCTGGTTTGAGGTAATGCAATGTACAAATGAGAGAATAAGAAAGCAAAAGTCAACATCATCATGAGAGAACAGCTTCATCTCTATTGGTTACAGAGAAAAAAGAAAAAAAATTATGTCTGTTAAACTGTATCTATAATATATCAAGATTTTTTTTGTTTTTTGTTTGTTTTTCCGTTTGCTTTGAAGTGAGGTTTTGAAGGACAAGGAACAAAACATTCCATACAGTGTTTATCTGACTGTAGTTGATGTAAAACAAGGAACATACGGCATGAACCTCTACTACAAAATGCAGGTTAGTTTCTAGACATTCCATATCGCATGAAATAATCTTGATGTTAAAAGTTTCTAGACATTCGGTCGGCCGAGTTTTTTATTATTCTGAGGCTATTGTTCACAGGTTTAGACTATCGCATCTAGCCGTGTGAGCATTTCTCCTCCAATTACATTTGACATATCATTAACATCGCATAATAGCAATCGTTATTAAAAGATAACAGCTCACTTTAAAGTAGAAATTTGGACCTGGATTAATAAATGTTGACTTCACTTTTTAAAACTGGTGAAGACTTTAGGGACACAGCAATGTTTAGTCTGGACTTAAAATCATCAGCGACCGATGCGAGTAGGGCTAACAAAAAAAAAATGGAAACTGAAGATAAACTTATGACTAATCCTTAATAAGCAATCGATCTCAAGTCATTCATATGTTTGATTTAATCTTAACCTACGGTTTTTGTCAAACTCAGATCATACTCCAGAGAGAGAAAGGGAAGGAAGTCTTCTTGCTGTTCACAAAATCCGGCCGAGTCGGATGCGTTGGTCAACATCAGTGCACACCGTATACCTCTGATGCCTCGGCCACGGAGGAGTTTAAAAAGATTTTCAAGATCAAAACTGGAAATGTATGGTCACAATACAAAGAGTAAGTAGAACGTTATACATTTAAGGAACGGTCTGATGCTGCCAAGAGGCAAAGACGTTGAAGGAAAATTTTTCGGATCCACAGGCACTCTTGGCAAATGGGAAATGTAGAAGGAAACTAGGCAAAATTACTTGCATTTAATTGGAACTATTTGAAGTGTTTGTGATTGTCATTTTCCTTTGCCCTTTCAACTTTTAAAATGAATGATGTGTGTCGCGGTATTTACAGACATCTTTCCCTGTGCATGTTGGACGTGGAAGTGAATCCAAATTTGATTATTTTTTAAATCTTTGTTTTTTTCTTTCCAGATTTAAACCCATCAGAGGCAAATTTAAGTTACTCGTTTTCCAAGTTCCTCGCTCCAAGAGAAGCAAGCTATCGTTTGATATTTCCCTCTGCCCTCCATCCAAATTATCACAGTCTTTGAAGGCCTTAATGACAGAGGCTGTAAGTACTACTCTGATTAAAGTAGGAGGGGGTGGTGGGAAGAGGGGAGGTTAAATTTGCTGAGTAAACTGCATTTTCTAATCTTACTACAGAGTAGATGAACGATTATTAATAATACTTACCCTGTCTAGGTTTTTTTTTTTTCTGGGAATGTGAATTAAAGAATTCAAAGCCAGATAATTGGTGAAAACTTTATCCATGCTTCAGTCATAAGACAAGACAGAAACACAGTGTCTTAATGTCTTCCAAATACCAAGAGGTTGAATAATGTTGTGAATAATGGAGAAATGAATGAATCATCGAAATGAATAGAAAGCAGCTTTTCTTGTTAAAGTTGAAGTTGTTTTAGCGGCATTGTAAGTGATGAATTCGGAGTAAACAAATACGAGAACACCAGAGCAATAGTCAGCATGCTGCAATCGAACAACTACGTTAGGTAGAATCTGATATTTTTTATTTTACAGCTTTGTCATGTTTTCTTGTTTGCATCTGTGTCTGAAAGAATTCTGTGCAAATGAAGTAATATCTCAAAGTTACTGGATTGTTTTGTTTACAGACGCAACTGGAACCTTTGGAGGCTGTTCAGAGGTCTAGTGAAATTGACATGAAAGCAATGCCATTTGGAAGACTTGACGAAGACGTCCTTTTGAAAGCAAAAGGGAAACTGGAAGCTATAAGGTAAACATTTTATGAGTTGGAAACGAAGACAACCTCATTCTTGAAGTAGCTGACTAAACTGAGTTGTATTTGCATTGTAATTTACCTAGCCATTAACACATGTGAACAAAACACTACATTATTCGTTTGTTACGTCAATGTATTAAAATACAACAGTTGTTTCAAAATCTTGAGAATGTCAATTGCCTTTCAAAATAAACACTAACAGTTTAGACCTACCACAGTTTTAAAGCAGAGGTATGGAGCCTAACCTTTTCTGTATATAAGAATTGGGGCTGATGCTTTCATTGCCTATTTCAGATGCTAAAAGTTATTGTGGTTTGCAAGAGACCGACTTTCCCAGTTTTACGAAACTGATTTGTAACAATATTCTGTCTTGTTTTATTTTTGCAGAGGTCTGTTGACAGATTTCAAGAGGGAGGAGACAAATGGATTGGAAGAACTTAGGAAAAAGAATGCTAAGATGCAAGATATTATGGAGAAGGTAGTTATAAATAAACTCCCTTGAGGATTATAAATGGTGTATCAAGTGAATGTTTTACACAGCATGCTCGAAGTTTAGCTCAACTCAATATCCTAGACATAAATCTGTACAATGAATATGATCAAAGATCATGTACACAACTCTGTACACAATGGGTTTTGAGAGGACAGACCAAATGTTTTTTTGATATGTTGAATGTCTGGCTTGACATAATTTGTTGATAAGATATATACCAAATATATGATATGACCAAATACTTTTTGCAAGGTTACCAAAGTGACCATTTCACTTTTTCATAGTGAGGAGGCTTTAATGTTTATTTATTAAATCACCGCTTTTTCCGTTGCCTTTCGTTTCTCTAGGTTTCTGATCTTACGATGGATTACTACCAGTTAATTCCATACTCAGAGTTCAATCCCAGTGAAATGCTGCCGCTTCACACTATGGTGAACCTTCAACAAGCAGAGAGAGTCATTGAAACATTACTAGCGTTGGAACTCACAGGGAAAATACTGCTCGGTGCCACATACCACTGTAAAGGTAAATTAGACAGTCCTGGGCTGTTGTTGTTGTTGGTGTTTCAGTTACTAAACAGGCAGGCAGGGAAGATATACTCAGGGATGTAATTCTTCCGTATTTTTACGGAAATCCGTTTTTTTTTTTGAATTCCAATAAAGTTCCGTACGAATATCAAAGACCCAACGCGGCAAAATGCCTGGCCCGTTGCAGCAAGCTAACTTCAAATTTTCACTCATCGATCAACCAAAGTACCATTCACACGTCGCATTGCACTGTACAACATTGTGCCATGTGAACATCGTTGCGTACGTGCGAACTTCAAGTAGCCATAGCTCATTTCTGTCGTTGAAAAATCTTTCCTCATTCACGTTGATTGAACTGCTAGTTAATATCTTCGTAACTGCTGGTGCTGGATATAAGTTTCGGAATTAACGCTTGTGATATTTGTGAGCGGCGGAAATCTAAGGGATACGCATATGAAAGTCGATATTTGTGATCGCATTCGAATGTGAGACTGTTTTTTATTCTGGAGTTCGCTGCGACGTATTCGTAACTTTGAGCTAGCCTAACATAACGATAGTGTGTAAGTAGTAAGAACTAGGGGTAGGATGTGTTAGCGCTAATACTTCTGAGCTAGCCTAACATAACGATAGTGTGTAAGTAGTCAGAGTTAGGAGTAGGATGTGTTAGGACGGCATTCACCCGGGGTCTCCGAATAGTTTTCCGGTTTTTTTTTTTTTGGCTGCACTTACATCCCTGTATACTAAGGAGAAGTTTTTTTTGTGAATTGTGAAAATTAGAGTGAAAAAAATTCTGGAAAGGTTGAAGATAACCTCACAAGGTATTGACTGGTAACACGTACAAACATTGTTGCATTTTGGTTTACCCATCGAATGTAGAAAACAGAGGAATTGAGACATAGTACAGTGCTTTTTTTTGTTTTATTGTTTTTTCTCTTGTACAGATGTAAACATCTTAGATTACACATTTGGAGCTCTAGAATGCAAGATTGACTCTCTGGAGAGGAATAGTGAGGAAGCCCAACTCATCCTCCAGCAGATTGCAAGTAGTGGCAGAGGTGAGAGCAGATTTCTTTGGGAAGGGCAAGAGGGGTGTGAGGAAGTGGTTGATTGGGGAGGAGAAGGTCAGAGGGTTGTGAGGATGGGGTTGATTGGGGAGAAGGTCAGAGGGGTGTGAGGATGGGGTTGATTGGGGAGAAGGTCAGAGGGGTGTGAGGATGGGGTTGATTGGGGAGAAGGTCAGAGGGGTGTGAGGATGGGGTTGATTGGGGAGGAGAAGGTCAGAGGGTTGTGAGGATGGGGTTGATTGGGGAGAAGGTCAGAGGGGTGTGAGGATGGGGTTGATTGGGGAGAAGAAGGTCAGAGGGGTGTGAGGACAGGGTTGATTGGGGGAGAAGAAGGTCAGGTAGAAGGGATGTTTCCAGGCTTAGCCTTGAGGGTGTCAGGATATTTAAAGGAATATTTATTTTTATTACAATTCCCTGTGCAAAAAAAAAATGGAAGGAAATGGAAAGAAGGATTTGTTAGTCATTCAAGGCCTCGAAAGTTAGGCTATTGCTAGTAAAATGACTTTGGATTTTACCATTTGCCAGTAGGTACAAAAGGATACTGACATTTTTTTCTTTCCCCTACCAGTAGAGACATGACGCTTAATTTGTATTAATTCAAGAATAATGCCAGTAGAAAATTGACTTTAGCAAGCAGATGTTTGAGGCCTTTTTTTTTCTTCCTTTCTTCTATCAAGTTTAGCAATTTGTGCAATTGTCGGACTGGTACTGTATATTATTTTACCGTCAAGTAGTTTAGGAGAGCACCAGAGTGTACCGCAATCTTGACACGTTTTACTATTGTCAACCCTGTCAATTGATGCACAAAGCCATTCTCCCTCAATAATCCTCCTTAGCTGGCTAGTCAGATAAGAGGAAGGAGCATCCTTGACCATCAGATTCAGTCAAGTATTTGTTTTATGTATATTTATAAGTTAATTGAGAGCCTGAAGTTTTTATGTCTTGCTTCATCTTTCTTCTTCCAAGTCAGACAAAGCCCACAATGCTAGGATAGAAATTGACTTACTTTTACACATTGAACCTACACAGGCTTTTTGCAGTAGATTAGCAGCTTGTTGTCAGTTTTTTGTCTCTCTTTGGTTTTAAGTTTTTGTTAATATTAGTAACAGCTAGCAGTTAGGATGTAAGAACACTGTTAGCTGCTGGAATGTGGTACTTCAAAGAATTTAAAGATAAAACATTTCTTATTCCGAAAGATTTTTTTGCCCCCTTCCTGTAACAAACAAGGGAACAGAATGAATGTATTGCATCGTTAGAAAGTGGCCAGGAGGTAGTAATTGCTGATGAATTTCACTTGTCCATAACTCCACAGACGTCTACAGGAGTGTCAACGTTGAGGCCATATATAAACTGACGAGACGTGGAGAACAAGAACGTCTTAATTCACTAAACCTAGGTAATCACAAACTACTCTGGCACGGAATGAAAGCTGGCCACCTACTCAGTACGCTGAAAAGAGGTCTGGTCAGGTCTCCATCAGAAGTCACCTCCACTGGTATCATGTTGGGAGAGGTAAGTTTCTTGCTTCTTGATGATAGGTCACTGTGAAAGAAGTTACCTCTGCAGGCATCATGTTGGTAGAGGTAACTTCCTTAGTTCTTAATCATATGTCACTGTGTGAGAAGTCACCTCTACATGCATCATGTTGGGAGTGGCAAATTTATCATGATGATAGGTCCCTATGTAAGTTACCTCTGCAGGTAACATGATTGGAGAGGCAAGTTTTTCAATTAACTATCATAGCTTACTGTGTCAGACTTTACCTCCACATGTTTCATGTTGGTAGAGGTAACTTTCTTAGTTGTTAATCATATGTCACTGTGTGAGAAGTCACCTCTACATGCATCATGTTGGGGCCTTTCATTAATCCTAGAAAGGTTGTCTTGTCTAATGAATATTTAAGTGGAGCGTCCTTGTGTTGTGCTTTCACATCCTGTATATCGTATAAGACCGATACAAGCTTCTGTGTGCTTTCCTTATTCCAGGGAATTCGTTTGTCCGACACATTCAGCAGAGGTTTACAGTATTGCGATGCCTACCAGAAGACATCCAAAGTCAAATTTATGCTGCTTTGTGAGGTAAGTCAAATGTCAAAATCTCAACTGACACATTACCTATTGGTTACCAGCCAATTGCACAGTAATTAACGCCGAAACATTACTTTATCACGATCTCTGGAGAGAAGTTCACTGTTTACTACCTGTGTGGAAGATCATAAGTAGAACCTTTGGACAGTAAAGTCTGCACTACTCTTCATGGAATTATCACATTTAGTTGGTATAGCACAAAAAAAAAAAAGGCAGTTTGCCACTCCCCAAATTTAATGGTTGGAATAATAATAATAATACTGAGGATTTATAAAGCGCAGACATATCCACCGATAACTGTGCTCAAGGCGCATCACAATATTACCCTGGTCAATGAGAAACCTGTCAAATATATAGAGACAATCCCTCCAAATGGCAACAGCTAAACATTGCCCAACTTACAGTTTATCTCACAGGTCCCCATTTATGCACCTGGGTGAAGAGAGGCAATGGAGATATTAGAGTGCTTTGCCCTAGGGCACAACATAATGATCTGGCCAGGACTCGAACCTGCAATCCTTAGATCACAAGTCCACTGCCTCAACCACTTGACCACAATGCTCTCTCATATGGCACTCTTTTATACACAGATTGACCATTTTTTGCAATTTATGATATAAAAATTAAAAAGGTGATGAACGACAAAGTACTACTAAATATGTGTTGGATACTAAATTATTCTCTGTCTAGCAATGAAGGAGAACAGGCAATTTGTGAAGAACCTCTTTTCTTCTTTGGACCTTGTAAAGCAGCACATAACTATATTACAGCTTTGGTCAAGTTGATGTCTATCCTTGTTTTTCTTTTTTGATATTTAGGTTTCCCTTGGCAAGGAACACATTCCTGAAAAACCAGGAGACGGTCTTACAGAAGGTTTGCATCACATTAAAGGGGAGGGTAGTCTGTACCCTGATCCACGGTTTGACCTCAGGTTGCCATCTGGTAAGTACTAATTTCAAATATGATATAATAACTTTGAAAACAAAGCATTTGTCTTGTAAAAGACCTAGTAGTAGCTTAAACAGATAATATTCATAGGTGGCATGTAGTAGTTACCTTGAAGTATCATGTTTTTAAGCCCCTCAGTTGTACAAGGGACAAATTTCTACCTAAACACAAATCTACAAACCGTTAGAGTGGATGTCGCAATCTCCTGAATGTAAATTGGTTTGGCTCATTAGTTTGTACAAGCAACAGATTTCTACGTATGTTAAGTCCAGAAATCGATAGAGTGGTTGTTGCAAGCACCTGAATGTAAACCGGTTTGGCCCATTAGTTTGTACAAGCAACAGATTTCTACCTATGTTAAATCCAGAAATCGATGGAGTGGTTGTTTCAAGCAAGTGATTGTATACCGGTTTGGCCCATTAGTTTGTACAAGCAACAGATTTCTACCTATGTAATGTCCAGAAATCGATAGAGTGGTTGCAAGCACCTGAATGTAAACCGGTTTGACCCATTAGTTTGTACAAGCAAGCAGATTTCTACCTATGTAAAGTCCAGGAATCGATAGAGTGGTTGTTGCAAGCACCTGAATGTAAACTGGTTTGACCCATTAGTTTGTACAAGCAACAGATTTCTACCTATGTAATGTCCAGAAATCGATAGAGTGGTTGTTGCAAGCACCTGAATGTAAACCGGTTTGACCCATTAGTTTGTACTAGCAACAAATTTATACCTATGTAAAGTCCAGAAATCGATAGAGTGGTTGTTGCAAGCACCTGAATGTAAACCGGTTTGACCCATTAGTTTGTACAAGCAAGCAGATTTCTACCTATGTAAAGTCCAGGATTGATAGAGTGGTTGTTGCAAGCACCTGAATGTAAACTGGTTTGACCCATTAGTTTGTACAAGCAACAGATTTCTACCTATGTAATGTCCAGAAATTGATAGAGTGGTTGTTGCAAGCACCTGAATGTAAACCGGTTTGACCCATTAGTTTGTACTAGCAACAAATTTATACCTATGTAAAGTCCAGAAATCGATAGAGTGGTTGTTGCAAGCACCTGAATGTAAGCCGGTTTGGCCCATTAGTTTGTACAAGCAAAAGATCTCTACCTATGTAATGTCCAGAAATCGATAGAGTGATTGTTGCCAGCACCTGAATGTACACGATTTGGCCCATTAGTTTGTACAATCCAAAATGCACTAGAGTGGATGTTATTACTACAATGAGCACACCGGCAAAAATTTATGTTTCTCCATCGTATCACAATCTGGACTTGGTTGTGATAAACAGATATGCGTAATGGTTCTAAATTATTTTGAAAAAGAAATAGAAAAAAATAAGAAAAAGAAAAATACAAACAAAATTCACTTCTTAGGTACATCTTTTACACAGTGATGTATGGTGTTACATAAGAATATTTTTTTTGATTGAATTGCCCACGGACAGAATACTTGCTAATTACTCGTTCCATCCAACCCCCACCTTCCCCCCTCCCCATCTTAACATTCATTAATTACAACAGATATGTTCCTTTCTGTTTTATTTGTTTGTTGTTTTGGCATTTGAAGAAAATTTCCATCGTTGCATGTACGGTTGTAAGAAGAAGCTTATTCTCGATTTGCAATACTTTTTTGTAAAAACTTTCAGGTGTGGTGATATCTATGGGGAAGCTGATCCAGGGTAAGAGCAGCCTGGAATTCAACGAGTACGTCGTGCAGAAGGATTCCCAAGTACGTCTAAGGTATCTGCTGCAGTTTAACCAAGAGGAACATTAAAGTGACGAACAAGATCCAGTAGGCAAGGCGCTGCTCCCCCTTGTAATTTGATGTGAATAGAATTGTACATAGATTGAATAAGGGTGGGTTTTTCAAGTCAACTAATGGGTGGTATTTCGGTTTAAAATTTTTTGTGGTGACGGCATGTTAGCGCCATACTTTGATATGAGGCATGTGGATGAGAGAAAAGTAATTTGTCAACTTTTTATAGTTTTACTTAGGTGTTGTTCTTTTTTTCTGGGGGGGGGGGGATGGTGAGGGCGGATTCTTTCTCTCTTTTCTCCTTGTGATGGAAAACTATTTGTGTGAATGTCTTTGATCCACGTGTTTAAATTACTGGATGTTTTTTTCCCTTTTCAATTGAACAGCCAACATTCTGTCAAACTAATTTCATCAGAGCTTGTGATTTTGTTGTGTTTTGTTGCAATTGAGACTTTAGTGAGATGCAGGATGGTCCCTTTTGTTGAATTACGGATGTAGTCTGAAACATGTTGTAATTGTTAGAATGAACAGTTGAATAGCTCAAAATGGGAACCAGAGTACAAAGAAGACTATTGTAGGAGGTGTGTAAGGGATAAATAATCCCTTGTGCATAGAGTTGTGATAAGTACATAAGGGATAAATGATCCCTTGTGCAAAGGTTGTGATAAGTACATAAGGGATAAATGATCCCTTGTGCAGACAGTTGTATATAGTACATTAGGGATAAATGATCTGTTGTGCAGACAGTTGTGATTAGTTCATAAGGGATAAATGATCCCTTGTGTAGACAGTTGTGATTAGTTCATAAGATAAGGGATAAATGATCCTTGTGCAAAGAGTTGTGATTAGTTCATAAGGGATAAATGATCCCTTGTGCAGACAGTTGTGTTTAGTCCATAAGGGATAAATGATCCCTTGTGCAGACAATTGTATTTAGTATGTAACAGATATTTTTCATGGTATATAGTTGCTAATTATTTTGCAACTTTGTAGCCAAAACAGGAGAGGAGGAGATAGGGTGGTGAGATGAATCTGTTTTGATGATAGCACTTATGTGAAATAAAAGCATGTTCAGTCTATGAGCTAAGGATGATCCATTGTTACATTTTCATCCCAAAATTTCAACCATAATGAACAATTTTTCAGGATTTGATGAAAATTGGGGCCTTGCCTGTGAGAAACTATGTTGATCAGGAATGTTTTTAGCATTTAAGAGATCATTTTTTTCTTGAAATATGCCATTAACAATGTTTCTGTCATTTTCATAATCATTCATTAATGTCATTCTATTCCCATGTACACCAATTTCCTGCTGGAAATTGAATTGGGTTTTGAATAATACCTCAAAAACGAAAAGAAAATGGTTTTCTATTGAGATATACACCGGAAGTTTAAAAGCAGTTTAGTGAAAATGCTTTTCTACAAATGCTTACTAATAACTGTTATATTAAAGATTAAAAGAAAAACATCTATAACCATATCAAGATTTGTTAATAATTTTACTTGTTACGTTTGTGTTCATTATTTGCACATTCCGCTGTTAAACCTGGTGGATCCTTGGCTTTGCTTTAGCTACTTACACAAAAGAAGAAAAAAAAGTTGGGGGAGGGGGTTGGGGGCTTGGAGGAGGGGTAAACTTTTAGTTCTCTTTGCTTGCATGTGTAGTATTTTTAGTATATTATTATTTCTCTTTGCTGTTGTAATATTTTTTAAAGAAAACCCAAGGAAGTTGAAAATAAATTGAACATGAATTGATGATTGTAATTGTTCTGTGCAAATTGACATGCCAACAAAGCTAACTTTTTTTTTGCCCTATTTTTATAGCCACCCTCTGAACAACTAAGAATAGTATTCTTAACTTAAAAGATAATCTTGTGCAATCTAAGTGTAAATTCATTTGATCATACCCACAACAACAAACTAAACCATTGGCAGTTTTCTTAAGCCTGGAAAATGGGCTCCATTTGTATGTTGACAAATATCTAATTTGATGTTCAACCCGAAAGTATTAATCATGTCATTGAAGGCCTAGTACATATTTTCCTGTTTCATATTTTATCCTCATTTATGGCTTTATTGTCTCCTTTTAAAGTATTTTTAAGCTGTTTTGTTACCTGAAATATTCAACCAATTGTAAGCCTCACTAAGATCCTACTCATTTTTCTACCTTCTATCAATGACAATAAACCAAAACGTCACTATTTCGAGAAGGGTTAAATCTCCACTTGTGGGGAGTTTTGACCATTTGTGTGTATGAAATGTATGTGTGTGTGAATGTGTAGCATTTATGAAATGTAATGGAAAGGTTTAATCAAAGTCGGAATAAGGGCATGAGGCAAATAGAACTAGTTTTATATTCTGACGATAGATAGAGAAATGTTTCAAAACGAAGATGAAATTTCATGACTTAATGTCCCATGACACAACTTTTACCTTTGAAATTCCTTGTTTGCTCCATATGCTAACTGATAGTGTTGAGTGAGCATCAAGACATGGAGATAGGAGTCAGGGAGGGTGGGGGGGGGAAGGGGTGAGGGATGGGTTTTTTTAAGAAGGCTTTGGTGTAATATGATGTCATCATTTGTTTTCCTTAATAGTGTGCAGTAGTTAATTATCTTAATTCCTGATTAGTTCATTTTCATCAACAGTGTTCATCTACAGTGTTCATTATGATAACTTGAAATAGGGATTATGTTCCTACAATATGTGAATGTGCTGCAGTTTTAGTAAAACTAATATTTCTTCCTTTTTGTACAGTAGATAGGATCAACATTGTAGGTAAGGGGCATGAATCTGGCATTAAAAATAGTAATGCTGCTAATGATAAAATTGTTACTAGAAATTTTTTAGAGCAATTTCTGCCATCTTTGGAATACTGACCATTTTATATTAACCTTTTTTTACATGTATGTGCTGTTTACTAATAAATTGTCTCTTTTTCAAGTGTTGTAACCCATGTTTCAGGCCCCTGGGAGTTCATTAGTGCACAATGTATGTCACACATATACATAGATAACCCCACCTGTGAAGTGGGTAGCTGTAATGAATGTTTGAGGTCCCCGTGGCTAGGAGTTCACTAGTGCTCCATGTAAGTCACACATATTAATAGATAACCCATGTATAACTTAAAATGAAAGCATGTGTTTGAGGTCCCCGTGGCTAGGAGTGCACCATGTAGGTCACACATATAAATACATAGCCCCATCTCTGAAGCTGTAATAAAATCATGTGTTTGAGGTTTCCTGTGGTTGGGAGTTCATAGTTACCACCAACATATTGAAGTAACTAATAGGAGACATTTGAAATTACATGCTCATGTCATATAACCTGTTTTAAAACCACTTAAGGCAAAAAATAAACTTTGTTATTCAAACAAATTTAAAAAAAAATGTTATTCGTATAAATTTGACGAGAAGAAAATTTGATATATTTGTGGAACTGGTTAAGGGGAAGTGGGTTATCTGACTGCAGGACATAAACTTTCATCTTATCATTTAGGTTAGCAGTGGTTTGTTGAGTCTTAGAGCCTCATTTAGACAATTGCATATGCATCATCTTTCTTATATGCATGGCATAGTCACAATCCACATGCATTGGGTAGTCCAATGCCCACCCCCCATTTCAAACTTCAGTTGATGCGACATTTCTTTGATGATATTTGTTTCTATGAAATATTCAGTTTTTTATAATATTCTCCAAATGTGTTCCTTTTTATGAATAATTTTTTTCCCAAGTATGTTTGTATGTGAGAATGAGAGAACAGGTCTTGTGCATAACAAAGATTAGAGAAAACCAAGTAAGAGAGATATTTATGGTCACATGATCATGATTCAGATAAAAAGGGACTCCTGAGATTGTTGGCTTTATCTTCTTATGCAATGGTGATATCTTTTCTGGCAGTCTAATTTTTTTTTTTTTTGTGAAATTTTTCTGTAAAGATTATGTTGGCTCACTGTAATTTTCCCATGAAATTGAGTTGACTGCCTATAGTATTTTTCATTAAAAAGTCTGAAAATTGTGTTTTCCTGTTTTGATGCAATCTCTCGGCCATAGTGTGTATGTAGGCCTAGTTATTAGTTTCTTTGCTGTTCTGTGTGTATTCATCAGTAGAATGTAATCATGTGGTTTTAATTACGTTTATCTGAGGGGAATTAAGTCTTAACATTTTTAATAGTACGACTTAAGCTCGTAGACTCTTCATCTTTTCTGTTTTGATCATGTAACTGGTGTCATTTTCCCATAATTGTGGGAAATTATGTAAAACCTTGATAACTTTTGATGACAATAAAGTTGGATCGGAAATCCACACAGGTTAAACTTGAAGAGTATTTTCTTGCGTTTGTAGACGGATGACAATATTTAGTTTTTTCAAAAGATGCGTTTTTAAACAGCCGCACATTGTTCCTATCTATGCTTGGAATTGAAGTGTTCACCTGAGGAAGTTTCTATTTCAAACAAGTTTGAAGAAAAAATGTTTGAAGTTAAAACATCGGGCTCCATCTCAATAAGGGAAAGATGATGGTTGATCGGCTTTCTTTCTCCTTAAAGGCATTGAAAACTCGCCCAAAACCGTGTGCGGCCATCTGAAAAAGTTAACTTTCTGTTGCTTGCAGGTGACGTTTTGTTCATGTCGCTACAAACTGCAGACAGTAATGAAACGTGATACTGTGTTATCTTTAGCTGGACCTGAGATGTCCATCGCTGTGGCGTTTCTACACTGTGCTGTGGGTATTGACCGCAGCTGTATGTACTGACTGTACACTAGTGTCTAATTACCGACGGTAGCAAGCTGTGTGTATTTTCTGGGATCGATGGTGGTGTCTAACACTTCTGTTACACCTCATTTGAAACTAGGTCAGATTACCGGCATTAGACGTTTCTTTTTGCGCCAGTCTTCACACCCTTTAAAAGCTCTCTTACTTGGTATTGGCCCAGATCAATTACTCACAGGATTCAACGCTATAAACCCATTGCAGTGTAAATTCATTTACCTTGAATGTATTATTTCTAATGTAAAACATTTCAGCTTAATGTCCCAATTTGCCTTTTCTAGATAATGTACATGCATTTGTGTTTGTTAAAAGATTATACTGTCGTGATTGTCAAAGTCAAGAATTCACCCTAAGCATTTTGCACCACTCGATAACCAATTGACTTAAGTATTATGGAGGTGAGTATATATTGTTTAATAAGCCAGAAGTCCCATCTTCCCTGCCCTTGCCTCTCCCATCTCCCTCGTACTTCCAAGTCCTATCTAGCGAACATTCAACAAGAGTTTTAGTTAGGCGGCTTAACAGTAAATCTCCCTTACTCCGACAAAATATCCGAACTGATTAGCATTCATCCAGCTGTGATAAGCATATCTGGTGTTGGGGAATTGGGAGGGAGGAGGGGGGGCGGGGAGTGGAGTGGAGACATTAAACTAAGCCAGGTAACACTCAACATTTCAAGAGACCAGAGTACCATTTAGAGCTGTGAGAAATGAAATTTGACACATATCATTAAAGGAAATATGATCATACAATGGTTTTACTGATAGAAAAAAATTTTCCCACCAAGCAATCTTTCTGGGCTAGTTAAGTTTATAAATTAAACATATTAGAGCCAAACTAGAGAAGAGTGACAAAGAAATGTGCAATGTTAAATACACAACTGTTTATTTGTAGCAACTGCTTTCCACTCCATAATAACTTGAATAATATAGGACTGAATTCACATGCAAATCAAGGTGATAATGAAAATAAATACAACAGTTTTCTGTTGAAATAATAATCAACAAACTAAGATAGACATCAGTACTTCCACAATTAATTTTATCTATTTGTTTGAAATATCTAATTGTTTGAAATGGCTCAAGGAACGTTAGATGAAACGACTCACATAAATTGGCATTTTTTGTATCGATTCTCAAACAGGGGAAACAATTAGAAGTAAATCAGTAAGAGAAAAGTGACTGTCAGAGTATCAAAATAATTTCCAATGGCTGGAATTGGGTCAGAATCAGTGACCGCAGTGATCCCAGGTACCTCTCCAAACAGTGACCTCAAGTCCTGAGCGCCAACTATTGACCTCCCCATACACATCAAATGAATAAATTTGAAAGATGTTTGTAATTTCTGACATATAACCAAAAAAAGGATTTAAAGCATTTAATATGCCAGCACCTCATAACAATACACATTACATACATAATTGCTTGCATGCAAATATCTGTATTAATTACAGATGTGCAAAAGAACCTCTTAGGAAATACACAAATGCACAAGGCAGTCTACTAGTCAATTGAATATATATGTAAAGTGTTGCTTTGTAAGCTGTGTGCTTGAGGAATGACTAATTTTTAACTACAAGAGTACAATTCACATTTAATTCAGTTCCACACTTTACTAAGGTGTTGTGTGATGTGATCAGTAGGAACACTAAATTCAAAACACTCTTGGTTTAACTACAAGAGTACAGTTCGCATTTAATTCAGTTCCACACTTTACTAAGGTGTTGTGTTGTGTCATGTGATCAGTAGGAATACTCTAAAACCAAAACACTCTTGGCTTGTTGCCAACTAATAACCACATAGCATATAATAAGCCTAATCACTTGCTATTAGCAATGCACTGGTACCCCTTGGTTAATATGCAAATTAGACTACTGTGAGGGTGTTGTTGGTCGAGGTTAAGTTTGACCTCCAAAAAAAGATGTCTGTTCTCAAATTTTCTCTATGTTTTTTAAGTTATTGCTGTGTGATGGAATTTCAGTCAAACTGTATAATTTCCCACACACTTTCTTGAGAGAAAACTTCTCTGAGCACCATGAAAGATACAACTTTTCATATGAAATATTCAGCAAATGTGTAAAAATTGTATGAGGAACCTTTCTAAACCTATATGAAAGTTGAACAAAATGGAAATATTGTTAGTATAGTAAAGTGGACAAAGTGCATTTCAGTGGATACACCCAAGGGAAGACGTATAATAGCACAGAATTTTGTATACTGAATGTTGTATATAGAATTTTGTATACTGAAGTTTGTAAACTGAATTTTTTATACAGAATTTGTATACTGTCAGGTGGAAACTTGAAGACATAAGCATAGCACATACATAGAGAAAATTGACCCAGCTTCACATAAGAGTCTGTCTTTAATACCATCAATTACTTACGATGCCAAAAATTTCCCCATACATCAAAATACTGGTTATTCCAATAAGTAGAAATATATATATATATATGTTAACAAATTTAGCTTAAAAATGCCCTCATTAAAAATGCACTGAAGATACAATGTCATTTTATGTCTAGCTAAAGCTTTCATTGTTGAGATTTCATTGCACAACTGCATGTGAATGGTGATATCATTAAAATATGAAAACAAATGCTGCCACCACTTTTTAACAAAACACAAAACAAAAAAAAGTCAGGATTGTTACCAACAGGATTGTTCCCAACTTCTGAGGGAATCATGGAGGGAACAGGGCTGGGAATTGGGGAAGCCAACCTGTGCAAAGGTCCTATTTCAACTACTGTTTGCTGTCAGCAAATTAAAAAATATGTCCAATTAATAGTAAGGTGAGGGCAGGACAGTATGAAGACATTGCCCACACTGTGGACATGATCTATATAGAGAGAAGTTTGGTAGCACATTTAAAAATATTGCCTTACTACTGCTACAAATGTCTAATAAATAGATAATAACTAGATTTTTAGCACCACTCTGTGTGACTTGCTTTTTCAAATTCAACAGCCTCCATTCAAGTTGTTCCATAGATAAATTTGGACATTTCTTATAACCTATAATTGCAATCTGCAAAATGAAAATGAATTCTATTTTTCCTTTTTCAGCAGGTTTATTTGACTGCTGTGAATATGTTACCCTGAATTGTACAGCAGATTCAAACGTGATGACAACACCTGAACATCAAATATACAGATATTGTGACCTTCAATCCATGCAAGGCATGCAACAATAAGAAAGCTGATTCAGTAAATCATTTGTCTTACGATGTAGAGACCCATGGCAACCAACAGGACCGATGGTTTTCTGCTGCTGCTTGCCTTGCTTAAATTGCACAGATCCTCCTCGCAGCATGTCAGGCAACCCCATCCCTGACGGGATTTGTCACAAAAGTAAAGCTTCCCCAGCTGAGCAGTTGCAGCCTCACATCCTGCCTGTGAAGCACAGTACTTATCAATTCTCAGTTTGCCTCTCTCTTCTGAAAGCCCAAAACAAAGCAGAAATTATCGTGAATGATTCAAAGTATCATAAAATTACGATAAAAACTTATATACCACGGGAAGTCCTACTAATATGCAAAACGCAAGATCTGATGGCTATTCAAGACGATTACTTTCATTCCAAATACCAAAAGATTTCAACTATCATCAACATAAATCTTTCCAACAAAGCACCATTAAGGACAAATTAAAAGCATCTGATAATTTAGTGAGTACTGCCCAAATGAAAGGACGCACCGCAATGTTAGGCCCAGTAGCCAAGAAACCACCACCACTTTGTTCATATTGCTAAAACTAACAGCTGTTTGATCCAATGAAGCCATGTAGCATTAGTGCTTTTGATTATCCTTCTGAAATTTTTAGTGCAAGAGAATGGATTTACCAGAGTAAATGGTTTGTGTCAGACATCGGTCCTGGTTTCTAGAACAACTGCTGATGTGATCCGTTCCAATGCAAAATTCATTGCCATCTTCTTTAGAACAACTGTAGCACTGCAGTCCATGACCTTGAAGAAGAATAGTTTTGAACAAGAGAGAATCACAATCATGTAAGATATGATCTAACTTAAAGCAGCATTTTGAGTTTGGTCAGCACTTTTCACCGACAACACCAAGAAACTGGAAAAAAGATAGCAGCCTTGTTAATTAGTTGTTTATATCACCAAATGAACGTAATCAGCATTCAGCTGCAACTTTGTAACGAAGATACTGAGGCAACCATAAACAAAGAAATTGTTGGGTGTGAGCTGAAAAAGCTGATTAGTCTTTCAGGGTCTTTCTTACAGAATTAACATCTAATGTATCATATTGTTTAGCAGGGAACTTGAATACAAGAGTTTGAATTGGAATCTTATGTAATACATCAATTCATGTATTACACTGAAAACTTTGCCAACCCTAGGCAATTGACCACCTGTTAGGACCTTTTCATGTTTTGCATTTCGAGATCTCACAATCTCAATTTTCCAGTCAAGCTGTATCTTTATTTTCTGGTCTAAAAATTTGTCTAAAATTACATTAACTGCCATTGATCAACTATTTGTTTCATCTCAAGGATGTGTCACAATTAGCTGAAAATATGATCAAAAATGCTACTAAAAAGTCATATAGCTAGTCACTAGGTGACAACCATCCTCGTGATGTTTTGTTCCAAATGATTATTAAAGTTATGTAAGGAGTGTCACTGCAGTGGATTCATTACACACACATAATAACAAACAGTATTGGATATTGCAGCTTCTGCATCTCTGCTAGTAATTAGTATGATTAGTATATATTGCGATTTAACTGTGCATAGACGTAATGTGCCTGCATTTAGATGCAAACCACCATACTTATTAGACCTTATAAAAGTTATAGTGGGTTATGCTTGAACAAAGTTCGGCCTTACGTTTGTCATACAGCCTGATTTGTCTTTACATTTCTACCTTAGGCCTAGTTGGCTAATCTACCTGTACTAGCACTACTACTAGTTCTGTACTAGTACTTCTGTACTATAGTATAGGCCTGAGTTAATTAGCACCTACTGTACCTAGGGCTAGCCGACATAGGTTACATACAAATACAATACATACCGTAATGCAAAGCGTTTATCAACACGAATACAGTAAGTAAGACACTGTATGAGCACAAATACAAACGCGGAACGTAGCAATCTGTGTATCTTTTCGAAATCATCAAAAACAGCTCTGTTAATGCTTCACCTGATTCAAACTCACAGTGCAGATATTGCACTAACGTAGTACTAGTACTAACACTACAGAAACACAGAAAATTATGGATAACACCAGTGCAGTATACTGTTACTGTAGTGTTATACTATCCTAGTATAGTATACTAGTAACCCTTGGCGATTGCGTAATGTAGTTTGTGTAAGGTGGCATATATCCATGAAGGCCTCCGCTCAAGTCTGTTTCTATCAGGAAAGAGCCGAAAAGAAACAGACTGTTTTGTTTGTTTGGACATGATATCAAACAAGATCTTTTATTTTCTTGCGGGAGGGGGTAGGAAGTCAGAGTTCACATTGGAAGTAGATGGGTCAATTGAGGAATTTTTAGACCACTGTAGGCCTCCCAGGAACAGTGACGAAATTGTTTTTCTATGGAATAAAGAGATTTGTTTACAGCTGGTAACGATAACTTCAGGCAACATTTGTTATTGTCATGATGCGGAAAATTGAATGTGCCATGAATGACCAACGTATCAGCTGTCCAATGATGGGCAGGGTTTTAGCTAGTCAAAATACTACATTACTTTGGCGATTAGTAGTGTGTCAATTGGGCACGGTTATAGGCCTATGCATGGGCGGCGATCATGGGGGGGGGGGGGGGAGGGGGACATGTCCCCCCAATATTTTAGGTGGGGGATATAGTATCTAATATCCCCCCCCAATATTTGGTGGCATAGTCTTTTTGTGTGGCTATAAATAGAAAATAATGCGTGAGATTATTTATCCAAATCATATTTGGCGGTGGCTAAAACTTCATCCAACACATTCTGCATGAGGTAAATGACTCTTCGTGGTCGTTTCTGTGACCTGTGACCGTATAGCATGTGTTGTCACTCATGATTATTATCATAATGTCTGTACATCTCTTGTGTATGAGTGTAAGTACGTACAATCATATATATGATCCACATTGATATGGGTTCAATTGGTTTCCATTTGGCCTGTTTCCTACAAGATTTCTAACCACAGGCGCGTAGCCAGGGGGCGAAGGGGGAGACTGCCCCCTCCCTCGAGCATATTTATTGTATTTTTTTTATGATATCGAAGTTTTATAGTAGCCGTAATAAGAGGTTTTAATATTTGTACAAATTGTACACCAATAAATTAACTGTGTCTGAATTTTCGAAAACTCCCTGACCACATTCTTCATCATACTTCCTTCTACTCGTGCAATTTTGACCGATCTGTTAGGGTTGAAGGTTTTTTTTTTTAATCTTTATTGGTTGTCCATACATGATATTTTGTGCAACATTATGGGCATGTTTTGAAGTGAATTTTTTATTCAAATTCTGAACAAATAATGGGCTTAAAACCTTGAAAAGTGGGGCTGACGGGTATTGTGGGCCGTTACGTAGTATTACCTACAAAAGCAATGATCCACAGGAGATGCGATGAGGTCGAACATGATGTGTGACTGGTGTCAATCTTGAAAAAGGTTATGGATGAAAAAAAAAATATTGGGAAAAACTTGCTTCTCAGACAAAAGTGTACATCTGGTTGGTCATTTTCAAGCCTGAGAAGTGCCATTTCCGGTGATCTGGGGGGCTATCAAAACCAGAATTTTCTTGTGCGCTGCGCGCCAACTGATGGTGGCGCTCCGCTAAGATAGTAATATACAAAATATCACGAAGCGCGAGAACAATTTTTTGGATGAAAGTTGCTACGCGCCTGCACCCAAGCAAATGCCCCCCCCCCAAATATTTGAAACAAATCGCCGCCCCCTGGGCCTATGGAGTATGATATTGTTGCAGGGACGACTGGCCTTTGCGGTGGAACGTTCGATGCATCTGTTGTACTTATGCTATGCTAATCTTTTGTCCCTATGCTATGCGAATAACTTCCATATGAACTGAACATCCAAAGTTTGCTGTATCAAATTAGTATGATATCATTACTGTAAGCTTGACAGCATGGAACTACAACAACAAGCATTGACTACAGACTATGCGTAATCATAGGCGTACGGGACCATTTCAGTTTGGGGGGCAGAAACTTTTGTGCCCGAAAGTTCCCGTGACACTATCTAAGCGGAGCGCCACTATCGGTTGGCGCGTAGCGTACAAGAAATTTTTGGGCATAAAATGCCTCTCAGACTGCCGGAAATGGCACTTCTGAGGACTTGCAAGTTGCATTTAAACATTCTTTATTTTATAATCTCACGTTTTAGAAATTTACACTTCCCCAAAAATTTGGTAAATTAGAAGAAGAAAAAATGGTAACATCACTTTGAAGGGGAAAAATGGGACAGTATATTTTTTAAGCTCCTATTTAGTTACCGTATTTATTATTTTAACACAGTACTCAGCTACCTCCAGAAAAACATACGTTGTTCAACGACACGTAGGCGGGATAATGTCGCTGTGTCGGGTGAGACTGCAATTTGTCTGACAAAAAAGTATAAAAAATAACAAAGAATATGATAAACCTGTACTTCTAGGCTTGTAGGCACTCCCCTCCCCCCCCCCCCCACCATCCATGAACAAGAAAACGTTTCTTATATACACTCATGTCGGGGATGTCCAGGTATACAGTTGACTAGTTAGAATTTTTTTTTATAGTGCAAAAAGCGTGGTAGCCCAGATGAGCTGCGCTTACGGTGGTGTTACACGGTCAATACATGCATGCAGCTACGGTCAATACCCACAACACAGTGTACATAGCAGTGATGGACATCTCAGGTCTTGATATAAGATAACAAGGTATCACGTTTCATCACTGTCTGCATTTTGTAGCAACACGAAAAAAAACTTCTCTTCACTTTTCAGATTGCGGCATGCGGTTTGGGGGAAGCCTCGCCCCAATCCGCGTGCCGCCCTCTGAAAAAAATTAACTTTCCGTTGCTTGCAAGTGAAGTTTTCTTCTTGTCGCTACAAAATGCAGACAGTAATGAAACGTGATACCTTGTTATCTTTTATCTGGACCTGAGATCAGGGTTTTCCATAACATCTCCCTGCTGAGATGTCCATCGCTGCTATGTACACTGTGCTGTGGGTATTGACCGTAGCTGCATGTTTTGACTGTACACTAGTGTCTAATTACCGACGGTAGCAAGCTGTGAGTGTATTTTCTGGGATCAATGGTGGTGTCTAACACTTCTGTTACACCTCATTCGAAACTAGGTCAGATTACCGGCATCAGACGTTTCTTTTGGCGCGAGTCTTCACTCCCTTTAACACCCGTCCGAGATGTAATTCATTTCAACTATTTGTCCAAAAAATTCTAATATGGTGCATCAAGTCTTTCTTTATGTGAAAATGAAAGTTATTTTGTCGATAGGATCAGGATTTCGTCGAAACCTTGTTACCATAAAGTAGGCACCCTTTGCGCGAGTCAATGTTTTGGGTGTGTAAAGATGGCGCACGTGACCTTTCAAATCGCTGCAAAGTGTAATGTAGTCAGCGGGTGCGATATGACTTCCATGTGTAAACTTCTGTGGTTCACTCTAGTCTAGCATGCAAATATATGCGCATGAAACGGCAACACCGCACTGAAACGTCTACTCCCTATTTACTTCATCTTCTGTTTTCCAGCTGGATACTTGTCTCCATATGATTGGTTTGTGATATTTGGTAATAACTTATTCGTTTTACATGGCAATTATGTAATAGCTAAACCCAGTGGACCCTTCCGCCTTAATTATACATGAAACCCACGAACCTAGGCTTTGCAGAATTTATCATTGAGGACATTCTGTGAGTCCCTAATGCACGAAACACGCATTAACACTAGTGCTGGTATTAGTTTTCAGCACAAACTCACCACTAACGTTAGCTGATGGCCCGGTGTGTTTGGTTGAGATAACAACATGTGTTGTTTGAAGAAAACACAGTGTTTAATAGCAGATGTCTAAAATAGGTTGATATTTGCAGCTCTTGTGGCGAAATTCTCTATTGTACTAGTGCCAAGTGGCTATTCACTTGGCAGTTGGATGAGTAACAATATATTGAACTTAGTTTAACACTAAGGTTCCATTATTTTGTCCAAAAAACCCAGAGACCTGGTGTTGCAACCCCCCTCCCCCATTCCATTTTGACATGAAGGGTTTTAAACCAAAAGTAAATGTTTAAAGGGAGGGTGGTCATTTTGAGAGCCTCTGGGTGATTTGCTGGTTCTATGTTTCAAGACTGGACAACCTCAACCTCAAAACAGTTTTTGGGACAAGATAAAACATCTATTGCCAAAATGCTTGGAAGTTAACTGGGAGTCTCCTTATTTATTACAAGGTTCAAAAATTTGTTTTCCATGTGAAATACAGCCAATGAAATTACTCATTGATCTCATGTATGAATTAATCTGTGAGTCATGAATGTGATCGTAAAGCCATCATAAACTCAGGGGACATTTCAGGGGACACCTTTTAATCTGAAGGTCTCCGTTGCCTAAAATCCAGGGACTGTTCCTGGAAGATGGGAAACGCCTGGTCGCCTTATATTACACCAGTCTTCATATGGCAGTTTATTAACCAATCAGTGTTCAGAGTACAAACTTTCCACCCTTTGTGATAAAATCCCAACCCAAGAGTGTTCAATGCAAATTGGCATTACATGATTTGAAAGATTAGGGCAGAAGGTCAAAACCTGCAGCCATGTGTATAATTTATAACATGTTGAAATGTTACTATCGAGTTACATGTCACACATTGCATTTGGATATTTTGATATAAAAAATATGCTAAAAATGTTAAAATTCCTTAAAATATATTACAATAACAGGCACTACCAGTTGAATATATAAGTTAAGATATTTTATTACTTTTTGTGAGAAGTCCATTTGTGTAAGTACTTGCATGGCTTATTTAGTTAGAGTTTAACACAAAGTCACAACCAGTGCGACATGCAGCCTTAAAAGGTAATCAGTATTGATCCCAAATATGTTAGAAAAGTCATTAAATGGTCATTTACACTCTGTTATCAACAATCACACTCAAAGTATTTGCCTCTTGAGATATTCAACTAGTAATTTCTGTTATGCATAAATTAGCAATACTGAAGACCTTTACCTTTTAGAACATGAAAATCAGCTTGTACAGTAACTAGCAATACCTGATTGAAATTTCTCTGTTCCTTTTTGTTTAAATCAGGACCAGCAAAATGGACATCAGTAAATGGTGGTGTCATTCCACCATCAAACTTCTGTTACTCATCAACTTGGCCTTTGCACAGACCCGTATCTTGCTCCAGACTCTGAAGGGTGAAGTCGGCGCAGGAAATTTCACATATTTTAAGCTAACAAAGGAAGGTCCTATCCAACTGGTCGTTAAAACTCTGGAAGGCGACGCAGATATCTACGTTTCAGATTCAACTTCCAAGCCTACGTTTAAGAACTATGACATTCAATCCACTACCTACGGAGATGAGGTCATCGATATTCCAAGTTCTTCCAAAAGACCAGTCGCTGTAGGGATTTATGGTCACCCATTCTCAGATTTAACTCTTTTTCAAATGGATATCTATTGGCTGTTTACAGAGGACAGTGACAAGGAGATGTACTCACATTACTCAGGACTTCCAAGCTTCAGTGAAGAACATAGTGAAGATGAGGAATCTTTGCTTTGGACAATCATAATTAATTTCTTAAAAATTCTCTTGGAAGTTCTCTTTTAGATGTAATATGATACTGTTTTCTTGCAATATTTCTATTTTTCCATTTACAGTAGGTAAAGGGTATATATCATGTTTTTGTTTTTGTTTTGTTTTTGTAATGGAAAACTGTTGAATTGAAATGAATAAGAACTTCATTCTTTTGATGGAATTAAGTACTTTGTTATTAGCCAGGTTTTGATCAGTACTGCTAAGAGGGGAAAAAAGAGGTATTTTTGAATCACTTTGTAATTAATTTAAGGGACTTGAGTCTGTTTGCATACATGTGTATCCATATGATTATTATATTAAGGATGTTAAAGGATGACTTGAAGCAGAATTTTAATCTTGATCTGTTTTAGTCCAAGAATGAGAGGAGTGCCGATCGAGGTTTTCAAGAAACTCACCTTGAAATTCAACAAAATTTGAAAACTCTTGAATGCTCCTCTAACTCTTCAGCCTTTGAAGTACTAGTTTATTTCAGCAGAAAAGTGGTTTTTCTTGGACTCAATTTACATCAATTCATCTGGAGGAATATTTTGTACAAGAACCTTATTATCAATGGCAAGGATAACAATCGTTGATTTCATATCTGATAAGTTTCACTAATTTTTGGTTAATTATTTATGCACATATATGCAGATTAGGTCCCTATATAGCTTATTTTGGAATACTTACTACCGATAGTAATCAACTTTTTGGTTTTTGGTGAAGTTTAAGTTAAAGTAGTATTATCTAAAATATTTCCTATCATTTGAGACTAAAGTTGTGGGAATTGGTTGAAAAATTGACCGAGATATAAGCCTTGAGAGATGATGTCTTCGGCTCCCAAGTGCAGCCCTTAATGTTAAAACATTGTTTTATATATGCTAAAGACTCAACCCAAACAATGTTCCTTTCACTTCAGATAAACAACGGAACAACCTTGGTTGCATTCAGCACCACTTGTCTTCGACAAATTTGTTATGTCTTTGTAAACATGTCATTTTTAGGCCATAACAGTCATGTTTTCTCATTGTGTTTTGTGTTGCATCCAAGGAACTGACCTTAAGAGTCTGTGTGTTAGACTAAATAGTCCAGCCACTTTAATAGATGAACCTCACCTGTTTAAAGGAACATTTCTCAAAAACTTAATACAGTATCATAGAAATACAACCTGGACTGATAGCAGTGTGTTTCTTTATGGTCAGCTCAGGCACGTAGCCAGGGGGGAGGGGGGGACAACCGCCCCCCCCCCCTTGAGCATATTTTGTTTGTATGTTTTTATGATATCGCTAGTAATTTCATTTGCTTAGATGCAACTTTCAAGGCCTGGGAAGTACCATTTCCAGCAAACTAGGAGGCATTTTTGGCCAAAATTTACTTGTGCGCTTTGCGCCAACTCATGGTGGCGCTACGCTTAGATAGTTTGCCAAGCCATTTATACGGCTCTGATAGTTTGCCCACAGTTTGCTCCTCCCTTGGCAAATTCCTGGCTACGTGCCTAGGTCAGCTACAACATATCAACATTAATTATTGTGCCTTTATGCATACTTTTACCTACGAGGTAGTCATCAGATGTACTTGCATGTTGTATCTCCTGTAGAATGGTATAGCATTCTACGATTGGATTCTATACTTCCACATCAGCTTAATATTAAATAAGACAAACTTCAATAATCCTTAATAACAATAAATAACCCTTAATTGACTCTTTTTTGAAGGATTCGAATATGGCAAATATTTAAATGGAAGATAAAAGATGAGATAATAAGAGCTAATAAAAAGAAAGACTCACTGATCTTAAGTACCAAATAATGTTGTATTTTCAATCACTAAATATTTTCAAATACTAAATGGAATCATTTGCTGACTTTTTTTCTTAGCAGTTTTGATGTCTGAAATTTTGGTTTAGTATATAAAGTAATCAACATACACCAAGGTTGTGGGTACAACAATAAAAAAAAAAAAAACTGTTATAAATAAGCCCCAACACATTTGACTTGTGCAGCAAATATCCATTTTGTGTACAGCAGTTTGTTACCAATAACACATAAATTATTCCGGGCTCAAGACTGTTAAACTAACACTGTGAGAGAGATCCCGTTGTTAAGGATGAGCCTAGCCAGTTTGTGTGCTATGTAGTTTGTCACTTCGATTGTTAAAAGGAAAGAATGACTAATACAAGTACAATGAAAAATCTTTTGCCAACATCAGTAATTTGGATGATTTTGTGTATCCTGTGCATATTCTTTTGCTTTAAAATGAACTGTTTTGTATTGATTTTGTTAAAGTTTGGGTGCTAGTTTTGATATCCAAATTCAATAACACCTCAGAATTCAGACTTTTTTTACTGGCTGAATGTCAGTATAGTTTACTGCTTGCCACTACCCCAAAACCAAAAAAAAAAAAAAAAACACAAATTCTGCCAGTATAGACACTTGTTCCTTTGGTACTAATTCAAAGCTGCACGAATTTGATTTTAGGAAGATTTTTTGATATATTAGTGGCCAAATCTGATGAATTCTACTCCTGTAACAAAACACCAACTAGTAAATTCTCAATTCAAAATGCAAAGAAAACAAAAATCATGGGTTGATTAATATTTCATATAAATATGAAAACTTGAAAATATTAAGAGTATATGGAGACATGAGTTACCTTTTTGAATCTTTGGCAAGTCAAAAATTCATGAAGAGCATCCAAATTTCGATCAGTTGTAATTTTTTTGGGAGTAAAATGCTTATTATTTAGGTCACCGAAAAGACAGTTTACTAAAACATGAATCAATGTGGTGAGCAGTTTCTGTCAAAACTCATCTATGGAGTCATCTTCAATATATATGATTGCAATTGTTTTAACCAACAATCCACCTGGGTTTTTTTTCACACAATACCATTCAGTTCTATGTTGCCCACTTTAAATTTGTACTAATAACATGCATATTTTTCAATTGAAAGTTTGTTTTTTCATTTATGAAATGAAAGCTTGCTAATACTGCATTGGGGTAACATATTGTGAGGAAAGGAGAACAGTCTTGTGGAGGGATCCAAGTTGAGGGTACCCCCTCCCTCCACCCTTACTTTAATATTTTTGATTGGAAGGGTATCTATATGAAAGTGGTACATGATTTGAAGCTGAAAGCTCAACCACAATGTTAGTTACAATTTGAATTTCTGTGCTCAAAGAATGTAGCTAGATGTGCAAACCTACAGTAAACTAAAAAAAAAATTCATAACAAATTTATCAGACCTAGTAGTCTGGACATTCAAACTTTCTTTTTAAGTTTTAAAATCCATCTGTATGTTCACACGTAAGATGGAATAAACAGTAATTTCCCTGAGAAATCTGGAGGTCTGACAACCCTCCTTGCAAGTCCACAAAGAACTTATAGTAGTCAGTCAAGGTATATCATCTACCTGTTATGCAATCTCAACAACAGAAAGAAACCAAAGAAGAAAGAAAGTCGTGCAAGCTCAATGAATAATTAAATGCTCATTTATTTTACTGCCAAATGTGTTCCAGTCTTGTTCTATGTTTGAATTTGAAGAAACAAAAGACATTCAAATTTAATTTCTTTAATTTTATGATTTGTATTAATGCATCCATTAACAGATATTGAACGAAAAACGTATCAAAGATGGACTAATCTTTGTTCAAAGTAACTTTACAAATGGAAATAAGAAAAAAATCCAAAAACAGCAAGCTTCAACGGAAAGATATTACAGACAAGTGTGTTCATTGATTTATACAAACGACTGCCAAATATTTGTTCAGGTTATTTAATGAGAAGTCTGAAGCATCTTGCCTGACTGATATGCAAATTCAGCAAAGCCTGCCTTGAATAACACATGATTCACTCAGTGGATATAAGAACGTAATATGATCGAGCAAGATGAAAAATCAAAGAGATTGTAGAGATGTAAAATCAAAGAGATATTTGTAGAAATATCTGAATTCAAGATCCTGTTGTGTCACCTTTAAGTTTGTAGATGTATGGCAGCCTAATTATTCATAATGTCATGATTAAAATGAATTTTCAAACAAGTTTTGGTTAAAGAAATTTAACAAGCTATGTCACAGGTATCTCTGCTGTAAACAGGATGGCAAAAGACAGATTTGACCTATTTGTAAATAATCACTCATTTTAACATAAATGAAATGGATAATATACTTGAAATAGTTGATGACATGCAAATTTATAACCTCAATTTTACAGATGTCAGGTCCAACATTATAGTGCAAATTGTTACAGCTAAAAACGATAAGGCACTCAGATTTACAAAGTAATTTGAAGCAACATATAAACCTAAGTAGTGCAACCATGAATATTGTGCAAAGCAGCTCGTTACATTTCATGACCACAAGAAATATGAAAACGGAAAACTTGACTAATACACATGCATTTTCCCCTTCCTACCAGATATACTAAAGTACAACAACATTCCGTGCGAAATTCCCCAAAAATGTCTCTTCGTTCTGAAGAGCGACCATAAACTGAAGTCTTGTTCTATTGGTCCCGATTGATAGCCTTACAATGGAAAACAAGTACTTTCCTGTTTTTGGATATGCAGCAATTATGGTAATGGTTAATAAACAACTGCACAATTTCTAAACATGTAATCCTCCTTAATTAATGATTGAAATAACAACACCATGCAGAACAAGCTGGTACAACTGAAAGTCTGGGGCAAGTAGCCGTTATGAATGGCATTGTACTTGTGTAGTAACCAAGCCTGGGTCTCTTATGTTGAACATGTCTTTACTTATGATCTGGCTTTAACATCACTGAGTACAGACATCCAGTCGTGAGATTACAGGTGGAGGAAGAGAGTGGTCCAAGTCAAACATTTTGCATCCCTGTTTAATAGTGCATGTCACATATTTCTGCCTTCTCATTTGCATATATGTAAAGTAAGCCATCTGTTTCATGAGCATCTTTTTGACGGATACCAACGAATTACAAATGTTCATTACTTTATTATTATTACCTTAGGCCTCTGCAAGTCAGAAAGGTTTCTAGGCCTGTTGCTACAACCTTGATGTACTGTATACTTAAAAAATAACCAAATTTCTTGTGCCCCCATAGAGCAAGACGTCAATAATGTACCTTGGGTCGCAGATATGATGTGCGACAGATTGTGCAAATACTACAACCAGCTGCTTTGAAGGAAGATTTTACACCAAAAATATCAAAATGAAGGTAAAATATACAACCGCCTATTTCCTAATAGGCAGCATAGTGAGTCTGCTGTGGTGTGTACAATTGATACCTTTAATTTCTGTAGATCAACAGAAATTGACTGGATGATTACACACAAACATTTTCGAGAGAGGAAATCAATATTAATTAGAGAAGGGGGTGGTTGGGATGAGGGGTGAGGTTAAAAGCAATGAACAAGATGATTACACGTATTGCATTCCAAGAACTAAGCTATCCAACCCTTGATACTAGCAGCGATTCCTGTATGACCATTTCTTTAAGAGAGGAGAGGGAGAGGAAGGGGGGGGGGATGGGGCAACACCCAACTTTAAACACACTCGAGATCTCCTGGAATACTACTTTTGCATTTTAATTTACCTTCATAGCAGGTAGTATTAAAAGAATAAACAGTGGTCTTTAACTAATTGGTGTTCGCAGGTTAGCTACATTCACCCGCAGCCGAGTCAATTTTTAGAGGTAAAGTCAATTTTGAGGTAAGTTGAATGTCTTTTTATAATTTTATAACAAGTTTCAAGGCAAGTCAATCTTTCTTTCAGAGATCTTCAAAGATTTCTTCTAAAATATTAGAACAACAACTGCCACTACAAACTCTACAAAATGTGACAATTTTTTGTGGTCAAATACTTCAAAAATTGAAGCCTTAGTCATTGCTGCAAGTTGTGTACAATCAGCTATCATTAGATTCAAACATTTTTGACAACAGCCAGTGCAAAACAATAAATGTTGTAAAAATTTAAACTTTGAAGCAACAAAAAATATTGCTTTACCACACCAAAAAGGTTACCATATATTAAGTTGAAATGACTTAAATTTGTAATCGACATTGATGTAGAGAATATGTTACAATTGCTGGCCATTTCCGAATTTAAAAAAAAAAAAAAAAATCAGGTTTTATAGAATGTTATCTGTAGCACCAAATTTAAAAATTTCTGTTACCAAGCAACAAAACACAGACTAGAACAAAAAGAAAACATTAGGAAACAATTTTACAATTTACCTAACTCTTCAAAAAGAACAAAAAAGAGTAACTTTGGAAATTCTTGAAATATTATGTACATAAAGCTATTTTGCAGTTTAAACATGTACTTCACACCTTTAAGTACAGCCTTAGTTGGTGTGAGAGCTTCAAATGTTTTTACGTTATATTTTTTTAACTCAGAAGAAACATTTCACAGTATATCACAATTGGTTTCAATCATTCTTTTTACAATAACATCATGTGAGTCTCGACACAAATGGCAAACAGGCTACAACTTGGTTTTCTGACAATTTGAAGCTTCCGGTCAAGGCATTGTTAAAAGCATTTAATTCATGTACAAACAATATTACCAAATTTCCCAACCACGACAAGTAATATTTTCGTTTATGACAGTGAAAGCGTGTTCTTACCGAGGGTACTGTTATTTTTTGAAATTGTATATTTACATGACTGACATTATTCTACAACTGACTGCTTACATGTTTGAACAAGTGTATTATCATAGTACAGCCTACTTGCTCCACTTATACGGGACTGACAATGTCCAAGCTAATTTGGAGTATAAGTTCACCTGTTTGGCGCCCATATATGAGGTTGCGAACTTTACTAAAATGCGTGCAAAAATACCTTCCTAAAAGCTTCTGCTTCCTCGACTTTGTCAATAGTATTGTATAGCATTCGCAAGAGCCACGTCAGCTAATGGTTTGTGTTAATGACACGCAGATGTCTGAGGACGAGAACAAGGGAAGGGAAGAGGGAGGAGGGTGTAGCGAAAGCAGTATACGTGGTTGACAATCAGTCAAGATTTTGTTGTCATTCTCGATAATTTGGCGTCTCAGGTGGCATAACTGCGTTGGATGGTCAACAATCTTCACCTCTGCGTTGGACTGACCTGTGGTGAACGAGGACCTGGGGGGGCAAAAAGTAAAAACGTGTCAGCTTGATACCATCTGCTAGCAAGAGGAATTCACTCTTACAAGTGACCACCTTTCATGAAAGATTACTTTAATAGAGAAGCTAATGATCAGCAGCTCATTTGACTATGTTAGCTGAGAGTTAATAGAATACAATTTAAGTTTCTTTGAAGTTTCTGATTAATACAGTTTTAGTTAACTTTGATTCCATACACTTCTTGAATATAGGACTATATAGTTTGAATTTTGTAGTATACTCTTTGTAATTATGAGGTCAGTATATAAGGTGCTTTTGCACTAGATCCGGATCAGATCTCGACGTCAGGATCTGATCCTAAAGAGCTGGGGAAATACTTTATGTTTTGTATTGGTTGGTTTCTTGTTTATGATAGCAATCAAACTAGAGAAATTGTAAGAATCTTTGTTAAACTCACCTTGTTGTTGTTGGCCAGGGAGTGAACTTGTGGAACCAAGAGGACAGAGTATTGTATATCCCACTGAGAAGAAATAAAATGAATGAAAAATATTTAAATTAAAACTTTCATACAGAGAGAGAGTGCCACGGAGGGGGGAGGGGCAGGGAGAATGTGGTTATAAAGATAAACTGCTTCTTTACTACAAGAAAGCATCTGTATTAAGTAAAAAGCAGAAAGGTTTGAGGGTCCAATGTTTTAATCTTAGCTAGTTAGGCTCTGAAGACAGCTTTATTTTAGAGCAACAATAGATCCTCAAACTGTGTTTTGGACAAATTTAAAGTTTTTAATTTGAATAGATTGGTGATGTAGGAATAAATGGACATCTCTTTATACCCATCATTGATCACTGCAAATGTAAGATATACTCAGTCCAACTTCACTTTTAATGACTGTTATATATGTAGCACAACCAAGGGCTTTTACTAGAAGAAACATCCTAATGCATCAAACCTGTCAAAAGAGGTACACATTCGGTCATTAGCTACCATTTACGTACAATATTTGGCAACATTCACGTACCTTTAAGAACAGACACACCTTCTTCCTTTCTGAACAAACCACACAAACAAGGTGACATCCATGTAATGAGCAAGTATATAAAGCAAGAAAACAATTGCAAACAATGACAAGCTTTGACTTACTAGTATCTCTGGGGGGACAAGAATCACAATCAGTACCCCAGCCTACACCCCCACCACAACAACACTGTCTGTAGGAGACCCTCTCAGCGATGGGATTGGTGCAAACGTTAGTAGAGGGCGACGCTCTGCCCCAACAAGTGTCTATCAGCATGTCAACTAGACTCAGGTCACCGCCGCCTTCTCTATCATCTTCACTACTTATTATCTCTGGTGAAGGAAGGAAGAAAAAACACAACGATATCAACTATTAAGTGAAGGTTGAAGCTAGCTGGCAATGACGACGATGTCGAATCTTAAAACAAAATGTTCTGCTAAAGAGGTGGAATTTTTCACTGTACCTCTCTGGTCTTCAGAGATCTCTGCATGGTTCTCACATCATTCATGTGAGATAATTTACATGTTAACCTGAACCCTGGGTCTGAACAGACAAGAGTTACTCTGAAAGTAGATTTATCAGGTATTGCAGGTTATATGTAATGATATACCACCATCTTTCACTGTCTGCATTAGGGCGCCAAGCCCTTGCAACAGGTCAGTTCATTGTTACTGCTATCATGATTCTCCATCTCTTAGGTAGAGGTATAATGACAACACTCTCTGCAGGCAAAATAAAAAGCCTTTACAACCACAAAGCAAACACACACACGAATTGAAAAATGACACACCTGAAATGAAGACCTCTTGAGTAACTGACTAACACATCTTAAGGACACACAAATGTGTGTTTCACATAATACACCTAGTGATACTTGCCTCCTCTGTTTAGTTTCATTGTAAAATATTGAGATATCTCCCCCCCCCCCGGAAACCAAACAAATTCTTGTGCTGGGCATAAAGGATGCTCTTAATCCTCCGGATCCTAATATGGTGTCAGTGTTATGAGTAGACTTAACCTGTCACCTATGGGTCAGAAGTTGACCAGTGACTGCCATTTTGAACAGAGCATTGTGGTCAAATGGCATTTAAAGCAATGGACAATAGATCAAAGGATTGTAGGTTTGAGTTCTGGCCAGATCACCACCTTGTGTCCTTGGGCAAAGGTGTTTCATATACATCACCCTCTCTTCACCCAAGTGCATAAATGTAACATAACTTGTAAATACATTTGTGGGGAGCCAGTTTATTGCTGTAACATGTGTGAAGTGCCCCATGGGACAGGTAGATGGGGCGCACTGTGCAAACTTTAGTGTGTGGATGTGACAAGTTACCAATGACCAATGGTTAATATCTGTGGTCATGTGAAAAGGTCTTGATCCAAGACTGTAATCCTTCAATTTTAACCGCTTTAATTTTGACAATTAGGGCTTGAAAGTCAACAACCAAACTTCCAAGTGAGAGATTATTAACCACAAGTATTTCCATAGTCCCTTTAAATGTGGACTGAGATAGATTGTCATACATCCAGCCATATCATACAAGCAGCCATGACATGCTAACCATCAACATGTTACCTTTATCAGAGGAAGGCCCAAGGCTGTCTTTTAATCATTTATCTTTCAGAAATTAACAGATCTTCAATACCTCAGCTAAATTCTACCCAAACCACAATCAAGACCTACTTATACAATAAGAATGCACCAATTTAGTTGGCAGGGGTTAGCATTATTCTCACCGATACACCGTCTTCCCGAGGAGTCTAGAACCAACGGTTCCTGACATTGGCATAAGAATGACCCTTTCTGGTTGATGCAAGTACCCATCTCGCAGACTTCTCCCATTCCGTGACACTCGTCGATATCTGTGGAATAAAGTATTAGAGAAATATAAATGCAGTCAGGGAGAGATTGACACCATGAGTTTAACTCAACGCTTGTCAAAGTCTATGAATAATCCAAGCAAAATATCACCGACCAGATTCCTGGGTATCTCACGACTAATGTGTTACTATTAAATCAAGAACCATTACTATATTCTCTTTAACTCAGGAGAACAATTTTCCCTTCAGTTTACAATAGTGTCCTCAAGAAATCTGTATGGGGGGAATAAAAACACAATGTTTGAATGGTAACCTGCCTATTAAAGTAACCTGTAGAGGAAATGAAGATGGTGGGAGGTGTAACCTTCTCAAGCATTAATCTGTACGGGAAAGGGTGGGAAACGGGCGGGACGAGGTGGGAAGGAAGCACATCTTATTATGCTGGTTTCAGAAGGTTTATAGCTTAAATGCATAGTGTAATTTGTAGTCATAGGCCACTGTCATTACCAGAGGTCAACCAAGGTCAACAGGATCACATATGGAGCAAGAGGATTAGTTTAGCTTAAATGTCCTAAGTAATATTCATAATTAGTTTGCAGATACACACTTTATATCTTCCCACATTTTCAACCAGCAAATTGGATTCAAATTTCAAAGTTAAAGGAGCTTTTGTTCATACAATTCACTTATGATTTAGTAATAGTAGGTAAATGCAGAGGCAAATGGTGAATTAAATGTTCATTGCCATGGTTTGCTCTTTTTTTTTTAAATATGTCAATCTCAAAAATTAGTCTATAAAATTTCAAAACAAAAAAGTGGTGCATTCAACCGGCGTTAAGCTCCGGTGCACACTACCCGACCAATGACGACCAGACCATCATAATGGGGAAAAGATTTTGTGAGTACCCCCTCCCCCCTTCATCTTAATTATTAGATCTACTTCAAGTCTTGTTTACCCATTAGTCACTTTGCACAATATACCACTGATTACTACCAACGTAAACCAGTGAATGAAAACGAAAGAAAAACAACAACATTGGGTTGTTAATTTTAAATTTTTTAAAATAACCAATATGAAGAAAAAATGATTAAAAGTTAGTTAGAGCAAAAAGCCTTATGCTTTTTCTTCAATTTTTATACATTTTTTTTAATCAACCTTACAAAATATTATTAAAGGAGGTTACAAAAACTTCCATGAGCATATTTCCCTCACTTTGTTTTTATTTTTCGTTTTGCCCATGTTCAAATTTGCCTCTTATTCTTATATAAAAAAGCGCTTATTCCGATAGAATATGATTATTCTTTTATCAAAACGCTACTTTTTGGGGTTAAAATCCCGCTGCTGTTGGTGCTAACCTTCACAAGCTGTGCCATCCTCTGACAGGAGGAATCCAATTACACATTGGCACATGAAGCCATTCGGGGTATTCACACAGATGCCGTCATGACACAACATCCGCTCCTGGCAGGCATTAGAGGTCTCTTGGTTAGTTTGGGAGGGATTAACAACAGGGAATCCTTGACCTGGTATACCTGTAATGTAAAGGTGTTAGTAACATGTTAAACTTGGTACAAGCTCATTCGTAGTAGTTGGGTGGGGGGAGGGGAGGGTGCTGACAAACCCAGACGTGTCTCCATTTGACAACATTGACTTGGGTTCTAGATATGTGTAAACTCTTCACCAGAAATGAGATGAGAGAAATAATGCTGAAAAAAAAGTTTTGGAATTATTTTCAAAATGTTGTAATTTGATATCTTAATTTTTTATTAGGGTGGGGGGAGGAGGGGTAAGCATGGCAAAAGGCAATATCTGTCCAGGTTTGTCAAGCATCCCTCAAATGATATTCTTCATTTCAATTCTGCAATTGGTCAAGCCTTTAATTGGGTTCATTGTTCAGCATTGATCACAATGTAGCAAGAAATAACAAAGCATAAAGGATGCAATGCTTTCAATAAGTCAAGAAAACACAACAATAAACATTGTTTTTTTTTAATCAAGCATCTAAAAATCGATATATTTCTTTGTAATTTTTCACCCAGTATGTTTTGACTGGGTTCAGTAATTAGTATCCCCACAATGTAGTCACAAATAGTATTGAGGATGCCAAACTCCAAAGAGAGGTCAAGAGTATTTTTTTTTTTCTTAAAAAATTAATTTTTATTTTCTGTATCTGCTTTGATTTTTAAATGAATCTCCAAAGAAAACCTTCAAAATTCCATGACAGAATTTGGCATGAAATGATGGTCAAGTGAAATGAAATTGCTTTTTATATAATTTTGTTTAAGACAAGGAAACTAGTAGTCAATATATGATAATATTTTCTAAAACCATTTTCTGCCTTCTTAATCCATATATGATTTATGAAAGAAACATTATCTTGGGAAAATTCAAGCCAAGAGATGCAAAGGCTGTCCGACAGATTTGACAAAAGAACGGTTGTGAGTGACTTTTCATGTGGCATGATTTTTAACCTTTGCTGGAATCAACTGGTTTTTAGCATCAGCATAAAGTATTTTCAAATCAAACAGAGGAGATGGAAAAAAGGGTTAAAAAGAACATAAATCATATTTGGATTATTTTGCTCTTACAAATGCAAAACAACATTTTCATAATATAATAGATAATATTTGCAATAAATAGTTAAATACTCCAGCAGAAGAAAAGTGGTGATATTATCAATGAAAGCATAATTGTAACAGTGTTTGGCATCACAGAGACCTGGCGTGGAAAGTATAGAGCAGAAGACAGCTAAAGCTGAACATGAAATGCAGAAGCAAAGCAAACAGACATTTCGAGACTTTTTCTACCCACTGCCTCACCCAATTTTCATTTTTTACATTTCTAAATTCAACCAGGCATTATAGAAAGAGTTCAAGTGATCCTGAAGAAAAAAATATCTTTTCCTTCTGGAACCATAAAACCAAATCTGTAAAAAAAAAATGAAGTGTTAAAAAACGGGAGGGGTGGAGGGTACCCCACATTATTCTATCATATTTTCCTTTTAAAAACTGTACTTTGCTGTTCAGTTATCAATGATTCCAGTCACCAGATCAGAGATTCAGAGGGTACCCAGAATTGCAACCATAATACCTGCATATTTAGAGTGACTTAAGTCCATTTTAATTTCACAGGTCTTGATTAAGTTCAGTCTTAGCTAAAGTTACATGAACATCTGGGGTTATGGGTTAACTTTTTCCTGTAAGCAATACACTCAACCACTGAGGTGCAAAGAATTAGTTAAGTTGACGGAATTTCAAGCTGTGTACAATTTCCCCGAATACAGAGTTGTCCTGGTCACCACTTTGTACAACAGGATATAAAGTTGACACTTCTAGGTAGGAGTAAAATAGCATAAAATAGCACCAAAGCAGTGATATAATAACAAAGAAACAGTAAATAATGAAACATTATGAGAAATACAGAATTTGACATAATAGAGCAAAAAAGAAAGAAAAAAGATGAAATATTATGACATTATTTAAAGGAATGAGTGATTAAATATTTATTTTTAGGTACAGTATATATGTTTTATTTCCCGAAAGCTATGATCTGATACCAGTTATATTAAATACACCAAGATATGATGCAATTATGATATGCGTACCTGAGTAAGTGAGTACTAAATGATATTGAGTAGAGAACTATAATAATGTTAAGTTCCTGTAATAATAGAGTTTGCATGAATAAAGGGTAATAAAGGGTATTTAAGTGTATTAAAGGGTATTAAAGGTTTGCTGTCTTCTGTAACATAATGTACAGTGTATTGTTTTGGAGGGTTTTTAAAGACTCCCTGAAATAATTCAAGCATGCTGATCTGAACAATGACTTCACAGAGAAAGAGAGAAAAAACAAAATCAGAGAATAAGCCTTTGATGAATGGCCATGAATATTTTAGATCCATGCTAAGTTTTGATTATTTTCTTTTTTCGAAAATATTTCCTACAACACAAATATTTCAAATTCCATAAAAGTTCTGGTTCTGCTCTGATCATATATGATCGATTCATCCGGCATGTTTGGGATATATTTTATTATTTAACCGTTTAAAAAGGTAAAAGGAAATTTGGTAGCTTTTACCCTCAGTCTCGTGTATCGTCAAAGTCATAACAATAGTGATCTAAATATGTGACAGTATTTTGAGACGCCGTTAACAAATATGTTGGAGTGTTCTACGTGCGAAATTTAACAATTTTTGCAAAGGGTATGCAACTCTACAATGAAGTGCAATCTGTTACGGTTAAACCCACTTTGCCTTTAACTTGTTTCTTCTTAATAGAGGGTACTACAGTTACAGAGAAACGACAGCCGAGAATTGTTTGGCTATACAGTATTCCGACAGTGATCTCTAGATTAAACATCCTGTGTTCTAGAAACAGAGCTATCCAGCGACTACCTGGTGGTGATCAGTGGCGTAGCTAGAGGTTTTGGCACCCAGGTGCAAGAGAAGAAAATTGCGCCCAATTATAATATTGTGAAATAAATTCCTGACAACATACATCAATTTGGTCATGTTTTTCTAAAAGGTGCCGATTTTTTTACTCTCATTCACTCATTTCAGGGCCTCCAAACCCGGCGCCAAGGGCACGTGCCCCCCTTGACCCTCCCTAGCTACGCCACTGGTGGTGATCACTAAATAGCCATTTCTCTACTGGGGCACCAGTCAGAAGTCACAGTACCATGCACATTGTGCAAATGAGAGATCATCACCTTAATTGCATTTTGATACTACCCAGAATGGGACGGAGAAAGGATGTTGAGGGAAATTCAGCTTTATGAAGGAGCTGAACACTGACTGGGAAGTTATACACCACTTTGAAAACAGCAGAACAGGATTGGAAAATTAACCTCAGGAATTACACCAGGATATGTCTTAATGATTGATGGGAAAAAATGGACACCAAAACTTTCCAAAATGGTTGCTTAATTTCATGGGAAACGACTCTTTCTAATGGAAAGACAAGCAAGCGTGTCAACTACTTGAAGATGTACTTGATCGTGAGTGAATAAAACTGAAGGGGAAAATAACAAATTAGTCGTGAAAGAAGAAATGCACAAAACGAAAAGAAAAAAGAAATAGTGAGATTTTCATGTCCGAAGAAGAAAAATATTACAAAAGTGCATAAAAATGACAGAAAAACATCAATACACCACAAGAAATAGTGAACGTGTATGCAGAAAGATATATGTAAATATGAGGGATGATGTGAGGTGATTAGGAAACACAGCAACCGATGATGGTGGTTATGTGCAATCGATAGGTCACCAGAAATGCAAAGAGAAGAGAAGAGAAACAGAGCGATGGGATTGGAGGAGGTATTTTAGCTTACTCTGGCAGTTCAATGTACTCCTATCATACCAAAAACCAACAGGGCACAGACATCTGTAGCCCACGGTGAGGTCCTGGCATGCAGCACTACGGCCACATATATTTGGTATCTTACACTCATTAATAGCTGGGAAAAAGGAAGCAAAATTTTCAGGTCAAAAGTAAGTAAAAAAAAAATTGGATTGACAAAAGTTAAAGTCGTTCACTTTTTCCACACTTTTTACTTTTGGCTCGGTTACCCAAAAAAAGAGAGCAATATTTGAGGTATACAGAACCCAAAAATGGTGGAATTTTTTTTTTTTTAATGTGGGTTTGTTTTGGGTTTTTTTTTTGCAGGATTAAAGGAAGCCAGTTTGAGGTCAAACAGTAAAGATGCACAACTTGAAATAACCAAAAAAATTCATTTAATTTCAAACATGGAAAAAAAGAATGAGGATGCTGGGCACATTTGGTTGTAAAACTACACCAATGAAGGTTAGTAAATGTAATTCGTACATGGTTGGTAGGTTAGGGAATAGGACATGTCCTTCAAAATTCAGCAAGCAATGTTGGACAGGTAGAATGTTCAATTGGAGAGAAAGGGGATTGAGGTGGTGGTGGGGGGGGTGGGGATGAAGGTGGTAATTGATGGGGGGATAAATTAAACTATTCAAATTCATGAGCACTAAATTAAACTATTCAATTCATGAGCACTTTTCATCATTAATAACAGTTGGCAATTTGCAGTTGCCAAAGTGGACACTTTCACCCAATCCTATCCTATTGAGGATGTACCATTAATTTAATGTAAACCTTATTCAGCGAGATGCAGACGTTATGGGAGTTGTCTTTTCTTAGTTTTTAAATCTTAAATATTAATTCCACAGCATTAAATCAAGTAAAAGAGCGTTTTGGGTATATTATGCAATGACAACATTGCCTACACTGATCAGAGAAACTTAAACAATACACAAAAGTTCCACTCAATTGTCATTCTTGTTTTGTCTTATTTTTCCATTCTTTTTTATCAAACATCAATTCTTTTTATCAAACATCACTGAACGTATCATTCCCATTCGGAATTATAACCTACTATAGTATATGAACCATTAATTGAATTAAGAATCTTCAGTTCAGGCTAGTACATCATTACATGTAACATATAAACCATAGGGAATCAAAACAAAGAATCACTGATTGACTCATGGGAACCTTTGAAGATAACTTACCGAGGCACTGACGCACAGTCAAGTCAAATTCATAGCCGCTGGGGCAGAGACATTCTAGTCTGGTACCCTGAAAGCTACAGGTACCATTTCCACACACTCCAGGATTCCTGGAACATGTATCAAAAGCTGCAAATAGATATGAAGATATGATTTCTGAAAATTGGTCTCACGTAAGATGATTCCAATACCTACATTTTCCCACAACAATGTCACAATAAAGAGGGGTAGCATTACTGATGGCATATAACTGCACATAAAGTAAATGCAACAACAATATTAGGTGAGACTTACCCATACATAATTTGGTCCTATAGTCAAATTGTTGTCCATCTGGGCACTGACATTCATACGATCCCACCAGATTCCTACAGCGCCCGTTTCCACAGACCATAGGGTAGCGACGACATTCATTCAGATCTGTCGAACGATAAAAACATTGCGTATTTAATCATCATTGTCCTACATTTTCCAGTTCTTGCATCTCGGACAACCTCAGGTATCCTCTGAGATGCGACATAAAATATTGGATATTTTCATAGTTTTTCATATATCCTACTCACCAGACACAGTAACGAGCTTATAACGTGCTGTGTATCGACAAACAATGTTAACATTTGCAAACAGGTTTGTTAACACAATCAGAATTCAATCTCCTAAGCAGAACACACACTACATCATCTCATCAACACTCCTCTTTCCATAAACTCGCATGCACCCTTGGTTGTTAACCATACTACCTCCCCATTCCCTCCTCCTCCTCCTCCTCCTCCACCCACCTACATTATTCTTTCAGCTTAGTTCAACCTCTGCTTTATCATGCTTATTTAAAATCCATTTCCTTTGTTCATCCTCTTCTCAGTGTATCTGCTCCTTGTATAAACCCCATGCATGTAACTAAATAGTTATTAGCACTAACTTGTGTGTACATGTGTGTGTGTGTGTAGGCCTTATAATAGATCTGATTTATAGGGCTGAATATGCATTAGAATGCACCATTTCACTGTTAAAAATTGTCTTTAACACAGGCTTCATCAATCTCAGGGCCCACACTCCCTCCATTTAAAAAAATCCTGCATCCGCCTGCACTTGGATCCACCTGCACATCCACCTGCACATCCACCTGCACATCCACCTGCACATCCACCTGCCTTTACATCATGAGGTATCTTGATTTCTTCCTTTATCCCCTTCTTCAAATAAATTGTTTTACAGAAGTCTGTGTCAAGTTGTATTTTCAAATTGACCCTTGACATGTCATGAGAAAACACTTTTTGGAAGATTTTACTTGTGGCTAAGTTTTATAACATCCAATTCAAACTTGACAAGAGTTTGGAGAATTTTCATTTCAGATATCATAGCTTCTAAAAAGCATATTCTTATTACTCATTTATATATTTATTACTCATTTATATATTTATCAGTTGGTTAGTGTCGAAGGTTATTGGAAGTATGAATGAATCGTTAAGATTTTTCTCCTTACCATTAGATCACCGTTACATGAACCAATTACCGATGGTATGTTAATCAATGAAGAATCAATTAATTGATTGAAAGTACATCATAACCAAATGTAAATGAATCATTGGGATTACTGTTGGCACAAATGCCCAAAAAACACACAACAACAAGAAAAGCAAAAACCAACAACAAACTTTCATAAACAAAGAGGCATAAACAACATAAAATCAGTCAACAGCCTCACGTAGTGTTCTGAAAGTTGAGTGATGGAGACACGGGTACCTCAATTAAGTGATCTTGTACCAAACTATGCAAAAAGGCAAGTCCTAAACCAAATCTGTCTGGGTTTTTTTGGGGGGCGGGGAAGAAGGAAAAGGTTTGCACGTGGTGGTAGAGACACTTAATGGAGTTAACATTAAATATACTAGGATGAAATGGAAATGAATATGGCTGACAACAACTGACAAATACCATCAATTTCATTCCCTGATATATTCTCCTGAACTTATTGCAGCTGTTTGATTCGTCAGTTTTCTGAATTTACTGCTCCCACAACTGTTCCCCCCTCCCCCCTTCTTCCACTCAAAAACAGTTATATCGTTTTGACTGAAAACCCATCAAAAAGCCTCCCATATTTCTATTTGCTATTTGAATCAGCTGCTAATTACTTGAATCCAAGCTTGGCAATAATCTATAGCTTCTCTTGAGATTTTCATATGCTAAATTTAGGTTATAAAGTAATTAACATGATATGCCAATTAGGCTATAAGGTAATTAACATGATATGCCATATTAGGCCTATTAAGGTAATTTAATATGATATGCCAATTAGGCCTATAAGGTAATTAACATGATATGCCAATTAGGCCTATCATATGCCAATTAGGCTATAAGGCTAAAATCAACGTTTAGCTTGTAGCAATGATTTAACAGTAGCCTCCTTACCAGCACATCTCAAGGACTTCCTCCTAAATGTGTAGCCTTCTGCACACTTACACCTGTACAAGCCGGGAGTGTTCTCGCAGATGCCAGCCCCACACTTGCCGGGGTACCTGACACATTCGTTGATATCTACGAGGATGGAACATTGACGATGAGGACGAAGAGACACGGCCACATGAAACATCATCGATGAAAAATATAGAGAATGTGTGGATGGATGAGACATAGAAATATGACTGTTAAAGATAACTGGTATAGAAAGAAAATGTAGTAGGGTGAAAATGAAAATTGAATGATTCCACTCGAGATGGCTGTGTTAATGTAAATGAAAATGTGACCTGCTAGGTGAGAAGTATAGAAAAAAGTTGAAAGAGTATGGCAACTCTCTTGAGGTGAAAAGTGAGTATTTTCAGCCCAGACAGGGCTTTTTAAACTGAAGAACAGTGTGTTATGTTGTCAAAGGGAATAAAAAATCATTTGAAGAATATTTAATTTGAGTTAAATATCAACTGTATCAATGGATAAATGGAGATGGCTGTGCGAATATGTATATGACAAAATGTGATTACTTTGTAAGAACTTGAAAAGTTGTAAAGTAGAAAAGATATGCTAATGTTTGATTGATGGATTCGCTCACGCCCATTCACTTCCATTTTAGGATATAGAAACACTGGCTACCACAAATCCACGAAAGTATCTTTCTCTGGATTTACAAACACACGAGCAAAGGGGAACATTCGTCTATGCGAGTCTTATAATTCTTTTATTATGACTTGTTATTGACACTGGTGTGGGTTTCAGAGGCATAAATGATGGTGTTAGTTCACCTTGGTTGACTACGTGAACACTTATCCTTCCTTACCGATGCAGAAACCGTGCGGAACCGAGTACTCTTCTCCCTGAGGGCACGAACAGTGATAGCCGCTCTCCGTGTCCACGCAGGTCCCGTTACCACAGACGTCGGACTGAGTCTCACAGGAGAAGACACGTACGATCGCAGGGGGCTGCTTGCTCTCGTCGAATCTAGGTACACTTTGAGGTAATTCTTCAGCTGTAAGTGGAAAAATGGAGACCCCAGTGCACTATTTCTCTATTTAAATATTGAGGTGACCCACTAGACAGATGACAGCGCAACATGCCAGAAGAATCAATCCCCAGAATATAAATAAGCTGTTTAATTTCAATATGATGGGAAACAGTTTATACAACTTTTTCTTTTTTAGATTCAACTTGACCCTAATAGACCCCCTTGACCTTTTCAATGAATACAAGGCAAGAGAGAGCTGGCAATGATGATAGCGAGTCAGCAGAGACAAAGGGAAATAAATGCTTACGTATACAGAGGCCGCTCAAGAGATGAAGTCTGAACCCGTCATGGCAGACACAATGATAGCTGCCCTCGGAATTCACACAGGTACCGTTCCCACAGATGCTGGTAAATATCTGGCATTCATTCTTGTCTGTGTTATGAAATGAAATAAAGCAGGCAAAATTGCGAGATAAGACTCATGACATTATTATAGTAACATTCATTGAAAGATTGTTTAAAGTGAATTTTAGCTGATTTGGATTTATAGAGCATACTCTGTATGATGAAGTGAGGAGAAACGGCAGAGATTATCACTGACATGGGTAAGCAGATGGAGATTCTTTTGGTGAACAGTTTATTCAAACAATTAAAGAAGCAATGATTTCTCCAGTTGAAAGACATCATAATATTACGGATATGACAGCAGACTTGGACAAGTCTAAACTATGACATCACAAAACCACATGAGTGGCAATTTTTTGTTTCTTAAAAATGTCCATGATTACTGCACTGTTTATTTTTAACAGCTTTGAATCTCTGAATCTAAAATACTGTACCTTTTAATACAACTTACTAATTAACACTGTTTTCATTTTATATACCCTGAAAATATGGCAGAAAAAAAGAAAAAAAAAAACGGAATGTATCAAATTGTACATCTAAGTGGCTAAACGACATCTTACACAGCCCCCTGACATGACTTTCAAACCATCGTAATTCTCAAACAGAAAAAGATCTTTCTAATTTTTGTTTGTATTTTGTAGGGCTTGATCACCTTAAGCATCTTTGTCATTTTAGGTTAAGACCATGATTAAGTTTACTGCTCCTTAAATACCATCGCATTTTAAGCTGCTTATAACCAGAGTGTCCAGCATATATTATATATGAGGGTATTAAATCCAAATTGACATCAATTACATTCCACAATACTGACCTTCACAGACACCCTCTGAGCTGTAAATGAAACCCTCCTGGCAAAGACACTGAAAACTTCCTACAATATTTCTGCAGATTGCGCTGGGATCGCCACATATGTTGACGTAATAGTCACATTCATCCAAATCTGTAACAAAAATGCCAAGAAAAAAAAAAACACAACAAACAATTAGCTGATTGATGGTTTCATGTTTTTGACTACTTCAAATGTCTAAAACATAAAGGAAAATACTTAATGGTCTCCTTTTACCATACCCGATGCTGGATTTACAACGTATGGAGCCCTCTGGCACTTTAGCAAGGTTTGTAGTTAATAATAATAATAATCAGCAGTTATTTTTACGACGCTTAAGCGACCACAAATGTGGGAGAAACCTGCTAGGGCTTAGGACTAGGACTTACATGTTGCGTGGCTTCCAATTAAACCATATAACCAAAATTTGGAATCTTCTTTTCAATTAAGAAAGTCATTTCAGATGGGAAAACCGTAGATTTATCTTGGATGAAAAACACACCTTGCTATGACCCGGCCAGGTATCGAACCCAGAACCTCCCAGATTGCCAAGCCTCATTGCTTCAAATGCCACCGCTTTTATCCACTCTGTGCCCACAGTACCAATTACTTATCAATATACGAAGAAGGTATGTTTCTTTCCTGAAAGTGCTCAGAAAGGCCCCACGACCTTGAGGACACTAGCCTGATCTGCCTTAATATGTCACCGATGAGACCCATCTGTCCCTTTCAATAAACTTGAGTCATTATGTAGCCTAAAATGAGCTAGACAGATCAAAAATGGTCACTCATGTTCAAACTAACAAGCAAACTCTTTTACTGCCACCAATTAATGCATCCTATTGTTTAATCGAATTCAACACTCCTCAACGTTCATGAACATGTACAATTAATGTTTTCTGGACTCATTAAAGCTGACAGCACATGGACAGGCCTATGGAAAGTAAAATAATGGTATCACACCCCAGTGGTTTATTTCCCCTCTATTAAACTTACTATGAGGTGTATGATTACTGTCATCAGATATGCCAGAATGCAAGAAAAACTGGTCACAAACAGCCACACATGTTGCCAAATTTTGATATGTTTTTCACCATAAAGGTCCAAGATTCCCAAAAACCCTTTAATAGATAACTACTTTCGTTACAATTAAACAAGTTTGAATGAAGTAAAGAAAAGCTTGCAAACAGTCCTTTTGGACACACTGGCAGTAAATAGCATTCTGTTAAAGTGTTGGGTAACACTGATGGCCTTTATAACAAAGAAACAACCACCCCCCTTCCATCACTGCAACCCTCCCCCACCTTTATCATCTGTAAATAGAAAAACCACACCCCTTTCATCACTGTACCCCTCCCCAACCATTGTCATCCGTATAGAAATTCTTGCAAGCTTGACAGCTCAGTTGTCAAGCTTGACCGCTGACATCTCAGTTGTCAAGTTTGACCGCTGACATCTCACTTGTCAAGTTTGACAGCTTACATTTTAGTTGTCAAGCTTGACAGCTGACATCTCAGTTGTCAAGCTTGACCGCTGACATCTCAGTTGTCAAGTTTGACAGCTTACATTTTAGTGTCAAGCTTGACAGCTGACATCTCAGTTGTCAAGCTTGACCGCTGACATCTCAGTTGTCAAGTTTGACAGCTTACATTTTAGTTGTCAAGCTTGACAGCTGACATCTCAGTTGTCAAGCTTGACAGCTGACATCTCAGTTGTCAAGCTTGACCACTGACATCTCAGTTGTCAAGTTTGACAGCTAACATTTTAGTTGTCAAGCTTGACAGCTGACATCTCAGTTGTCAAGCTTGACCGCTGACATCTTAGTTGTCAAGTTTGACAGCTTACATTTTAGTTGTCAAGCTTGACCGCTGACATCTCAGTTGTCAAGTTTGACAGCTTACATCTCAGTTGTCAAGCTTGACCGCTGACATCTCAGTTGTCAAGTACTTGGCTGTTTCTCCTGTTGATTTTGTTTCTTACCTTCACAAAGCATTCTATCAGGGTTAAAGGTCATTCCAATGGGACACAAACAGTTGTAGCTTCCGTTGTAATTATCGCATATGGCAGCACCACAGAGCAGACTCTGTTCTCTGCATTCATCAATATCTGCACAAATAAAAAGAAGAAGTTATACCAGTGGTAGTGTAAGAAGAAGGGTTCTAATTCATGAGACAGTGGTGAAGGGGGGGGGTGGGGACTGTCACCCAAAAGAGGGTAATGTGTCAGCTCAGTGGAGACGGGTCCAGGTTTATTAAGGCTGTTAAACACAAAGCCAAATTTTTGTTACCCACAGCTTCAAGTAATGGTTTGCACATACTAATTACACTTAAATATTTTTCACATATTTGAAGATTGCTTCAGAGATTAACGTTTGGCTAGGGCATGGCTCACTCGATAAACAACGTGACAACTTCACACAAATGAACTATCACTGTTCTCACCCTTCCAAGTGGACAAAGCTTGCTTGCATGAACCAGTAATTGATATGCTATTTACAGAGCAGTGAACTCTCAGTGTTCTCACCTTCACATGTGGCTAGAGTTTGGCTAAATCTATAACCGACGTGACAATTGCACACAAACGAACCGTTGGTGTTCTCACAGCTGCCACGGTCACTACACATGATTTGACCGGTCAGACACTCGTCCACATCTGGAGATAAAAAGGATACAACAAGGAGAGAAATTTGAAACTTTTAATCTTTCATTCCACTCCAAATCAAAGAAAATCTAGGTGTGGTTAAATGGACTATGACATGACCACTTTGCTTCACAACCTTTCCATGATTTCATCATTGATTAAAAAAAATTAACCTTTAGCTTGGCAATTGTTGGGAGTCTGGGGTGGATATGTGTATGCTTTATAAATGCTATAAAAGAAAAAAATCCACTAGGTCTGTTTGGCTAACAAACATGAAGGAAATTATTCAAATTTATTTCAAGGGTTTGTTCTCTGACCATTGTTAAGACGATATGTGATCAACTAAAAAATCAAGGCAGGCAGTGCTTCCTTGAGTAAAAGAGGGGAGAGCAACCAACATTGCAAATATTTGGAAAAAACGAGGATCAAACCTCTAAATTTTTTTTCGGAAATGCAGGAGTTAGAGTTTGCTTCCAGAATCACTCTGAAAATATGCAAAGTGTTGATAAGTGTAGTCTCAGATTCTGTTAATATACTGTGTATATACCTTTAAGTTCTATTATAATGCAGTAAGAAGGAATGCAGTTTGTGGATCAGTTAAACTGTGCCTTTTGTTACAGCTCTGCTTCAGACTATTGTTAGGTTAATCAGGTTGTAGTGTTTAGTGTGTTACCTTTTACTAAGTAATTTTATTTTCTGTGTATATGTACTGTACAGTTGTTCCTCAGTCTCTGTTATACTCTTGTAGAAAGAACAAGTTGTGTGCAGCAACAGGCTGTCAATTACTCAGCTGTCTGTCTCGTGCTAACTCTAACACACAGCAGTGCCAATATCAAAATAGGAAAATACTCCAAACCACAAAAATCAAATTTTAAGAATTTCAGCAAGTTACTTTACTATATCGTGAAACTGTTCAGTACAAAACTTTCTAGAAGTCAGTGAAAAAGTGCTTACCTTCACAAGTCCCAGTGGTTTCGTTGAAATAGTAACCACCATGACACGAGCACTCAACACCGCCCTCTACGTTGATACAGTCGCCATTACTGGAACATACATCGACGGCCATTTCACATTCGTTGATATCTAGGAAGAAGAGTGGAGATGAAACTTTTATGAACCTTCGAAGAAAATCCGGGAAAAAGTATGAAGCTAGTTAACTACATGTGAACATGAACTAACCAAAGTTCCACCAAATAGGTACACAGAAACGGCAATGTAGACTGCTGGGGCATTAATTAATTAACGAGAAATTCATTTGTTTCATAGGATAATTTCATGACAGAAGACAATATATACGTATTAAGCTAGCTGATTTGACCTTATTTCACTTGATTAAATTTTTTTTTTATTTTCACTCAATTTGGAAGTGTGATTAGTTTTCGTGTTGAGCATGACTGAACATGTGTTCCTTGAAACAGAATTTACATAAATTAACATACTGGACTGTTGTGACAGTCTTGTTCTCATTAAGCAATGATAATGTTGTGACATCTGTATAGCAATTAGGACATATTTGGATCTTTTTGATCAGTGCATGAATGGCAACAGGACTAACAAATGCTTTTGGCTTAAAATACAATGCAAGTATCTTCAAATAAGAACAACTGATGGAGAGATGAACCGTGGTACTTTCTCTGAATGAACGGATGTCTTCTTTGAAAAAAAAACCTTCACTAACTTTTTTCTCTCGTATTTGATCATAAACATCTGTTTTGACATTGATGCAATAAAATAACAGTACAATTTGTGCTCAAGTATTTTTCACGGAGGGAGATACTGTTGACAACTACAACTACGTGTTCTTGGTTACCTTCACAACGAAAGAAGTCTTCATTGAACTGATAGCCTTCATCACAATCGCAACGTACTGCACCCCCTGTGTTGACACATTCACCGTGGATTCCACACAATGTCGATTCCAGCTGGCATTCATTGACATCTGTGAAATGAGTTATAAATGGCAGGAGTTTAATTGCCTCAGAATGTCCCTTTTTTTGGGGGGGGGGTCCACTACCTACTGTCCAAGTAGTATTATAGGAAGAAGGGATGTGAGGGAGGGGGGTGGGGGAAATAAATCAGCTGTCACTCAATTGGACGAGGTGCTTTCTTCAAGAAGATAACATTGGTGTCCACAAGTGGCTGTGAGTGGGATGAGTTGGAGAAGCGTGGGGGCTGGATGGTGAGGGGTAGGTATTGTCTTATTGAGGAGGTAAATGCCAATGCATCTGAAAAATATGTTATGGTATAGTCAACAAACTAATCACCTTTAGATATTAGAGTCAGCAATGGTTGTCAGAGGGAGCCTTTCCCAAATACAAGTCATGACTATCTGGCACAATAACAAAATGTGATCTGTCGTTTAGCTCACTGTTTATTCCTCCCCTTACCTATTTCATCGCCCAACTCAGATCAGACCCTCTTGTTCAATTACCACCCCCCCCCTCCCTCGTCCCTTCTCATAGCAGCTATGTTAGTTTGGTATGGTTAGAATGTCTATAGTCTCAAGTACTTCATGTATCCATACCTTGCACAGAGGACAGTTAATTCCTCACAGGGTAACAGTTCATTCCAGTGGGTCTGAATGCAAGATCTGAATTAAGTTTTATGTTGTTTTTAACAAGTTTTCACCCTTATCTTACCCGGGTAGAATTTAATATAACTTGACACCACAGCATGAAATGAATGGTATACCAACCTTCACAGCTTATGGTATCGTTGTTGAAAAGGTATCCTTGATCGCAGACACAACGAACGCCACCGAACTCATTCCTGCAGGAACCGTGGTCGGAGCACTGATGGAGTCCTTCTTCGCACTCGTTAACATCTGAATAAACAAGAGTACTAAATATTTATGAAGATGAATTTGAATTGAGGGTTGTCAATTTTGCCTTCCCTTAAAAAAAAAAGTCTGGTCAGATTACCAACAGTAATCAGAGGCAAGGTGAATATAATAATAATAATAATAATTTATTTTATAAAGCGTCATATCCACAAAAGTGCTCTAAAACGCTATGTAACAGTAAAATATATATGACACATAATATGTAGTAAAACTGCAGAATAAAATACAAAAAAGATGAGTATGAAAAATAAAAAGCATATATTGGAATGGAATTCCAAAAAGTATGCAGGGACATGTATATATAGGACGGAAATTCCTCGAAGAGATGGTGCCCGAGGATAGAGAAAGAAGAAAACAACATATTCCTGAATGATGAGCCACCATCGTAGAAATGAGATGGAATGTTAGACCCACATGAGAATGGTTACAAATGTTATCATTTCGTTTTCTACTTTAGCCAGGTTCTACAAGAAAAGTGAAAACAGTGGCCTAGGTCAGCAGCATATCCACAAGAAGACTATGCAGGTAAAATTTAATTAGTAATTCGGTCTAACTTTAGCAGAATCTTTACTAAAGGTAAATTCAACAATTCAACAAGGCTGCCCTCCTTTCCTCAACCCTTCGATATTTCCAACATCCCTGCCCCCTCCCATGGGATCAAAATTTTCAGATCTACTAATGATCTAGATTTTACCTTCACAAAATCCAGTGAATTCGTTGGTCACAAATCCATCGATACATTGACAACTGGCTCCACCTATTAAATTGACACACTCAGAAAAGGTGGGACAATACTGAAGAACTTCACACTCGTTGATATCTGAAGACGAGACAGACAAGAGGAAATATGAGTGAATGTAGCATTTATCTTGCAATCTTTTACTGAATTAGAGTCTGGTATCAATTAAGCATGTCATCAATTAAACCAGTGAACAATTCTGGCAAGGTGCTGGCACTGAATTAGAGCTTCTATAAGGCATGTGGAGAATCTGCTTCATAGCCGTAGGTAATTTTTCTACCTTCTGGAGCTTTTGACCTGCAGCTTTTGGCTAATGGCTTCTTGGCATTGGCAAAAGTAAAGGAAGCTTTAAAACTCACTGAACCCCTTGCCCCCCCCCCCTTCCTTCCTACACCTCCAATGTAACATAAAGGCAAACAAAAACAGAAAGGAGTAGAGGAGTGCAGCCCCATAAAAAATGATTTAATGTAAAAGGTATACTTATGGGACCACTAGATATTCAACTCATTTTTCACTGAGATTGCTTCAGACCAATAACCATCTGCCACTGCAACAAATCCTAACACACTTCTCTACCAACAGCTGGATGATTTACTTTGATTTACCCAGGTTCATCAAATCGCTACATTACATCCCAATGATCCCACCACCCTATGAATCCTCCTAACCCCCTCCCCCCACCATCCCCCCCACCAACACTTCTTCTCTTCCAACACAAATTGACAAATTTTGCTTACTAGGTAATACTGTGAACCCTTTTAATACCAGTAAAGAGAAACTAAAAACTAACCTTCACATCCTAAGCTGTCAGAGTTGAACTTGTAGCCTCGTTCACAGTTGCATACTACTCCTCCGTTGACATTAATGCAGTTGCCTTTACCAGAGCAGATGTTTTCAATTTCTTCACATTCATCAACATCTAAACAAAGGGATAAAAAAATATGCAGGAGTTAAAGGTTATAGACAACATTATTCTTTACATCAAATTTTACCTGAAAACATCAGGTCTATTTCCCCCCTCATTTGATCTATTGCCAATTTTCAAAAGTCACTAAACACATCTTTTAATATTTTCAGAAACATTTGACATTTGGTATGATTACCTGTTCATAGCAAAACAGTAATTCCTTGTAAAAACCTGCAATATTTAATGTAAGTTTCCTATATGCACTAACACTGAATATCTTCTGATTATGGTAATGGCAAAATCCCCATGTGTTAGGACTAATATATATAAATATTTATACAATTTCAATTACATATATATATGCTACTGTTGTACAGTATATCAGCAGGCCTCGAAATTCAGTCTATTTTTACCGTTTGCCAGTAGAGACAAAAGGCGCTGGCAAATTTTAGGACAGTACAGGGTTAAGAACCTTCACACATTGCAAGTCGGTCGACAATCGTCAGCCAAAGAATCACACAACTTCTACTACTAACGTAGGCCAAATATTACCTGTTTATTATCAGCAATTATCATTAGAATGCTCCCAAAAGCCTGTACAGTAACTGATGTGTATTGTAATTGATGGTAAATGCCAGACAGAGACCATGATTTTAGACAGCAGATATTTAAAAGCACTGGCATCATATAGCAAGTCAGTAAAATTGTGAAATTCTAGGCTTGTATTAATAGTACAAATATTTTTTTTTTTTGATTTTTCAAAACTTTCCAAGGAAATATTCCCCCAGTCAACAAATTTCTAAGGAAAAAGAGATATAATTACAAACATTACCTTCACACAGGGTTGTTTCTTCATTCAACTTGAACCCCTTGTCGCAGATGCAAGTGAAATTTCCTTCCGAGTTGACGCAGCGACCATTCGATCCGCAAATGTCAGATCTTGTCCTGCATTCGTCAATATCTGAAGCCAGCCGGGGACAAAGGCAGGAATTGAAACAATTAAAACAGAATATTTTGCTTTTAAAAAATAATCATTTGAAGAGAATAAAAGAGTTAGCATATAGCCATTTTTTTTTTTTTTTTCACATCACAAAGTACAAAACATTTATGATGCAATTAAATATAATGATGCAATTTCTACAGAGTGTGGACAGCACTGTCCACCAATGGTGGGAATTCTAAAGCTTTGACAAAAAAAATACAGCCAAAATTTACAGAATACATTTGATAGTTACCTTGACATCTCCTGTTCACCTTATTAAAGGCGAAACCATCAGGACATTCACAGTTGAAGCTCCCGACCGTGTTTGAACAAGTCGATGTTGAGCCACAGACATTGACCATGACTTCGCATTCATCAGTATCTGGGAAATCGGAGCAAATATGGGGAAAATGGGATTGATTAAAGGTTCCCTGGATGTTGAAGAGAATATTCATTGTTTCATTATTGTTTCTTATCAGAGGATGAATATCTCCTATGTGTCAAACATCATTCAACAAACTGTGTACATGTTATGATGAGTCAACAACCGATGAGAGGCAACAAGAACATATATATGTAAAAGTTAGACAGATTGACATTAGGATCCTAGCAGGATCATCTTCAGAGGCTTTACTGAAACTAAAAAAAGCATACTAAGAACACATTAGGAGACTCAGGATGGTCAGCATTTAAATTGGACAAATGAGGAATGAGTAAAGCAAAAAAACACACAAAAGAAGGACAGGTAAGACGGAAAGGAAAGAGCAATGAGAGGATGGAGGGTTGTGGAGGTATCTCTGAGGGGTGTAACAATGGGATTAAGGGATGTGGAGGTATCTCTGAGGGGTGAAACAATGGGATTAAGGGCTGTGGAGGTATCTCTGAGGGGTGCAGCAATTAAGGGCTGTGGTGGTATCTCTAAGGGGTGTACAATGGGATTAAGGGCTGTGGAGGTATCTCTGAGGGGTGTACAATGGGATTAAGGGCTGTGGAGGTATCTCTGAGGGGTGCAGCAATTAAGGGCTGTGGTGGTATCTCTGAGGGGTGTACAATGGGATTAAGGGCTGTGGAGGTATCTCTGAGGGGTGTACAATGGGATTAAGGGCTGTGGAGGTATCTCTGAGGGGTGCAGCAATTAAGGGATGTGGAGGTATCTCTGAGGGGTGTAACAATGAGATTAAGGGCTGTGGAGGTATCTCTGAGGGGTGCAGCAATTAAGGGCTGTGGTGGTATCTCTGAGGGGTGTAACAATGGGATTAAGGGCTGTGGAGTCAATAAGAACAGTGAAAACAAGAGAAGCATTTTAAATTCTTAATTTCTTATTTTTTAGAAATCCACAAGTCAGACAATTGGGGAAAAAACAAAATATTTCACTGTAAATGTTTCATAAGATAGAAATATTTATGATCATCTTAAATCCTGTGTTGATCAAGTAGCCAGACTGGGGACAGACCGCCCCCCCACCCCACCCCACCTCCCAATGTAGACTACATCCTTGCCAGCAGCAGTATGTGCACAAATCATGTTCACTACACAAGTTACAGGACACAATTATTATGGCACCTCCTTACATTGTTGGTTCCCCTCCTAAATTTGTCATTGTCCCTCCACCTCAGAATTCCTGGCTATGGGCCTGGTACTTACCCCCACCCCCCCCCACTCACCCCAATTTGATTTAACTGTATGTTGTGATGCTTCCTTTAAAGATGTATATAATTACACTTTACACACCCCAGAATAAAGACTGTTGGAGTATTGATAGACTGAAGTACAGAAAATAGTATAAGCTGCTCTTGTAGAAGCCAGTTCCATAAACTCCAAAACTTGCCAAGGAAGCTTGTTTCAATATGAAAATATTATCGATATAACCATTTCACCTCTGAGGGAGGTCCTGCTAAGATGGAAACGTCAGGCCCTCTAACTTTTATACATTTCATGAACAGCCTTTTAAAAATTTGTTTTTTTTTATAGTAGATAAGAAATTTGTTCACAATTAATTTTTTTTTCTTTCTCTTTGAATAAAAATACTAGAGTTGTAGGAGAAATGGTTACCATCACAAGAGAAGTTGGCCCTGTTGAACTGGTATCCGGCATTACATCGGCAGAAGGCTCCTCCTGGAAAGTTGATGCACCTGCCGACACCAGAGCAGGTATTTTCTAGTTCAACACATTCATCGATATCTGCATGGGAGAGACAATGGGGGATGATAGAGAAATGGCTTTGTAGTTCGCTTCGGGAAATACTAACTCTCATCGAGGGCAAAACAGTAGCTGACATTTTGAAAGATTTATATTTAGGATGATATTTTTGGTTGATCTTAAAGGAAATTTTTATTTAGTTTGTCTTGTGTATGTGAGCCTGTAATTAATTAACTTGAATAACTAATTACTTAATTTCTGATTAACCACAAAGTTATGTCATTAATTAGCTTGACTTAGTCAATTTTTCGTACTAAATATTTATTTTCAAAGACAGCTTTTGCCTCAATTCTTATATAGACACTAGGCTTGACTTAAGCTCATTGCTTTCAATTTGATGAAGGTCTTAATCTTTTATTTCCCCCCTTGTGTCTAGGTGTTTTTCTAGATCTAGTTGTTTGCATCTTTGTTCTGAAAAGCGAACAACTTTCTCAAGACTTTTGAACATCCACTGTGGCATTAATTCAGCTTATAGCTCCAGCAGATTTTTGGGTCATTTATACAGGTGTATTATTTATTGAGTAGGCCATTTGTTTCAATATATTGCTGCAAGCGAAAAATTTGCAGAACAGTTTGCAAACAAGCACTATTCCAACTCAACCAACCAACACACTATAAACCAACCTCAAAATGATATATTACTCCATGTTGGCACATGTTGAATGTAGCAACATTAGGTTGCTAGAATTTAATTAAAAAACAAAAGAAAAGAAACAAAAGTACCACGAACTATGTCTTTTATAAATATTGCTGCAAAGATACTTCTGAAATAGACTTCTTCTTAACTATTTACCTAAACAATCAAATCTCTCTTCATCAAACCTATAACCTTGGTAACAGTCGCAACTGACACTACCAGGTGTGTTCACACAAGTTCCCCTTGAACCGCACATGTCAGGGGTAGATTCACACTCGTTGACATCTGGAAAGATCAAAGAGAAGTAAACGAAACATTGAGAATCACAAAACATTAATCACAAAACATTAATCACTTAACTCAGGGAACAGACCCAGTGCATATCCATTTTTGATCAGAATGACATCAAAAATTCCTAAAATGTATTTTTATTTTTTTTTTATCATGAAAATTATTACACATGGATTTGAAATAAATCTTGATAACCAGGACATAAGTCAAGTGCTCTAGCCAAATGAGAAAACAAGCGGTCGGTTAAAAACGCAATCCAAGAAGCATATCTCATCTCCTCCGTGATGGAAGTGATTGTTGGGTTACTTCTGAATGCAGCTGGTTGCTATCTTTGTTAATAGGCTGGAAAATCCAGTGTTTTAATGTATAGTTTAGTTTAAAGTTTAGTAGAAAACGATATTACCTAAACATCAGAGTTGTTTCGTGCAAGGTATCAAATTTGGGCCAATTTCACCTCTGACGTACACTGTTCTTCCAACCTAACCCTGAACATTTCAAAAAGGTATATTCTATTGTTTGTCTCATTATTCTCTACATATTGTGTGGTGTAATGACTTTTTTCCTACATGTTGACATGCAGGACATGGCTCAATACCAATTTTTAGGTTCCTTGACCTTTGTTATCATGAATCACACAGGCACCAGCTTACATGGCCAGGTACATACCAGCAAGTTTGAACGGATAGGACTTAGGGTCTACAAGTTTGCGCCAAACCTCTTTTGCTCACACACACTCACCCCATCACACACTCACTCACTCATACACTTCCTCACATTTCTGATGTGGGGTGAAGTACAATATCTCATCTCCCACAGAGAAACTAAGCAAACTTGCAAAGAATGTTTGACAATATTTTGACCAAAGGAAAATACCATAGGTAAATACATAATTATGTCAAATTTTGACTAGTAAATGATCCAGTCAGACTCCAACTATGACAAAGATTTACTCAGCTCATTATGCTATTGTATCACAAATGGGAATGAACTGAAGTATTCTTTAAAGAAGGTGTGGGCACGAAACTGATTTGTCGGGCTGCATTGCAACTTTGCATGCAATTGCACCTGCCACAACAATGAAGTATATAACTCCTGCTCCTATCACAAAATTGGATAAATTATAATTATATTATGTTAAATTTAATCATACAGTAGTTAGATCAGAAAGATCTACATAGATATTTATGTTGAAATGTCCTATCACAAGTAGAACTATGTATATACAAACTCCCTATAGTATATACATATTTTCATGTTTTCCCAAGAACGGATCATAATATTAATAGAAAAGTTTCAAAACCATCTCGAGGGCTGGCCCTGGAACATTTGATCGTGGGCCGCAATATGACCAACAAAAGGAGAACCCCATGAAAAAAAAAGGTAGACGTCAATCTACCAGGGATGAGACTGAGCCGGGGAAAAAAAATCTGAAATTTATCGATCGCCGTCCTGGGGGAGGGGTTTAAGGGAGGGGGTGTCCCCCTCCCCTTTAGAATTTTTTTGTCAGGTAAGCGGGGCTTAGATGCAAAATGGTGGACTCTAGATGGAATCTATCACATCACGCAACTCGCCAAAAAAGTGTGGAATTTCTGCTTGTATAATTTATCCATTAGCTTTTTTGAACCAAAAAAAGGCTTTTTTGCTTGCTTTGTGCTACTTGATTCCACCACTGGTCAAATTCGGTGTTCCTTCCCTTTATAGTCCAGCATGTTCGGCAACAAAAAAACAAAAAAAAATTAAATAAAAAAAATTATATAAAAAATTATAAAACGCGAATTACGAGAAAAAACGTGAAAATGAAAAAAAAAAAAATCGGAAATCCGCGTTTCCGCGGAAGAGTCTCATGCCTGATCTACACTAATGATTTACCTTGACACTGATTGGATGAGCTGTTGAAGGCGTACCCACTACCACAACCGCAGGTGAAACTCCCTTCTGTGTTTTCACAAGAAGAGCTGGAACCGCAGACCCCAGGGATGGTGACACATTCGTTGATATCTAAACAAAGAATACAAAGATCAACCAAAAACTACTCTTCACAAATTTTGGTACTTGAAAAATCCATTGAAATATTTATGCGATGGAGGAATCGAACCCCCAACCTCCGGATTGCTAAGCCACATTGCTTCATATGCCACCGCTTTTACCCACTCAGCCACCACACAGGTATATAGTTCATTGGGTACCGCCGAGAAATATGATACGTAAACATATGTAGCACCTTTAGTATTCTGATTAGAGGACTGACTAGAGGACTTTATTACTAAACTTAGATTTTTTGAAGGAAAATTTTCAAAGCTTTACAAAACCGTTTTAAAGTTTGGTAAAGTATGGTAAAGTTAAATGATATGCCACCAGGTGATTCATGAAAGAAATGTGATGTACCTTCACACTGTCTTGGTACTCTACCATAGTGGTACCCTGTAGGACAATGACAGTGGTAGGAACCAACTCGGTTGGTACAGATCCCATTACCACAAACACCCTCTTCATCGCACTCGTTGGTATCTGATTAAAATTTAATGAATAAAAATATAACGATAGAGCGCAATATTATTTGTCAGTCAATATTGAGATCTACAAAGATTTTATCCAAACTGAGGAATATTTACCAGGTATGAAGAAAATACCATTAAAATTGGTCAAATTGCTACTAAAAATATATTATTTTCAGTAATAGAATGATTACAGGGACATTTCAATGGTTCAAGTTGGTTGCTTTGTAGTAACCAGAAAGCCAGTTTGATACCTTTGTGATTCCTTGCCATACAATTTGCTCAAAATTCAAAATAATGATCTGACTAATAAAGAGCAAGTGAGGTAAATTTGTCCAAGAAAAAAGTGAGAATCATAAAAGATTTGTAGCATCAACCCTGTCATTTTACAGTATAGAATTTTGAACCAAACATATCCAGAAAGAACAGTCTTCCTATTGAAATATAGACATCTTTTACCAATTTTGAGCTAGCAATCCCTTTCAAAATTGTTGAGAGTTACATGACCTTGTTTATGAAGTGTGAAATATTTTTGAGAAAGTGACCAATTTTTGCACCATTTGAGATAACCTTTTGACCTCTTGAGCCAGTTTGTACCCACTTGCAGATAAACTGATGTTTAAGGGCATTTTTAAAGCAAGAGTATGAAATCTAAAGCAGATTTTATATCCTGGATGCCAGGTATGTTTCATTGTTTCACAGAACTAAAACTGAACTAGAGAATTCACGTATTAATCATGTTTAAAAGGACTAAGATGCCTGTTGACCTAATGTGACTTTTGACCTCTACCAATTCAATAGAATTCTTTCACTCATCAAGCTGAATCTGCATACCATTTCAACAGAGATGTACCTTTTGAGTTATCATGTTAACATAGATTTCAGATTTTGCACTTTGATGAAATTCCAAATACAGAGAGCTTTCCTAGCTAAGTGAACATTCCCAATGTATCAGGTGTCAAGGATAAATCAACAAGACAGTTATAATAGCATTAATAAAGTTTTTGAGGAGCAATTGCAGCTACAACATCACAGACCAACTTCTGTGATCCACTCTAGTTAAGAATGTAGTGTTTAGCCAGCCAAAATATAATTCATTGCAACTACCATATCTTGAGTTACGGACAAGGTATTGGGGTGGGGTGTTCAACTAGATAATCGGTGTGGAATATTTCTCTTTTCCATATAAGTGTCACAATGTCTTACACTGGAGTATCACTTTAATATATGGACAATTGAAAATCCACAATCCACATAACTGATATGTAATATATTAACAATAAGTTATTTCTTGCAAATGTAATCATCATAACAATGAAGAACAATGATCCCCTCCTTTGCTTTGCGCAAATTCCTTAAAATGTCTAATCTTCAAACATAGTAATGGCATGTTTTGGTTTCGTATAAATTTTCTGATATTTTTAACAGTCGAGTTTCCTACCAAAACAAGATCGGTATCTTTCCGAATATTCATAACCGTCCGGACATTCGCACCGGTGGGAGGTCAATCCATTCACGCAGGTACCATTGCCACATATGGAACGCTTGCCTTGGCAGTAGTCCATAGCTGAAGACAAAAGGTGCAAAAGAATAGAGAGATTACAATATATTTAACCCACTGTTAACTGTAAATACCTATGTTACAGCTTCATACTCTGTTGTAAGTACATTAAACAAGCTGTTACAAATATTTAAGTGGTCATAAAATGTCAGCCTTTGCTCGTCAAGCAAGTCAATCAGCTGACAGTCAGCATTCATTATCGTTAAGGGGAAATTTTATTTTATGGTTGTCCGGTTGTCAGAGCCGACTGTTCAGAGGACCAGAATCAGTTTTGGAGGGTGATTAGTTGTTAACTTCAAACTCAGATTTCAGTGTAACTAATTATCCCCCAAAATGGAATGGTATCAGCCTTTATCACTATGACTTTGGATATACTGAAATATAACAAAAATAGTGGTACGATCATACAAAGGTGAGTTTTACTGTGCTGGTGTTTTAATTACCAAGCATACACATGAATCCTGCAGTGTGAATACTGGTCAGTCTTGGTTATTTTGCGAAGGACAACCAGAGAAAGCTTTAAAAAGTTGCCCTGCATTAGCCTATCATTTTGTGATATATACTATTATTAAACTGCTATCACAACTAGCATCTGCTCCCAGCTTACTGCTTCACTACTTAACCAACCAGTTAAGGTAAATGAATCCAGGCTAAAAATAATCTTACTTTTTAAATTTTAAATTTGGATCATTCTCTTTAGGCAATTGTTATTACAACTGTTAAGTTTGACCGATGCATCTTTGAAAAAGATTCTTTCAGGAAAGCAACATGCAATGCATGTGTACTCTTTACTAGTATGCCCTACCAGGGAGTAAAACAAAATGGTGGGGTAGAGCAGCTCCTTAGCAACAAGGCCTGTAACTGTATCATTTTAGCTTTAAACATTAGACAGTTGGAAACTGTCTCTTTGAAAACTTTAAAGTTATTGTAAGGAATAGTCACCAAGAAATCTTTAAATTTATTTAGGTACCCAACTTGCAGCATGCCAACCATTCCATCTTTCCTCTCCCCTTCCCCCCCCCCCCAGAAAAAAAAGTTCAAATAACTTTCTGGGAGGTTAGGAATCCCTTAGTTACTTGACAGACATTGAGGAACATTAAATTTTATGGTCAAATTTCTCATTTAGGCAACAAAGTTTTAAGTTTTTTAAAAGAAAAAAAAACATGTAGAAATATGAGGATGGGTGACCATTTTGTTAACTTTCTAGCATATTTGGGAGTAGAAATTTGTGGATGGGTGACCATTTCATTTAATTTCTAGCATATTTGGGAGCAGAAATTTGAGGAAGGGTGACCATTTCATTAAATTTCTAGATTTGGGAGTAGAAATTTGAGGATGGTTGACCATTTCGTTTAATTTCTAGTATATTTTGGAGTAGAAATTTGAGGATGGGTGACCATTTTGTTAACTTGCATATTTGGGAGTAGAAATTTGAGGATGGGTGACCATTTTGTTAACATTTCTAGCATATTTGGGAGCAATGCTGATGACCTCTAAGCTCACTTACCATTCCCTTCTGCACAAGTTTTTATATGTCCTACCTTTCATCAACGACACACTTGCATGGAATGTGGGAATGATTGGGTGTAGAAAGAATTCAAATCTACTCGGAAGGAATATCTACTGCATGAAGCACAAATTTAGAAGAAAAGCTTGGGACTCTTGGGTCTTACTAGTAGGAAATGGCAGTGTTGAAATGATAGTAAAATGGAAGACAAAAGTCTCAGAAACCCTGTTTATACTTTATACAGAGATAAATAAGAAAAGAAATCAATGGGATAAAAACTTGTCTTGTCAAAGAGAAGCTAATCTAAGAAGGTTTTAATATATCAAAAACTACTACTCACACAAACACACAGACAAAAGTAAAGCTGCAAAACTAGTGATATACACAAGACTGAAAATTCTACACTAGAAGCAACTAAGGGAATTTATTATAATGACTACTAATTTTGCTACTTGGATATTGAAAGAGATGGACAGCTAGTTGAAGAACACCAAAACAATTATACAACTAAATAATAGATGCAAAGCAAATTAGAATTACAACAATCTACATTGGAAGAACGTTAAGTAACTCTACAAATTGTTGGCATATTTAGCACCAAAAAAAAAAAATGAAATAAATATGACATTAATTAAAAGTAAAACCAAAGAGTAAAGAATAATTTGCTTGAAAAACAAAATCCCCAATAAAACAGAAAAGCTAGCTGAAGAAGCTGCACCCCCCCCCCCAAAAAAAATAAGAAATATACATATTATACGATAAAATAGATGCAAAGCAAATTAGAATTACAACAATCTTGGAAGAATGTTAAGTAACTCTACAAATTGTTGGCATATTTAGCACCAAAAAAAAAAAAAATGAAAATAAATATGACATTAATTAAAAGTAAAACCAAAGAGTAAAGAATAATTTGCTTGAAAAACAAAATCACCAATAAAACAGAAAAGCTAGTTGAAGAAACCGCACCTCCCCCCCCCCCCCCCAAAAAAAAATATATATATATATGACAAAAGATGCAAAGCAAATTAGAATTACAACAATCTACATTGGAAGAATGTTAAGTAACTCTACAAATTGTTGGCATATTTAGCACCAAACAAAACTGCATATAAATATGACATTAATTTAAAGTAAAACCAAAGAGTAAAGAATAATTTGCTTGAAAAACAAAATCCCCAGTAAAACAGACAAGACTAAACGATAATTATATATAAAAAATTAATAAGCATCACTATGTGTTAGTCACTGAACCAAGATTAATGAAGAATATTAACTTCAACTAAACTAGCATTCAGTTCAAGATTGCAACATTCTTCTTACATAATATGACTTAAAATGACAAATTTCAACATTAATTTTATAGAAAAGACAACATGATCACTGTTATGAAGTTGATAAGATACTTTCAGAGAGGCAGACTGGATCATTGCTTTAAACACCCCCCCCCCAACCCCAATTAGCAAAGGAAAGTCCTATTTCATTGGCAGTTAACCTGAATTTTCATGCTTTGTAAAGAACAATATTAAAGACTTGAAAACAATCCTACATGAAATGACAGTGTCATTAGCTGTAGAACTTTTAGTATTTTAATTAATTAAATAATTATGTGCTCCTTAATTACTTGTTCATTTTGTGACATGGAGAGTAATATTTGCAAATATTGGTGTTTCAATTATTGAGTTTTGTTAAATTATCTAATATAGGCATTCCGTTGCATCACAACACTGAATAATTTCACACAGAAAAATATAACCTTTTAGAATGTCAAATGTTTGACCTCTATATTGGTTCCATGACATCCCATGCATGGCAATGGACAATATTTTACAGCACCAGAGAAAATGTTTTGATATTATATCTTTGAAACTAACTGAGACTTTTCTGAGCTGTTAAAGGGAAGTTACACACCAAAGGTAACAACTCTTTCCTGATATGGTGATGGCCATGGTTACATTGTCTTCTCCTTCAAACTACCAATGTTTTTCAAAGTGGATGGATGGTTACCGGCTGATGCTATAACACTATACCAGTGATCTTGTTGATCTTTTGAAACTTTACGAAATGCGCTCGTCACCGTAAATAAGAAAAATACACCCGATGAAAAACTTTTAAAAATATTTCCCGATGAATTAATCATCCCACCTTATTTGGTGAAGTGGGAGTAGGTGGAACTGCTACTTCACTTCTTCAAACACTTCCTCCATCCCTAGGGGAAGAATGCTGATCTTTGCCATAACAAACGCTTACTGTCAACACTCGATGGGTTTGATTCTACCCCTATCTGGGTCATTCCTCAAACTTAGGGAAAACAGGAGTCCCAAGTTTTAATCTTCTTTTACTCCTTCACATGGTGTGCATCAGGTAAGTCATTTTCTACATCAGTTGACATTTGCCATACTATGCTCGAAAACTCCACAAAATAATCCCCCCTCAAGTTCCTTTGATAATCGTTTGGAATATTTCCTAAGATTTGTCAGAATTGATTGTGACAATTTGACATATTGATAGCCATATGTCTGTCTGTGTGTCTATCTGTCTATCTATTCATCCATGAAGTCCTCCCTTACGGCAAGAATGATATCTATGACTATAACTGAACTCTGAAATAGTTGTAGAGTAAAATTTAGGGATACGTGCAGACGAAACGTTCAGATTTTAATTGTAAATGTAGTGAAATTGTTCTCCAAATTGCAATAAGGGAAAAAGATGCTAACATCTTTGAATTATAGAATGCAGTTAAATCATGGAAAACAATAGTAAAAATCACTAATAAATATATTAGACATAGAAAAAGTTGACTGGGACATTTATCCTCCTCATCTGAAACCTCTACTTGTTTATATCACAGTCCTCTTTTAATTGTACACCTCTTTTGTCAGGTATATCACAACTGAGTAGCATTGCAGGTAAAATTGAAAATTGTTAATATGTTTGTTATTGGTATATATTATTCACATTCTCTATCATAAGCAGGCAGAATCTGGTGAAACAGGTGGGGATGTTGCTCATATTGGACGTGACCAAATTTCTTACTACCAACTATAAAATATCGACATTGAAGAACCTCTCTTTTCTTGTACGGATGCCATACTCCACGTGACTACATACGAAAGCGGCAACACTTTCGCACATAAACCTTTAAATCACCATGGACATGCTATGAAATATGATCTCTGGAAGAACATGAAAACCCAGGTAAATATGTGGAAATAAGCAATATCAGGTGAGAAGTAGCATAAAACAAGATAAATGATGCAAAAAAAAAACACCAAAAAAAAGAGTAATATTTGGTGGTGCAAAGAGGAGGAACAATTGGGTTTACACACGAGTACATATGCATATAGATAAGGTATGAAGGTATATATATATATAGGTTTTGCTCAGTAAACATCAAGTTGGCAAAGTGGCAGGAGGATACAAGCAATCAAAGGAATCACAAATAGCGGATAGAAGGCAAGGCGATTGCATTAGGCGGTTTATTCAGCCCTCCATTTTCACAGAGTCGCTTGTCGAGAAAATGCCAACTTTTGTGAATTCCGATTGGCAAGTGTTTTCATTTTTTTTTTGATATCTCTTTTGTCAAACCGCTTAAAGTGCAATGGCAACCTGGCAAAGAGGAGCGCACAAAAGCAAGCAACGGTTATACAAGTTTGGTGATCGTCAAACAGTAATTTTTCTGCCATTACCATGGCAACCAACCTTGACAAATCTTCTGCTGGTAATCAAATCTAAAGCCAGCTGGACATGTGCAGTCGATACGATCCAGTAGGTCGACACATGTGCCATTGCCACAATGTATCGCATACAGTCCGCACAAATCTACATCTAGTAGAGAAATTGATGCCGTGGCAAAGTTAAGAACACTGCTTTATAGGCATTTCTATATCCTGTGCAACAAACCCTCTCTTTTTCTTTCTTTTATTATGCAGGGACTGAGGTTTCCTGCAAGTATGATATTTCTTTTAACAGAAACATCTCCAAAAATATACAATTTCTGGAATTCGTGTTAGTTATTCTGTCAAACAAGAGGAAGGAAATTCTGCAAGGTATGTATTTTCATTTGTAACGAGTCTCCCTGTTAAGACAGTTATTATTGGCCAGAAGGGATGGACGAAAACAGAACAATGACCGCAACTTTTTAAATCATTTTTTTTTTTATCTCATTCGACATGTATAACAACCACATAGGAAGCATGTAGGTTATCACTCTAGCAATTCTGCATGTGAATGAAATTATTTTAGCATAAGGGAAATGTGACATACAAAACCATAACAACGTAAAGCCAAATTTACTGAAGCTATACAGTTTGAACATCTGTTACATTCTGCGAATAGTTTTAGCATTCACAGAATTGAGAACAGGCAAATGCTTTTCAAACTTACAAGTCTTCTCATTTCAAAGAGCACAAACCACAAAATAAAAATGAAAAAGTGTCCGGTTTGCTTGACTTTTGAGCTATTTGCTACATAGTGTATGTTTGAGCTTTCCTTTGAGTCTCAAACGATCCCTAACGGTGAGAAGAAACCAGAAACATTACATTTTCCCACGAAATAGCGGACATTTTGATCGCATTTTTCTAAGTATGAAAAACAGCAACATATTTTAATACTGAGTGAATGCTGAAAATGACAACTAAGATATCAGAGTTTTAACAATTTTTTTTTTAAGGACTATCCCTGAAATCGTCTCTGTTAGGAATGTAGATTTCATTTTGTGAGTCTAGAGTCACAAATGTCGAGGAAAAATCTGTAGAAAACATAGCTATTATCCTTATAGAGCAAAAACATCAACAAAAACACAGACAATTACATAAGTGCTACCATTGTGCAAAGGGTCCTGCAGTATTCTGATGAGATTTTAAAAGCAAAAAAAAAAATGTTTAAAAAGGAGGACAAATTTGCAAATTTTATTGAGCTGCATAAAGTAGTTTACACATCGTAAGGTGCAACGGCATCTGGAGGTGACATTTTGTGCGGATATCATTAGTGACTTTGGAGAGGTGTAAAAACACGGGACGACACAAAACTGACAGCAAATCGGTATAAAATGTGGTACAGATATTGATATTGGGGTCAGATTGTTAGCCTAGCTTCGGCACTTATAATCTTTTGTGTCATAAAAGTCTCGCAACGCAAACTGATGGTGTAAGAGAAAGACAAGAAAGGAATGGGATGGGCAGCTAGTTGTGGTCTGTTTCTTCACTCAGACTGTGGAACATTAATCCTTGTATGGATTCATCAATTAAACCATTAATTTTCCACAGCACAAACTTCAAACTCAATATTTAAAGGATTGTTGTAGCCAAAATGAAAATCACTGCTAGCAGTCCAGATTTTATTTTCACTACTTCTCTTTATGGAAGGTGTCAGTAAACATCCAAGAAGAGGCTGGACTGCTCCAAAACTCAATTTCAAAAAATTAAAAGGCTTGTTTGGGCTGAAATCACAATGTGTACAAAGTATTTACATGATTCTACTTTAGATATTATTAAATTTGAAAGTCTTCAGAATTGTAATACTTTCGCGGGGCGGAAATCCTGTTTGAGCCACCACCTGTGTGCATGTGTTGTTTTATTTCTAGAGCTAACCTCGGAGATTTATCCATATTTACATATCGTCATGTTATTATTACTCTTGAGTTTCAAAGTTTCATTGTTTCCTCCTCTCGGCCTACATCATGAATAAAAGATCAAAATCGACTGTTACCTCTGCAAATCTTTTCCATGGCATCGTAGTCAAACCCCAGAGGACAGTAGCAATCATAACCGTGGAAGTTACCACTGGGTTCACAAGTTCCATTACCACAGATATAGGGGTCAGCATTGCAAGGATTAACAGCTGGTAGCAGCAAAGTAGAAATTATGGAAACTATTATTGTATTTTCTTTTTTTAACTTAAATACTTTGATACAAAGTAATAAACAATCTTTTGGCAAAATGGTAAAAAGACTAGCTTTTAAATATATTTTTTCAAAAGTGATATACATGGGTGGCTAATAACTGGATAGCTTTATTTGTTATTACATCACAGTTTTTCTATTACTTAATATCTGAAGATTACTTAATATTCTTTCGATTGTGTTTATCACCACTTAAAAATTATTATGCCAAATGAATAACAGCCTACAAACCAATACCATCTATTCCCATTGCATCGAAACAATGTAAATAATATATATATCAATGAAAGTTTACCCATACCATCATGTAAAAGTTAATAGTTACATATTAAAACAGATAAATAAAAAAAAAATTCTATTTTCCCCCCCCCCTTTTAGAATCTTACCTATGCAACCAGGGATATCCTCGTCAAAGACCAAACCGTACGGGCAGGAGCATTGGTGACCGTACTCATCACCCGAGCAGGATGCATTGCCGCAGATGTCAGGATAGACATAGCAAGGATCCACAACTGTCAGATGTGAAAATTAAGTCAGCTCTCAGGGATTATTTTTGGTGGAAGGTAAACGTATCACACACTTTCAAAATGTTGCATAAAATATTCCACACTGTTAGTTGAAACACCAATCTCAATATCTTGTCCCAATAGAAAGGGTCAATTGTTTGTAACCTACTTTGCCTGGCCAAACCATCAGTTACCCTAAGAAAGTGGATCACAGTAGGTGTGGTATATGATGTCATCTGGGCAAATTTTCCTAAAAAAAGAATTTTTTTCTTCTCCTATATCATAAACTTCTTGTTGATGTTACCTTGAAATGTGATACCATTTGCAATACTTGCTTGGCTTGGCTTGCTTACTTGCTTGATTTGAAAAGCAACTATTTTTGTAGAAACATTAAGTTTGGCAAAAATCATTTCAAATATATTATCAAGTAAAACAGTATTGATTCCAAAATTTCAGCTTCTAAAGAAACTTGCTGAGGGTTCTTTCTCACAAGTATTTTCCTGAAATGTGCTGAACCTCTCGACTACGCCCCGGTATTGAGAAGGGTTGACTTTAGATAATGAAATGTTCAGCAGGATCGTTGTAAGTTAATGTTAGAACACAAATGTACTATTATTGCTAGCATTACGTAGTTGTGGGTATTCAAGGTATCCATACCTGTACACAGTATCTGCTGACCATCAAATCTGTAACCAGTGGGACAGTCACAACGGTAGTTAATGTTCGAACCTGCGCAGGTTGCATTACCGCAAATGGACGGGAAGAGCCGACAGACGTCGATGACTGTGAAAACGATTAAAAATTGTAGAAGAGAACACAGTTATTAGGTTCCAGTGGTTTGGTGGTTGTAAAAGTTCTACACTTCTACACTACATACGAAGACACTAATTTGTTAGGAGGTGCATATCGCCAAGTCAAAAGACATTTAATCGGAAACATAACTAAACAAGTTGACCCCAAGATCTCTGTGTGCTTGGGTGAAGCATTAGCATGTATATATGATTGATGATTACTGGTTACAGACAGAATATATTCATAACGAGGACCTCTAGCCAAACCATTAAAACAAAAGAGGGCGCTCTCATATCAGTCGTATCTAATTCTGCAAAACTTGACAAGCTGCAGTCTCTGAATTCACTGAGAATTCCATTTCTGGGCAAAGTACCTGCACATTCCCTAATTCATACATAGCGTAAACATATTGGAACTAATATACGGTTTTCACCACTGATAACTAGCATGTTATAGCGCAAAAAATGTTGCCCACCCACGGTTCATGCGGCGAACTTTACACACGTCTGTTCCTCAACCAATCAGAAAGCAGCTATCGGGTATTTTCAATCACATCAGCTAAACTGAGCTTAAGCTTTGAGCATATTAGTAAAATTGTATTTAAGTCTTCAAAATGGAACAAACTAGAGCTTATATCTGCAATTCTACTTGTGTTTATTGAAGACGAGATCTTTTAAAACATACTTAAACCACAAGCACATACTATCGAGATATGTTACAGTGTTATACATAATCTCTGGAGATCTGGTAACTGCATATACACCCCACGCACTACCATATAGCCTATAGTATTGATCAGTGGCACTGTTAGGACCAACACCCTCTGCAGAGATGCTGGAGATGCCCCACAGGCTCTACCACTGTGTAGCAACAGATCTATCATATCTCCAAGTAAGTTTCAAGATTTTAACATTGTCTTTAAGTGTCTGGAATGGTGCCTTTCAATCACTAGGTCCCCAGTTCGAGTCACTCCAAGATTAATGCATGTAGTCAAGTTACAGAGTTGTTGACAATTAACAATTCATAATCATGGACGTTAAATATGAATCTAAGAGACTGACTTCAGTCAGCTTTGCGGCTTTGATATTAAGCCAATGAGGCTTCTTCGCGAGTTCCTGCTTGCAGGAGGATCTAAAATACATACATAACCCTTGCAAAGCAGATGCACCCAACACAGTCATTTGGGGGAAACATTCTAGTTTCTAGAACCATATGGTACTTTCATATCTTGGCCTGCTGACACAGTTCGGGGATCACTGATTTAAGGCAAAGCAACTCTTGAAACGGTGATAAATGTTTTATAATTCTCACCATCAAATAAAGCCTCTGTTTCTCCGGCTGTATGAGGCTGTTGTTCGCTTTGCTCTTGGGGTGGATTAACATCCACGCCGGTCACCTCTGGTAGCGTACTCATCACAATTTCAGTCCTGCCTCGACCAAGAGGGCATACCTCTCTATAACCAGCTGTCATTACATTGAAAAAACAAGGGAGGTGAAAATGTCTTTGTTTGTCGGCTAGGAGTTTGATCATGACAATCCAAGATTTGACATTTTACAACCAACTCGGACAGTTTATGAAAGTGATAACCAACTTAGAATTCAGAGAAATACGATCGTAAATATTCGAAAGAGAGAGGATAATCTGTTTCTCATGCAGCCGTTTGTTCCGGAACAAATGGAGACTTTCAGCTAATTTTAAAAATTCCATCTTTTTGGCTGTATTTAAATTAATCATATAAATACAGATAACTCTGGATTGTTCAAATTCTAGTGTCATCCAAGTATCACAACCAACTATTCATTGTTAGTATACAATGAAGAATTGTCTTTTTTTTAATCAAATCTATTTAAATTTACTTTTATTTACTTAGGCTAAAAGCACATTATAGTAGCCATCATTTCAAACACATTGTACGAAAATCTACATCCACTTTTCTATGGTGTTACCTAACCCCCCCCCCCCCCCTCCTAAAAAAAATGATGAAAAACTGATTTGACATTTACAAAAAAGTTATTCACATCGTATTTTTTGAACTGTTACACTGCTTCAAACAGTTCATATACTTCAGTGTATACTTCAGTTTATATATAACTTCAAACAGTTTATATACAGCCACACAATGTCACACAACATCACACTAATGTGATCAGCTGAACTACAGATCATAACATAACACAACACAAGGGTCCTTTTGAGTTTCACCAAACCGTACAACGCTGATCCAGTCATGACTGTGTGACACCATTTGGCTTAATACATTTAAATTCCACAGGTCTCATTTGGCTGGTAAATAATTGGAAACTGCATTCTTTCACTTACAAGTATAAAACTCAGGACAGACACTGATGGAGTCACAGCCTTTGCCCCATGCTCCACCTACGGAGCAGCAGCACTCCTGTTTGGTGACGTTATGTCCAAGAATGAGGGAGCAACCATTGTCCATTGAATGGTAGCAATGCCTCCTTTCTGTTACCTCTGGTTTGGAAAACAAACGGAAGGCAAAAACAAACGATAAAAACAAAACCAAAGAAAAGTGCAAGAAATGGAAAAGGAGGATAAGAAGAAGATCAAATATTACCCAAAGAGAAAAGAGTAGATTAGTGAAAATATCTACACCAGATACTGACAAAGTTTGGAACTACGTTTATCAGCACTATCAAGCTTTCAAAGGTGCTATCAAAAGCTTTCAAACGGAGCTTTCAAAGCAAGCTCATACAAGGATTCGTAAGAAATTGTTAAAGCTTGAAAACAACTGAAGTGATAGACTGCTAAACCTAAAAGTGACTTAACACATGTCATCACAAATTAGTTGCCCTCCATATTTTAAGTTGAGAATTAGAGAACGAGACTAGGCGGTAGAGGGTAGTATGAGAGGCAAAGAGAGAAGAGGGAGATGGTGATTTACCGATGACTGGTTCCTCGCAGATCCCTTCATCCTCGTTGTAGACCATTCCGGCTGAACAATTACAAAAGTAACCACCAACGCTGTTGACACAGACTGAGCTACCTCGACAGACGCCTGGGTCAGTCTCGCACTCGTTGATATCTGCAGCAAATGTAGAAAAATAATATAAGACGACTCAAATTAAATACCTAAACGGATAAATTGATGGATAAGTTTATACAGATTTTTTTTTTTTCCCTCCTCCTCCTAACCTTTTTGTCTTTGTCCTTCTCCAGTTTATTCCCTACCCCCTTCCCTTAATTCTCTCGATCTTTGTCCCTCTACTGTTTATCTCCTACCTCTCCTCTTCCCATGTTGGTTTCCTTCTTTCTTCTCTCCATCCCTTGTCTACTAATTCCCTTACATCTATCTCATTGTGTTCACCATGCTCATTAACCTGTCTGTATTCTGTGCATGTTTTTTTCCTTTCTGTTACTGTTACTTGTCATTTAGCCTCTGAAGATCCTGCTAGGATCCACCTAACTACCCCCTCTCCTTCACCCAACCCCCCCCCCCTCCAGATATTTAAACTAGCTTTTGTTACAATCATATCTAACACCATGCCCACCATGTAATATTCACTTAAAGGGCCATTCTGCAGACATTCTACTTAATGGGGAGCATTTAAAATATGATCTTAACCGATTACAAAAGCAACGCAAGATTACCAGTCACCGATATTGGTATCATGTTTGACCTCATTCTATTAACTGACTCTCACATACATCATGACCGCAACATGAATTATAGTGTTCACATTCCACAGTATAACACCATTGAACAGACTTTGATAAGTTTTTCAAGTTTTTATGTTCTCATTGCTGTTTACAATGTCTCCATCTTTTATTTGTCGTTGAATTTCATGTTTAAAACTCAACGTGAGCCCTATGCATTTGGCAAGATAATGCCTTTGATATGATGGGCAACAACCCTACTTTGACGAAATAACATATACTTAAACTGTCAAAGTGAAATGAATCTTTTGTGGGTGGGAATCAGGAGATCACGGTTTATTATATTTTGATGAATCTAAAATTAAGTGTCCACAACTGAAATCCTTCGCCCTTTTGAAAGATAATGTTTTGATACGACGAGTAACAACCTATCTTTGAGAGATAATAAAGCCCTAACTGTAGCAGCGAAATGAATCTTTTGTGGGTGGGAATGGGGGGATCTGGGGTTATTACATTTTGATGAATCAAAAGTAAACTTTCCATAAAAGCTTAGCAGTTCTGTGTCATAGTAAACACTTAAAATGTCTCACATGACATACTTCCAGTTTGATAGTTCACAAACATGGAAAACACCATCAACTGTTATTTTGATGTCTATATAAAACCGATGTACGATAGATAAAAGACCGACTCCTGTCCGTTAACCTGGTTTGATTAACATCTTTACTGGATAGGAAGGAACATTGGTGCTATCACAATGATTAAGATCATAATAGACGAAAAGCTGCAGTAACTGGTGAAGTTTAAAGGCATTGAAGACTCGCCCCAAACCACGTGCGGCCATCTGAAAAAGTTAACTTTCTGTTGCTTGCAAGTGATGTTTTGTTTGTGTCGCTACAAAATGCAGACAGTAATGAAACGTGATACCTTAATTGTTATCTTTAGCTGGACCTGAGATGTCCATCGCTGTATCATTTATACACTGTGCTGTGAGTAATGACCGCAGCTGTATGTACTGATTGTACACTAGTGTCTAATTACCGACGGTAGCAAGCAGTGTGTGTATTTTCTGGGATCGATGGTGGTGTCTTACACTTCTGTTACACCTCATTCGAAACTAGGTCAGATTACCAGCATTAGATGTTTCTTTTTGCGCGAGTCTTCACACCCTTTAATAACTAAAATATCTCAATTTCTATTGGATTTACACATATATGTATGTACGTGGTGCACAACCAGCTATTTACAAACACGTTTACCCAGATCATTAAAATACATAGTTTGATATGCTTATCTGACCAGAAATTTTTTTTTTTAAACTTACTAGCGGTGCTATCAAAGTAAGAACACAAGTTGAAAATATCTAATATCTCTTGAAAATGTCAATAACAGAATGTGAGAGTTGATAGAAAAGTAGGGTGATAATAGTCTTAAGAATTTCGCCTGAAACTAATAAAAGCTGTGATGATTCTATTACATAACTAGTAGATAACTAGGTAGCATTAATTAATACCCCACCATATTATTTTCATGGTGGGGTTGAATTCTACAAGGATTTAAGTGGCATGTTGGTGCATCTGTTAAAGTACAGTGTTGTAAAGTCCACGCTAACAATTCATGCTTTTATACCTTCTTTTTAAATTTACATCATTGAGGCATTAAATATATATATTATGATTCTTATTATACAACAAAGTAATAATCACTCAGTCCAGAGAATAATGTTTTTATTGACAGTTTCTTTCATGTCATGCTTCCAATAAATTGTACTGACAGTAAGAGCAGTATGAATATCCTGTTTATTATCATGTAAAGGTTAATAGGAACTGTTCATACTGTGTGTATGAGTTCTTTGAAGCATGATGCCAGAGGACAGTATAAAGTGGTAATAAGCATTAGAATTAGCATTAGAATCATATAACAGTTTCGTAGGAACTGTTCATACTGTGTGTATGAGTTCTTTGAAGCATGATGCCAGAGGACAGTATAAAGTGGTAATAAGCATTAGAATTAGCATTAGAATCATATAACAGTTTCGTAGGAACTGTTCATACTGTGTGTATGAGTTCTTTGAAGCATGATGCCAGAGGACAGTATAAAGTGGTAATTAGCATTAGAATCATATAACGGTTAGGAACTGTTCATACTGTGTGTATGAGTTCTTTGAAGCATGATGCCAGAGGACAGTATAAAGTGGTAATTAGCATTAGAATCATATAACGGTTAGGAACTGTTCATACTGTGTGTATGAGTTCTTTGAAGCATGATGCTAGAGGACAGTATAAAGTGGTAATTAGCATTAGAATCATATAACGTTTATTAGGAACTGTTCATACTGTGTGTATGAGTTCTTTGAAGCATGATGTCAGAGGACAGTATAAAGTGGTAATTAGCATTAGAATCATATAACGGTTAGGAACTGTTCATACTGTGTGTATGAGTTCTTTGAAGCATGATGTCAGAGGACAGTATAAAGTGGTTATTAGCATTAGAATCATATAACGGTTAGGAACTGTTCATACTGTGTGTATGAGTTCTTTGAGGAAGGTTGTAAGAGGGCAGTATAGAGTGGTAATTAGCACTGCATACTTAATAATATACTCCCCTATGTTCATGAATGTGAATAAGAGGTGTGATATTATAAAGCATTTGTTAACACAACCAGCTGCTCCATCTTCTCTAGCTTAGTAGATTGTTAAACAATGCAGGTTGAAATTCAGTAACATTTGGTCTCTAGTTTTATGAAACGTTCCTTTCGAATGCTAGACGATATGTTTTGTGTTTTGTGGTTAACTTTTTGTTTTACACTCTTTGTATTTCCCTTCTGAAGAGAGTACAACAACAGTCATTTGACAAAAATGCTTATCTTCTAAGAAAACTGTCTGTATAGGTAACTGTATGGAAATTATGAGTGTTTGATGTATTTATCTGTTGCAGATTCCATTTTATAAGAAAGACTCTTTCGAAAACAAAGGAAAAATCATACCGATGCACTGAATGTTATCAAGAGCACTGTAGAATCCACTATGACATAGGCATCTGTATGAACCCTCAACGTTAAGACATCTTGCATTCTGACAGGCGTTATTGCCTTCGCATTCGTTGATATCTGTGGAAGAGTAAGATGAAGCTATGAAACTATGATGGCAAGCAGAAAATAACATCTGGATAATGATTATTGGATCTTTTGAAAATTATGAACTGCCTGCTTCAACTTACTAAACTGTCTGGATGACAAAATTTGTAGAGTATATTGTAGTCATTAATTTGGGGTTCACAGTGTAGGATTTTCACGGTCGTCTGGTCGTCTGAGACGACTAGAAATTATGTCGGACTACCAAATCTTTCAAAATAATGTGTGCTTGGTAGTCCTTTGGACGAAAAAAAAATATGAAAGCTTTGAAGAATTATTGAGCCTAATTATATTTCATTAAAAACTAAAGTCAATACAATTAAATAGTTTCTGAATAACACCCAAACCATACATAAATTATTTAAAAACATGCGCGATTTATTAACTTACAACATCGTTAGCAAAAATGTGTACACTAATTAAGTGGCCTAACTTTGGTTTCTAATATTGTACCCAGAAAACAAATGAGACTCGTGGCTAAATGTCAGTGCAATGCATTTTGAACGGTGTTGTAACAACAGTCAATCAGACACTGACAATCTATAGGCTGAGTGAAAATGCATTGCTGGACAATGGGGGAAATCTAGCCTATACCGCTGAATTTGTGATGCAGTCTGTGAATTTAGTAAATTATAGAATTCTATTCTGTGTGGCTCACCCTATGATACCCATTCGTTTCGTTACAATTCATTGTAGAATGTCCTGCAAATTCCGACAAACAATGGAGCCATTACAACAAACAACTCACCGTTGAAAGAGAACTGTGCATGATGCCAAGTTGGACACCACTTTTTTGTTTATACAAATGACCTGTCATATAGGACATGGCAATCAGCCAACGACAATTGCCTAAATATTTGGATAGTGGGAATCTGGAAGATCTAATTGCTTTTATAGACTAGGCTTAAGTCTTAAGTTCAGTGTTTTCCTTTGGTAGGTGATATGCATACTTGAATGTTCGTTATGATTCCCTGTAGAATATCCGCAAAATTCCGACAGACAATGGAGCCATTACGAAAAACAACTCACCCTTGAAAGAGAACTGTGTATGATGCCAAGTTGGACAATTTTTCCTTTTAAGCAAAAGTCACATAGGATATGGCAATTAGCCAAGGTACATTGCCTAAATATTTGGATAGAGGGAATCTGGAAAGATCTGTAGTAGGTTCAATAGACTAGGCTTTCTAAAGTTCAGCATTTTGCTTTTGTAGGTGATACAATTGCACTCTTTCAATAAATATGCAATGTGTCCAAGGATTTATTTATGGTACCAATAAAACCCCTACAGAATGAAATTCCCTTTGAACTTACCACTATGCCATCAGCAAAACTATTTTTTCCTTTTCTATGAATGCTTTTGAAGTGAAGGGCTTACAACCAATACGTATTTACTTACATGAACACTGTCCGATTCTACTTTTTATTCTCATGTTTAAAAATATCTGTCACAAGAAAGGTGAAGGGAGGGTGTAGCCCACAACCATTATGTTCCTGCCTCAACACGACACCAGGAACCAGATTCTTTTGACCTTCTCAAAATTGCTACTCAGAAATACAAAATTTAAAAATGAGCAATTAAACCTGGCCATAATTTTTTTGAAATTAAATGAAGTTATCTAAACATAAACTAGAATAGAATGGCTTAATGTTTGTCAGTATTGCCAATCAAATATCATTAAAAATATCATTAAAAAAAAAAGAGGCAAATATGGTCAGTATGTTCAAGGTTCGACAAACATCTTACAGTAATGGTCCAAGCAGTTTCCTTTACTGAGATATTATATTTTCTATTTTAAAATCATCAAGCATTTCTAGGAATGATTTGGAGGTGAAAAGTTGCCCAAAATTTGTTTGCAATTTTTTTTTGTTTTTTTGTGGACAATAAATGTTGACAACCTTTAATGTGTTAGTTAAACATTCACGTAACTATCATTAATGTCCCTGGTATCCCTTTGTCAATTCTTACCTTGGCACCTTCTGGTTCGTGTAAAGAGATAGCCAGGACTGCAACGATTGGAAGAACACTTGTAACTTCCCAGGGTGTTGATACAGAGGAATTTACCGCACTGGTTGAACTGACACTCATCAACATCTAAAAAACCGAATCAAGAAACATTTCATTCATGGGTCAGTTTTCATGAACTGTATTTCAAAAGGAAATTATACAGTCTTCAAGGTCATTCTCCGCAAAACAAAATGATGGCATTGAAGGGGGGGGGGGGGGAGATGTTGGTAAAAGCTAGGGCAACTACTATACATTCTCTGGCCATAAAACTTATCGATAATTTTATTTGAACGAACGAATTAAAATGAGGGTATTACAATATTCTTGTGTGCTATACTTGAGGTCTATTTATTAAGGATATCACAGTTTATTTTTGGTACTCAGACATGTCTACTCATAGCATCCCTCCCTCTGTTTCCGGCTCTTTTCCTGCCCCCTCCCAACCCTGGGCACCCCTTCCCACTCCTTCCCCGCAGGGACAATACAAAATTGCTGATTGCCTGTTTAGTGCTTACACCCTTTTCCAGCTGAATACATCCAGAAAGCTGCTAGTAATTTAATATAATCTACCACAGGATAGATAATGACAGCTACAGTTGCAGTGCTTGATATCGAATCAACACATATGGCAAGCATAGGACTATAAAGGCAAACAGTCCTACACAGAGAACACATCCATGGACATCAAGCCCAAACTTGTGGTACTGTACGGAAAGGAAATGTAGAAACCAATCCAGACACTGCTGGATAGATCAAATATAATGCTCAATACACTTTGACAGGAAAGCATGCGTGAATAAAGTATAATCATAGGGTTAAACTACAAATAATATTATTAGAATCTTAAACCACATGAAACTTCCTCAGAATATCAGCCTTGTATGTAAACATAGTCACCTCTAACGTTATGAGAGTTCAATTGACAAGGACAAAACCAATGTTACATTGGATATTTAACATAAAGGTGAACTGTAGTTAAGCACTGAAATCACTGTCAGTACCTCATCAGTAAATGGTCGTCGAGATTCTGGCAGCCGCCATCATTCTCTCACTCAATCTCTTCCCATCCATCACATCCCTCCCTCCCCCCCCCAAATAAAACAATAAAACAAACAAACAAAAGAAAGAAATCAAGTAACAATGATAATACTGAGCAAACAGCATGGAATTGCTGCAAATTTTGTGCTCACTTGATTCCACCTATTTAACGTCCAAGTTAAAAATCAAGCAGGTATATTTCGTTAGATGAAAATATGTTTTTAAAAGAAATATTCATATTTCATCCACAGAAGATCATCACCATCTGCTTGTTTGCCATTTTAAATTTGCAGCCATAACCAGAACCCTTTGCTATACATTTTCATCTAATTACCCATATTTGAACTTCATAAAATAATGAAGATTGTCAAACCTTGACATGTTTTTCCACTATTTTTACTGCTCAGCCCAGGGCCACAGATACAAAGATGGCTACCGATGAAATCAATACAACGCCCTCCGTTGCAAATGTCTGGCTGTGATCTGCACTCATTGATGTCTGTCCAAGGAAGGAAATATTACATGAAGTTAAAAGTTCATTGGTATCATCTACAAATGTATGTCAATGTCAATAAAATGCTTGTTAAAGGTTGAATATTAGTGACCATTGTTTGCATGTACAATACCACAAACCTGCTTTAATATGTACAATATATATGTCAATGCTTTAAAAGTGTTATTGCCAATCATTGAATAATATTTAATGTTAAAAATAAATGAACATCCTGAAAATTCAATTGAATTCTATCTGACATACAACAAAAGAGAAATAAGATATTGAAAGAGTAGTATGTGGCTGGCTACCATTCACGCATTTCACATTTGATTTATTATACAGCTTCAAAACTGTGATATAAGAACTTTAGTAATTCAGTTGCAGTAGCTATTCAGTTGCAATTCAATACCATTCAATTTATTAATCACATTAGTGTTGCAGTAATAACACCCACCACATATTACATAATATGTAACATTAAACATAATTATAGCACAAAAAAAACATTTATGTGACTACAAAGATATATCTAAAATGATAGGAAACCAGAATTCATGAAAGTCTCAGGAATACATGGTGCGATCAAATGATTTCAAATGAATTCAGAAACTTGTGTTAATGAACTTATGAAATATGGCTTAAGAACACCAGATCATTGAGAGGCAAATGTGGTCATCATAATCTTGCTGTCTTGTCAGCTTTAAATTGAAGGAAACCAAATCTATACTCACTGATACATCTGTCACCTTGTCTCGTTGCTTTGTAACCTGAATTGCAAATACATCTATAGCCTATTGCTGTGTCCACATTTTCGCATCTTCCATTTTGACACCTCCGACCAGGGTTACTGCACACATTTCTATCCGGCCTGCTCCCAGTACCGACAGGACTAGTCCCTCCATTGCCACCACCTCCTTGTCTTCCACCATTTTCTTTAATTGAAAATGACATGAAAAAGGCTCATGTACAGTAACTACTTAAATAATTACCTACATACCCAAAGAAACAGAAAGACGAACAATGGAATTTGACTGCATGTAAGGTACAGTACTCACCTGCCTACAACACGTAGCCAAAATCTGCATTGATCAAGTAGGTTAGATGAAATAAGAACTTGCATTTGCCACACACAAAACTGGGTACCTGGTTGCTTGGGTAGCTTTATTAGGCCTAGGTGAAAAACCTATTATTGTCCATGTTTTGGAAGTTAATTATGATTTTGCTATAGGCCTAGTAAACAAATGTAAGAAGTACTAGTTTGTCTCACAATGTGTTTTAACAAAAGTAAAGTCAATCTTTTTCATGACAGCTTACAATATTATCAGATCAATGTTAATTAAATTAGTTTCAGCACTGATCACTGTGATTGTGAACATTACATTTGCAAAAAAAATGTGAACTACAGTACAAGGCCCTAGGCCAATTTAGCCTGGAATTGAATTTGTCTCTCCTGAGCCTAACGTCAGCCATAGACCTTTGTTATAATCAAAAGTTTGGGGAAAAACTGGTACGTATATAGGCTATAGTTAGGACTAGGTTAGCCTAAGTTACGCCTGATCACAAAGGTCAGGCCTACGTTTAGGCCTAACGTTATGGGTAGGGTTATGCAACATAGGCTTGGCCTAGAAAACATTGGCAACATCAACACATGCCCATGGGGACTTAGAATTGCACTGCTATTGTCAAGTCCTTTTCCAGTCATGGTCCACTTTCGTCACCTCGCAAACCAATAAATACCAGCAATCCTGGTAAATGTATTATACCAACACTGACTACTAAGGCCAACGTACAAAGTAATGCATTCCCACGGTCGTTACACTCAACGCATTGCGCACTCCCGGCCCTTTCGGCGTCAACCAAACGACGTGTATATAATGCTTCCGTGATAAACGGCCGTCGAAGTGACCGCTTTGTCAAGTTATCAGCTGACAACTTCTCACGTTTGGACAGAGCATTTTCAACAAATCTCAATTTTGTTGACCACATGAATAATAGAGATCATTCATTTGACTTGACAAGGGGTAGTTGGGCCGTGACGAGAGAATGGGGGGGGGGCAGGGGCGGATCCAGGATTTTGAGAAAGGGGGGGCCGACATCCCGATGGTAGCACTTTAGTGATCTGCGTCCTGGGGGAGGGGTCTGGGGGAGGGGCCCCCTCCCCCTTGGAAATTTTTGGTTAATTGTGAGTGCTTAGATGCAAAATGGTGAAACATTTCGCCAAAAACTAGAAAAACCAGAAACGTTGCAGACACGCTTTTTTGTGCACATATTTTTGCTCGATAGACACATATTTAAGAACGCTCAACAGTGCATGTACAATGGATACACTATTATTGCGTCGATTCGTTTTTTCTTTTGCGCGAAAATTATGACGCCAGATTCACCCCAAGAAAAAACATAAAACAAGATATGTTCAATGAGATAATTATGATATACTTATTAATGAAATGGGGGTGTAGGCGGTTTTACACTATCTAACGCAACGTAGTCGCCAAGAACCTGAAGTATTTTTAAGGGAGGGCCTGATAATAAGCGGAAACGGATCACCGACCGAAAATATATCGGAATTTGTGGATTATTTCTTGCTTCCTATTCAGGGGCGTAGCGAAGGTTCTTTTGTTGGGGGGGGGGTGATTTGATTTGCCGACGGATCTGGAAGTGGTGACTGAAATGGGGGAGGGGTCTAAGGGGAGGGGGTGTCCGCCTCCCCTTTGGAAAATTTTTAGTTTTGAAACATCCTTAGATGCAATCTGGTGTATATTTTAAGTCAAATTTGATTTGCCGACGGATCTGGAAGTGGTGACTGAAATGGGGAGGGGTCTAAGGGGAGGGGGTGTCCCCCTCCCCTTTGGAAAACTTTTAGTTTTGAAACGTCCTTTGATGCAATCTGGTGCATATTTTAAGTCAAATTTGATTTGCCGACGGATCTGGAAGTGGTGACTGAAATGGGGGAGGGGTCTAAGGGGAGTGGGTGTCCCCTCCCCTTTGGAAAATTTTTAGTTTTGAAACGTCCTTAGATGCAATCTGGTATATAGTTTAAGTCAAATTTGATTTGCCGACGGATCTGGAAGTGGCGACTGAAATGGGGGAGGGGTCTAAGGGGAGGGGGTGTCCCCCTCCCCTTTGGAAAATTTTTAGTTTTGAAACGTCCTTAGATGCAATCTGGTGCATATTTTAAGTCAAATTTGGCACCGTAGAATTTCCATTTCGATATTATTTTTATGGCAGTCGGCAGAAGAAGAATTAATTCGGACCAATTATCGAACTGTGTTTTCTCTTTCACCGATCGTTGAAATAGTGAAACTTCGTGATGAAAATGTTCAGAAAACTTTCCGGTAATGAGAAATAACAACATTCATTGATATACAAGCGAGAAACGTTAAAAATTGTGTACAATTCGTGAGCCGTGTCCTTAAGTTTTCCACGGAGAACGAATGACATCTGCGATGACATCATTCTGAACAGAGGATAATAACAACACGTTGTCACACGATAGCACGACTCATGGGCTACGGCCTATACGGAAGCCTTTAATTCCATTTCTTTCACTGAGTTGCCGGCGATTCTGGCACTCGTCTAGCTGAGCCTGGCTACAGTAGCTATACTGACGGCCGTGACATTATCAGTTATTTGCCGAGAGGTTTTTAACTTGCAGGCGTCGGGTGATTGGATTGGTGAATGAGTTTATCAGATGAAGAACTGGAAAATCGAAAAAACCGATAAAGAAGCTCCCGTTCTCCTTTTCTCTATTCAGCTTTCCTTCTTTCTTCCCCTTCCGCTCTCTTCACCTTTTCTCCTTTTGCCGACAGACCCAAAATTTGCCGACAGCGACCAAATTATTATATATAATATAATAAATAAAAAAATAAAACCAAAATCTCAAAGGTTTACTTGTTAACTCAAGGTTTCATACTAACGAAGAATCAGCTGACTCTCAAGGTTCACACGAAGCTCTTTTAGATGCTCTTATAGCTGCATTATGAGCCCATAAAAACTCGTGCACAGAAAATTGATGCATTTTGAGAACGAGACGCCCAGGCCGAATATAAAATATTCAAAGGCTACTACTGATGAAGCTCCTATAAAGTTTGAGAGCAGAAACCGGTCTAGTTGGTCATAAGAACCTACACTAGTCTCTCCTACTATTAACAGTACACTCAATTCACCTAATAGGTGCAATTATGCTTCACCACGAGGAGCATGCTATAAGTTCATGTTCCTTGGGCCCTCCCTTAAAAATACTTCAGGTTCTTGGCGACTACGTTGCGTTAGATAGTGTAAAACCGCCTACACCCCGTTTCATTCAGATAATTATGATATACTTGCTAACTGTGCATTGATTTTCCCTGACAGTAAGGTCAGCACTATAGTACTGAGCCGTATCTAATTAATACGTGATGTCGCGTAGGCCTGGTAATTGCCTTAGTTTCAAATTTGGAATAAAAACGATCGCGTTTCAGAGAAGAACAGCTGGATATATATTAGGCTTTTCTTTCACCAAGTTATGCCTATTAGGAATTTAAAGTACTCCCACATAAAAAAAACGCAACTGATTTCCAAAAAGGGGGGGGGCCGGGGCCGGGTCGGCCCCCCCCTGGATCCGCCCCTGGGGGGGGGGGTTCCGATAGTCTACAGTCCGGTGGGGCCCGGGAAGAATACATGGGATAAAAGTATAGTAAAGGTCAAATGAAGTGCCACAGCACGGTGTCATATAATTCCAAAGGTGTAGGACCATGCACCCATGTGGATCTCGTCGCTTTGGGGGGGGGGGCCTACAACAACATAGGCGCTATAGGAGCTTTTGATTCGACTATTCTGACATGTTCTTGTAAGTTTACAAAAGAGTATCATATGTACTTTGATTATGCGAGACTGTCCAGCGACGACTACTGACCTTTCTTCGCTATACCGTGTCTAAGAGACTGACTTCGATCAGCTTGCGGCTTTGATAAGCCAATGATGGCTTATTCGTGGGTTCCTGCTTGCGGGATGATCTAAAATACATACATACATACACGCATACATACACCCATACATACATACATCAATACTGCTTTGTACTTATCAAATGGGTTCGACAAACCAACTATTAAGTGCAATCAAACTTTAATATAATAGTTGTTTTTATATTGAAAACTTTGACCAGCTGACCTTACCTGACAATAATTGAGCTCTCCAAAAACCACGAGGTTACTATAGTTTATACTCATGCACAAAGGAGAACTACATAACATAGATATAAGTTCTCCACATGGTTATCAGACATTCAATTCTCTAGAGTTACCTCAGGTTTGATCTGTTGCTCATGGAAACAACAGAGTATACGTTACATTAAAGGCATATTGTTGAAATTCTGTACCGTTGGGTTTACTGATCAAGCGTAATCTCTTGTCAATCGTTGTAACCTATAACGACAACTTGAAATAGGCTATAATATATATGTCATCGATATACATACAGGTACCATGCACGTTAATGGAAATACCGACTGAGCAATTGCGCATAATTTGAAGCTTACGCATGAACAATTAATCCTCCATCAAAGTTCAGCGACTTTATGTTTTTAATCTTCCATTAAAACTCAGCAACTCGTGCGTAAGTGGCATGGTTTCGATTTCCGTATGAACACATGCCCTAACTTCTCGTCTTGTGACGGTTGTCGAAGTACGTGCAGTGATGTTGAAAACCTTCATCACTGGCAACCCAGTACGTGTTGTAAGGCCGAAGCTAGTATGGTTATCCCTCAGAACTGATGCGAATGTTAATAAAAGTATAGTTATCTCGGAGCAGGGAGTTGCTACAGAACTCCTTGCTCGGAGATTTGGAAAGGGAGCGAAATGAACTCGCATCCTTTCAGTGGCAGCCCACTGGTCTTATTTTAAAACGTCACTAAGGCCCATAGCGCCTGACTAACCAACGTAAAACAATGACAAGTGCTAGTTGTTGTAGAACGAGGAATCCGCTAAGTGAAATGCACCATCTGAAAGAGTTATATTTAAGGTGACAATATTTTTTTCAGGAAATTCAGGGACATGATCATGAACCCCCCCCCCCCTCCCATCCTCATGTTGACATTAAGGGTAATATATATACCTACACTGTACATTTGATGGAACGCATTTGAGGGTTGAGGGTGTATGGTGGTCGTATGTTTTCAAATGCACAAGATTAGAACACCGTATCAATTAAGAAAGAAGTATTTTGTCCAAGATAAAAATCCAATGCCAAAACCTTGAATGTCACTGGAATCCTTATTGTTCGTCACTAGACATAATAAGTGCAATGTTACGATCTTCATATGAAGTTATTCAATGATCTGGGTTGCTCTTTTTTGTTAACCATGCAGGAATGTTACGTTTGCAGTAGCCATGTTGTAAACAATCACAGCTTAACCGACCAAGGTTCAAGCTGTCTCTACGAATGGGACGGTACGTATTATACCTCCACTCTTTTAATCCGGGCACGCGACATGATATCCGGGGTCTGTCCCCGGAAATCGGGGACGTCTGGTCACCTTAGTTATAGGTAGGCCTACTCGGATACCCCGATACCATGCAGGGTTGACTCTGTCAGGATAACCGTGTTTCATTCATTTGGAAATTAGGGCTAACGGCCTATTGTAGATTTCGTTGATTCTATCACTCTTTTCATGACTACTACAAAATGGTGCGCTCTTAGTCAAGCTAGCTCCCGCCAGCAGTTTACTCAGCAAGACATAAAACCAGAATGCAAGAATGCGTTGTGGTTTCGATGAAGTAACATGAGCAGTTTTCTTCATGAATCTGACATAAATCATGATCAGACATGAATCTGATATATATATATATATATATATATATATATATATATCACACTGCCATGCGTACATGCGTTGTATAGGCTAATTATGTTGGAACGGTTTATTTTTATCCGCGCCGAATCATGAAAACTGGGGCTAGATTCATGGAAGTATTTAGGGTAATATATCTCAATGGTCGATTTAACTCTAATCTGGAAGTAGCCTATATACATCCAAGAAAACATTTTACATGACTCTTCGGATGTCAAGTATCATGACCCAAACGATCTAGGCACATTTGAATCCGTAAGAAGTAGTTATTACTTCCGCTGGAGAAACTACCACTTTGACATGAACAGATGAACTGTCGTACGCTTGAACGGTGGTTAAGATTATGATTCCAATATGATACGGCACCCGAAAAACAGGATAGGCCTACTTCTAATCTTATGAAATTGTAGGGTGTTCTGTCCGATGATGTAATACTCTATACATACATAGGCCTACATTGGGTGAAAGGGTCTGGTGGATCGAGGACTACATATTAATGTATAAATATATAGATATATTCTTCGACCCACCCCATCCTTTCTCCCAATCCGATAAATAAATCAAATGTTGAAACAAACAGGATGAGATCATTTGGAGGAGAGGGGTGAGGTGGGTAGGGTAGGTTAGGGCGAGGGTTATAATTATTATAATATATATCTTCCACCACGTAGAACGAGTTGGCCTACATCACAGCTACGACACAATATGATTAAGTAATAGATATATAAATATATCTACATCTTACGCTAAACTTGAAAGTGGAATTCCGAGGCTACCTTGTCAATAAAATACAGTAATAATTAAGTTGAATCAACACAAGCAAGCAACACGTACACTGGCAGCGGATAAGTTAAACAATTGACCCCGTTATAGAATTAAACTAGAGAGTATCTCTATACGTCGGCGACGGAACGCAAAAAAAAAAAAAAAAACTAGTATAGGACTGAGGAGGTTTATATAGAGAGGGCACTGCAGCGTGGACCAAAACTGTACTTGGAAAAAGAATGCTTCTTCAACCTAGCATGTACTGTACCTGTTGGTGTCGGTATGTGTGTATGTGTGAGTGTGGTCGGGGGTGTTTGGGCTTACATCCCTCTTCAACCTTACACAAAAGCAGTTATTAACCCAATTTTATATTTTTCCGGGAGAGGGGCGGGGTAGGGAGGGGGATGCTATACCCTTTCATGCATGGGAGTCGCCATTAACGATCCCCATGTCCATACCACCTCCTTCATAAAATACTGGATCCGCCATTGAGACAGATCCCATGAAAATTGGTGAGAATATTATATAATAGATCCTCGAAGTCTATAATCTTATGATAGCTCCCATTTCAAGTTGAGGTTAAGCCTGCAGATCTGTTCTGTCAGATAGGCATCTCAGCTCATATAAGCTATGAGAACGTTGATGGGGCCAACTTGACGTTTTTAGTTCTATATTTTTAAATAAATCGGTGGGATTGATTCCAATCGGTATTGCAAATCATAAATTCCTGAAATAATGTGCAGTTCTCAGGTTCATATGGCAACAACCAAAAATTCTTTTACGTACGCTACCTTATGTTAAAAACAACCGGTTTCATTCACTATCATTGTAACAATGCATTAAGATTACGGGGAATGCGCTAACACCAGTGGCGCAGCCTATCCAAATGTGAGGGGAAGGAGAGGGAAGGACGAGGGGGGGGGGGGGGTTAAAAAACCGGTGGCGTTTGGGTGCCTTCCCCAAATTGTTTGTTTATGAGATGCTATGGTGGCCCCGATATTGGACACTAGAAATTCCGTAAATTTTATCTCAAAATTTCTCTTCTTTTTCTTTCTTTCACTGATTCTTCGACTATTTTCTCCATCTCGAATATTTTGTGTTCAAGATTTCGCCCACAATTTCGACAAGGCTTATCGCATACATTGAACGTGTTCTGCAAGTTTTAATTATATATCAAAAAAATCTTGTTTTGCTTTGTTGTGTTTGCCATATAAACAGTCGAAGTAAACGAAATATGGACGTTTTGTAGCAAACATTTTGACACTTTTCATGATCTCAAAATTTCCGCTACACGCTAGAAATAACATTTTATGTCGAAATTTCTACTGTTTAGTAACATTTACACTTGTTTCTGACCCTTTGTGTTCTTATGTCGAAAGTTTTCTCACGCTTTTCTATCCCCCCCCCTCCCCACCGTTCCCACACATGTGAATGAGTACAAGCGACAGCTGTTGCATTTCATCTGAATAAATGCAACGGTCACGATAGCTTGGCTATGCAGGAGGTTTTTCTGCGAGCAGTTGGGTGATTCTGCGAACTACATGGGTGATTCTGAAAACAGTTCCAATTCAATCCTATATGCATATATAATCCACATAGAGTGTTCTTCCAAAAAAGCCAAAGCCTCATATTCCCGTTCTATGCACTGCAGGCACGAGTGGGTCTTTATGAACTCCCAGGTCTATACAATCACTTTGCCTGCATGCTTATTACCAGGCTACCTGCATGGGAGCCCCGAGAGGTTATGTTAAATGGTAAAATCCTGACGATTTAAGCAAAACTGTGTCGCTTTGAACCCGAGAATCTGACATACTTCTTAGTAACACCTTTGCCTTTAACTGGAGTCAGCATATATTTGATGTATATATGGAGAGCAAATATAGCTGTCGTTATAGGGCTAGTGATGGTGGCATACTCCTATTAGAGTCCACCCAAAAGTTCTCCTTCAGGAAAAGAGCCAGAAAGCAGTAGTAGAACATCTCATTAGATATCTTATCAATCTGGTCAATTGAGGCAATTTTACACCCCTTTAGGCCTCCCAGAGGCAGCGTACGAAAAAGTGACGAAAACTTCCGGCTCGGATAGCAAAATATCTACATGGTCATGATGCAGAAAATTGATGGTGCCATGAATGGCTAACTTGTATTTATGGCCATCCAGTGATGGCCATCCAGTGATGGCCATCCAGTGATGGCCATCCAGTGATGGCCATCCAGTGATGGCCATCCAGCGATGGCCATCCAGCGATGGCCATCCAGCGATGGCCATCCAGCGATGGCCATCCAGCGATGGCCATCCAGCGATGGCCATCCAGCGATGGCCATCCAGCGATGGCCATCCAGCGATGGCCATCCAGCGATGGCCATCCAGTGATGGGTAGCGTTTCCAAGTGAGAACTTCTACCTAGACTTAGAGACCACATTACTTTTGTGATTTAGTGTGTAAGTGAATGGGGCTTTTAATGGGTGTATGCTACCCGATGACTTAATACATAGGCCTAAGCCTATCATACCACAGGTCAAACCACCATATCTATAGTACGCAACGACTTTGTTTCGGTAAGAGTTTACGTGTGGTCACCGTCTCTTTTTGTGAAGTTTAAGATGTTTACAGCGCTTAAAATCCGGAATGATGTTTAGGTACCATAAAGTTGTACATCCTCCTGAAAAGTTAACCATCATCGACAAATAGTACTAAATGAATCTAAAGAAGTGACTTTATTTTGGCATATCTGCAGTCGTCATCATTCGTTTTTGCTTGGATATTGATGAGGATGAAATAAACTATACTGAGGGTCTCAAAATTGTGAGGACTGAAGTTAACATAAGCGTTTTAGACAGTTTTAGTTGAAACAGGAACACTCCACAGTGAGAGCTGACAGATGGGCTCGGGAGCACTATGGTAAACTGCAACCTATTCTAGCTCAAAACGTTAACGATTATAGTGGCACAATAAACGTGGTTAATCTGTATAATAGGCGGAGGCCTATACCAAAATATGATCGGATGCAAGTGGCGAAAATTTCTTGAAGCGTGCAACCTCGGTAACTGTTGTTGAGGCATTGACCCGTTCCATTCCATCTTCCATGGTACCAACGCACAGATGAATATGATATTTCTGTTTATACACAACTGCAACTCTGTCAAAGGGATTTTCATGTTTCCTTTTGTAAATACGCAACCAATATGGTCAAAAGTTTATTGTGCTAGGCATAAGTACCGGCGTGCTCGTGGACTTATAGGAGCATGTCGTGTAGTGGATGTAATGAGTTCATTGTAGGGGATTACTTCTCCGGTCTGAACAAACTTTCTTCGAAGTATCTGATGAGAAGGGGCCGGAGAAATAATGGGGCATATTAACATTGGAAGAAAAAAACGAGGGCAGTGATATAATTGGCCCCTGGGTGAATATCGTACATGTACTTATGCAACCGAGAACCTGGTGGTACTGCACTAGAAAAATCATCACGTGACTAAAGTCTCGATTGTTAGCAGATAAGAAGCCGGGAAGAATAATAAATTACATGTGATTCTTTCCTTTCCGTGCGCAGGTTTTTGCCTTTCATTATCGATTACATACATAAGTATTTAATGTACCACGTTCAGGATATATAAGCGAATTCCGAAGCTGCGCGATACAAGTCTTGCTTCTCTGCTGGAACTGTTCCGTAGTTACAAATCCGTTTTTTTTTCACTCGAGGAGGTTGTGAGAAATCAATGCCTCTGCAATATCAGTCATATCAGGCTAATCATATATATTATTTGCACCATCATCGTTGACATCCATCCGTCGAACGGTAGAGATGTTTTAAAGAGAACTCAACGGAACGTGCAACCCTGACACTCCAAGCCTGTGTGCAATAACTATAGCTAGTTTACAACAGACTCAGGTGGACAGCTACATGATCATTGGGGACCTGGTCGAATGTGCATGGGGACCCATGACCTGCTAGGCCCTATGTCTGACCGTATCCCCTCCACACCGTCCTCTCAGAATAACATATACATGCAAATATTATACTAAAACATGGCGCGTTTACGGTACCACAAGACACTCAGAATAAAGTTGTCGGTCGTATTTTAATGCAAGAAGGTCAGAAAGTCCCTGTAAGTCTGTTTTGGTATTTCATTCCCACATACATGAGCGTCGGCCTCAGAATAAAATATACTCTACCGGAAGAGTTTCCGAAGGTGACAAGTTCCCTTCCTCTTCACCACACTACACATACACCACCCACCACCACCATCAACAACAACATTACGTAACGCTCTAAAGAGTCAACAATACGACTTTTCTCGTCACTTTTTCCCTTCTTTATGCCATGACTTACCGTAATGGTACCCTGTTCCTTGAGGACACATGGCACGATATCGAGCTGGAAAAAATAAAGAGAAAGCGAAGAAATGTAAACCAACAGCATATAGTGAAAAAGTGCAAAACATTCCATCGCAAGCCTGGTTCACAAATGATGCCTTAGAAAGCATCACTTGAAATCCTGCACTTGCTGTAAACTATGGGCTTATCAATATATACTTCTTTAACAACACCAGCTTTCGTGCGAAGCAAGCACGCACAGCACATCTGTTATCATGATATACAACATTATAAACCAATGAATATTTAAAGCAGCTGGTTGCATTACAATGCTAATTTGATACAATCAAACAACCTTGATTCACCTCTCACCAGATCCTCTCGTTAATTTGCTGTCTAATTCTCAGGTGCAGCGTTCCATGGGAAGTTATTTGACGGCAATAACAACTTCCGATCAGAATTTCAAACATGAAAAAACTTTATGACTACAACTTTGACCCTAAATGAAAACGGTTACAGTCTTATTTAGAAGCCATACAGGTGTTGATGTTTGTCTTGAAAGTAAACTCTTTAATAATATTATATTAAACAACCTTACACCAATGTATATACTAATTCTACTCATGTATTCGTATCCATGGAGACGTTATGTCGAAACACGCAATCAACTGCTTTAACGCATATATTTATTTAGAGCTTAAACGGTTGTCTGCATATAAGGCAAGCGTTGTTTATGTGTATTGTATGTATGTATGTATATATGTATGTATGTATATATATATATATATATATATATATATATACACATATATATATATATATATATATATATATATACATATATATATATCACACAAACAAAATTCTCCACCACCTGTACATGGGACTTTGGGGGAATATCCATTCCCAAAGGTAGGCGATCTAAAACATAAAACATTCCTAGGTTCATTGATAAACTTGAAGGCTATTTTCACACATATGGCGAACAGGAGATTGCTATATTATATCGAGGTATCGATATGGAAAGGAAAATGGCAAGAACATAGAAGAACCCTTGTAGAGATACGTACAACAAATAACACACTATATTACACAGCTTAATGTAAAAAACATTTGTATGAAGAGAAAGTTAATCGATCAATGCACCAATACAGACAAACCACATCCAGACACATGCTGGAATGACATCACGATTTTACAATGACCAGTCCTCGACAGACGATTCGTGCGCTCAATCATCTTTCTGGCACTGTAAAAGGCAAAATATAACTCCTGACAACTTTCCCCTTTAAAATACCAGTGCTTCCCTGTCTATAAACTGACCTACCAGTATGATAATTGTTATTTGGTACAAATCTTCCAACCCCCTCTATCACCCCACCGAGAGACAAGAATATTTCTATGAAAGCCCCAACCGTCATTAAAGCGTTTAAAGATCATCATCATTGGCGCCACATTTCAGCACGCTTAAAATTGCTAGAAGCTTTCAAATCTACTTTCCTAGCTGCTCTGATCCTCCAAATAGGTCCATAAACATTGAGGGATCTTAACATTGATCATTTAGTGTCACACTTGAGAAACTATATTTGAGCCTGGGTGACCATTATCGCACTTTCTAGCATATTTGAGGGCAATGCTGATAATATCTTAGAAGTGAAGTTGCCCGGGACATGAAGGGGTACCACTTCAATAAGTTAACACTACCGTGGTTCCATAGCAGTTACCCATTTTGGTGACCAGTTATCATAAAACACGTTTACACGCAGTTCTTGGCAGATTAATCATTGAAGGATTTTGTTTTGTCGTCGAAAAATAAGAAAATAAATTTTCCTTGAATGTGCATGATACTTACCCGAGTTACGCTGCGGGCAGGTTACACACGAAGGTCCCCAAGCGGCTCCAAGACTGCAACAACATTGCATCTGCGAGGTCATTAGACTAGAACCAGCCGTTGCGTAGCATACTCCATTGATAACAGTTCGGTAGCACATCTGACGAGTCTCCACTGCCGTAGCAAGAAAGAGAAAACACACAGTCAGACATAAAATAAAAATCCCCATCGTGAAAAAGCTCACTCACGGAAACAGCAACTGTTCAGATGCAGCAGGACGATACCAATATATAGGCACACATATATACATATATATGATATATATATATTATATATATATATACAAGTATATCGTGCGAGGCTGATACTTCTTCTACTGATATCTAAAAACACACTGAGCAGTTCGTTCGCTGCGTGGGAACAGTTTTCATTTGAGGATTATCACATACGATGAGGCCTACCACGTCCATTGTATGTTGACACAAGCCTAGCCACACATGTAATCTGCTCGTTAGTTTCGCTCGGGTCGAAAGACAAAACGCAAATAGTGGAGACAAGCAAATCTTTGATTGGTATCTATAGTACACACTACTGCAGTAGGCACCTATTAGCTATCGTTGGATGGTTTGCCATCGTAAATGAATTTGTCCCTAGATAAACCAGCTGGTATCCACAACCATGCATACATGTAGCCTGAACTGAGATATATGACCACTGATATACAAACAAAACCACATAAAGTTTACAAAAGGGATCGTAAAAGGGCGGGATGTTGTCGTTAGATCTCCCTGAAAATACTGAGAGAGCTAAACACGAGAGTCAGTGGGTATCTATTGGGACTGAATTGAAGTTATTCCGGTTGGTTTCCAGCATTGAATTACTTCTTCCCGGGCGGACTTGTGCTAAATAAAGAGAAACCAGCAGTCCTATGAATTGTTTCCGTTTTCGATTACTGGTATTGAAAGTATCATTTAGGGCAAAGGGGGGGGGGGGGGGAAGCTACAGGATATTCCTTGAATGTTTTTGTTTGGCAAAAGCAGGTCCGATTACCTGTCGCTCTCTGGCGTCATAAATAAACAGAAACCGAGCGTATCAAACAGCCTGAATAGAGAGCTTATAGAGAAAGCAGATGGGATGAGATGAATGTTTATATTTGTGACAGTGAGGAATTCCCCAGTGCTATTATGTTGATAAATTGGCTATACAGATGGGGGATCTTGACCTTTTATACTCCCCCAGGGATAGGTTAAAATGGTATCTTGTGATCTATATAGCCATCGTTTGCCACTTACTCTAATGCCACTTAGGGTTAGGGTCAAAAAGTCATTACTCTGAATGCATCCTGCCGGCTTGTGTATGCAAGGGAAGCACAGTGAGGGGGAGTAGTGAGAGGCAGGGGAAGGGGTGGCGTCAGGGTTCCTTCTTGCCCTAATGTTGGGCAAATGTCCCGATTTGTGTATATTCCATCACTTCCACAACCCCAGGTATAACAATTCTAAAGACAGAGGGCAGAATCAGAATTGTGTTAGTAATATCACTCTAACTTCAAAGCATCTCTTCTTTTTGGGTGTGGATATTTACTCCATACTAATAAATAACGCATCATCATACTTTAAGCAGGTTGGGTAGTATATAGGGAGACGGAGGAGGGGGGGGGGGGGTCAAGCTCACGACGGTTACAAAGGTACTAACTACATAGCTAACAGATCTAAAATGAGTAAAAGTAAGTTGGCCTGACGTTTCGATCCTAGCAGGATCTAAGCTTCTTCATAGGCTAAATGACAAGTAACAGTATAACAGACGGGACAGAAACACGCACAGAATACAGACAGGTTAATGAGCATGGTGAACACAAAGAGATAGATGTAATGGGATTAGTAGACAAGGGATGGAGAGAAGAAAGAAAGAAACCTTCCCCCTGTTGGTGTCTTTCTTTCTTCTCTCCATCCCTTGTCTACTAATCCCATTACATCTATCTCTTTGTGTTCACCATGCTCATATTAACCTGTCTGTATTCTGTGCGTGTTTTTGTCCCGTCTGTTACTGTTACTGTTACTTGCCATTTGGCCTTTGAAGAAGATCCTGCTAGGATCGAAACGTCAGGCCAACTTACTCTTACACATTCTCCTACACAGGCTCTCTAGTGGATAAGCAGTTTGCTAACAGTTTTATTTTATTGAGATATAAAATGACGATTTTTTAAATTACAAGATGGAGACAAAAAAAGTTAGTGTGGAGAACTAGAGCGGGGGGGGGGGGGGGGGGGTGGGGGTAGAAGCAATCGCGGACTGTTGTGCGCTGGGTAACCTGCAAAAATCACTGTTCCGGCAGGTGTCCGGGAGAGATAACACATTGGACAGGCAACTGCCGCATTCACGATCCATCCTCTCTTGTTATATATAGGCCTATAAGTATAGGATTGAGTGCTTAGTTCACTGACTGCCCTAACAACTCCCTGGAAATACCCATTTGGTGACCTATTGTTATTATTATTATCATTGTTTTTTTATGAAATGTCAAAAATAGATCAACTACGTTAAATACGCTCAATTATTGAATGTCAATTTACACTCACCTTCCGCGTTTTGTGCAAATGCTTACCTCTTCCTCTAAGTAACCCTCTCAACGTTGCTTTAAAATACCCACCAACCCATATACCAATACCTCCATGCTTCCTTAATTAAAACATACTAGATAATATCTTTCTCTGATACCTCTACCCCCCCCCCCCCACTCCTCCCCTCCCCACGTCCTGCCCCTCGAAAAGGTTTCTATCCGCCTGCATAGTTACCGCAACTTTACTACTATGACCTGTTTACTAATTAGTCTAATATTTTCTTACCGCATGAATCTCTATCTACAACATTCCCACCCCTCTCCCACTTTTCTCAAGTTGAAAGAGTATAAAAGAGTAGTTAGCTCTACTCTAACGGTGTTCGAATCTACGTACTTAGAAATGAATGTTGAGCGCCCTACCAACGGAATTACTATTCAGCAATGTGTGTTGGCGGCGGTTCCCTAATTACTTCTTTGTTGAGGGTATAGGCCTGTACCTGTGAAAACCCACAACACCTTACAAACTGTCATTACTGCGTGGGTAGGAATCGCACATCACTTTCATTATATACAACACAGAAAGCGGCAGGAAAGACGGTTGTAGCGTAAGTATAACAATTCGATTTGGTTACAACGTACGTGCAGCACATCATGAACTGGACACTGTATACGAAAACTTTCAATTTTGAAAGGGCATAGACTAGATTCATTTCCGAGTAAGACGATTAACATGATAGGCTACCGCGATTAATCGTGATATTCGTCATAAAATGACATCATGGAGAGTCACGTGTGCCTAAAATTAGAGTATTTTTTCTCTCACAGATACTTCGTTTAGTCTGCTTTCAATTAGAGGGCGCATTTGGCATTTGCAAATTGGAGTTCCTTTAGAGAGAACTCTTATAGCAAATGTATTACAAAATATTGATCTTTAAGGGGGGGGGGGGTGGCTGGGGGTTACCATTACCTAGTGTAATATTGGTTTCAGCAGGTGCAGCACGGGTTCACTTTTACCAACACATCATACCATGATGAAATTTAAGGGAAAAATAAGAACATCCACAACGAACCATTTGACATAGACTATAAGACAAAATGGTTGGACCCTGATAAAAGCGATTGGAAACTTAGATATATTTCGCAAATGGAATTATATAGGATAATATTGGCCTTCTTAAGTATTATTCACGAGCAACATTTCTATCCCATACTATAAAGATATTATCTGAGATTGTTTCTCCTTGCAAGGCACATATGCATTGCACCTGTTGCAGTAAAATATTTCTCTGCAGTCAGCTATATACATTTCACAATTTGAATTTCACGCCTATTGGCTATAACTAGCTAGTCAAAAATTGTGATATCAAATCATATTCTGCAATAAAATTATGCTTGTCTCAATATTCGTCTGCTGCGTCTTGACGTATAACTTAAAAAATAAGGGTTTACAATGTATATCAACGTGCGCAACATGATGTGTGGTACTTTCAACTGATATTATTGGCAACCTACCCAATATTAGGTTGGTGGGGGGGGGGGGGCAGGCTGGAACCTCTTTTACTCCTGAGCGCGCTAACAGTCATCCATTATGATACCAGCTGCAGACAAGACTATAAAGCTGTGAGTAAAATCTAACTGAATAATAATTGAGGCCGCATAAGAGATTGGTTGCTTTGTTGCCTTTTCAAACTATGGGGCGATAATACCATAGCTTATATTTAGATTGTGTGATGCGGCCAGATCTAAATTAGGGCACATTTTTTCACATCACCGGAAAACTTGGAGAGTAGGCCTATCAATTTTGTAATCAATCCCAAATTAAAGGCATCGCAAAATTGTTCTCGCCCAAGGAATAAGTTACCAGGCTCGTATACAAGTTCAGTGAGAATGACTTCACGTATCGCATATTTCGACAAGTGTTAATAACGTAAATTAAATGCTTTTATTGTTATATTTTGATTCGAGCGTCAATTGAGCACACCCAAGGGAGGCTGAAAGCGTTACGGATAACTTGCTTCCCCAAAGCTGAAGATGAGTGAAGCTTTCAAACCTATCACTTGGTAAGATACTATCCTTTTCCCGCCACGACGTAATGGCTGTCTGCAGACTGAGTCTGATGTTGCTATGGCAGCAAGCACTGTAAAAACAGAAGACATCTTATGACATGGTACAAATACTTGCGCAAGATGCCACGAGACCATAGACTCGTAATCCCACCCGCCCTACTTCTTGTTGGAAGAAGATTTTATTACAAATGTGAAACATTCCTTGTATAGGTGCTGAGTGACGTAAAATCATAGTAAGGCTATACAGAGGCTGTTAACTAATTGAATTGAACCCAGAATCATTGACCCCACACTCGCCCACTCCCACCACCCCCCCCCCTCTCCTTTAGCCCTTGGAAATAAGGAATACGTGTCCATAATATACGTTTCCATGTATTGTTCAGTCTTAGTTTCAGGATATCAACAGAACGGTTACTCTTCCTTCTGTCGGGAAAGTCGTCGTATGGGTGAGCACGATAAAAAATAAGCCCTAAATCAGCCAAAATGGCAGATTGTTCCATGTACATCGAAACTTAAACGATAATACGTTGGATTGACACCGAACACTCAGAAATACTCAAAATGAGTGGTTAGAGGGACAAATATCCTTCTTTCTTTTTTGTCTTTCCTATTAGGTCCGGTCATTTTCAGTTATATTACCCACCAAATTTTCTGAGTGAAGAGACTGTTTTTCTTTGGTAGGTCTTGCTATGGTTGAATATTTCTATGGTTCTTTAGTTGGATGTTTTCACGTCTTCCTTTGATATCATTTAACCATACTAGTACTAACTTTTATCTTTATAGCAGATTATTCTTCGGTACTCACAGACTTGCTCTACTTCCAACGTATATACCCTATAATCTATCAAGAACGTTAGACTTTCGCATACTCACCGAAATTCTGCCTGTTTATGTTTACTGTTCATTAATGTCATGTGATCGGTTCTATAGTATTCCATGATATGCATGGGTATGGCTTAAGTCGAAGGATACCGTCAGTCACCGCGCATGCGCTGTAGATGTTATTATGCACATTCCGACCGACAAGAGTTCCAATATGGCGTGGACTCGATGTCAACCGGTCTTAACAAGGCATGGACGCATTGCGTCTAGTGTATAGAGTATATGTTCGTACAAAGACCGTTACAGTATTAAGTTGAGACCTTCATTAAGTTTATGTATTTAAATGCAAAGTGATTATTTTCTCACGCACAATGTTATAGTGGTTGAAACGAATCAATCCTCAATATGATGCAGTTGCAAGTACTGTTTAGTAAACGACACAAAAACGATATGCATAACATTCATGTTGGACCCCTTTTGAAATTCTGAATGCTGGTTCAACTTGCTGATTTTCTGTAGGTTAAGAAGGAAACATTTTACACGTGACACTGGATAGTACCTGTATGAATGAGCCATCGAGGTAAACCGCTGACTGGGGTGTGAGGGGCATTGCACCATAGCATGTAGTCGCGGCATTGATCTACTGACGACAAAGTTAAACATGCTGCGCCGAAACATGACTCTAATGGAGACAAATTAACTGTTCCCGAAAATTTGGACAAACAGGTAAGGACAGCGGTAGGTTTATATAAGCCTACATGCAGTGTCAGTTTCTTCTTTCACACCATGATTGTAAAGGTATATGACGTTTTCGATATTAATGTATTTCATTTCCACGTAAAAAATACAAACATCCATCGTTATTAACACAACATGCCATAGATAACTGCATAGGTGCGTGATGGTGTGATAAATGCAGGGGAGAGAAGGGGAGTTTTGTGGCGATTTTAGTAACGTTATGATTCTGACGGTACAAGAAAGTGTAAGTATACTTGCTGGTACACCGGTATATATTTGACCAGCCAACCCACCCACCCACCCACCTCACCCACCCCTCATCAGTTGAATCCAAAGTACGCCATCTTGGAGAATTCTTATATACTTGTCTTTGATGTCTCCGTCTCCTTTTTGGTCTTTTTCTTCCCTTTTTCTTTTAATGGGAGGGGGGGAGGGGGAATTGAAGTGTCTATATCCTTTGAGATTTCAATAATTCCATTGGGTATAAGTTAATACAAAACTTTCTCGTATACAAACAACACAATTCACGACCTCAAACGCGTTGGTATGCTTTGTTGATTGAAGGTGGTATTGCTCACCATATGGAACAGAAGGCAGAAATGTGAAAAGGGGGGGGGGGTGGGGGAGTTGAACTAAAATCAGCATCTGTTCACTTCCGTGAAGATTAAGATCTAAATAAATCTCACGTATAACTATAAAAAAATAAATGAGTAAATAAATAAATCAAATTTGAGATAAAAGGAACAGCTCTTAGTTATAGAGAGGCGCTATGTATCGGTTGATACTGAAGTTAGTTTCGCATATCAGTACAAACTTACAAAGTCAGGCATGCAGGTGCGTGAAGCGTGCTAACAATTATGTCCAATACATAATTATGAACGGGTATTTTGTTCATGATCTCCTTAATGTCGTAGCGATATTTTTAGTGCAAAATTAAAACCAGTAAACTGTTGGGGATGGGAGAATAGAGGAGGGGACGGGAGGGGGCGGGAGGGGGAGGTTTTCCACCATCGTTCTTCCCATTCTGGATCCGCCCACTGAAGAAACAAAGTTACGTTGAATTTGGGGGATACGTTGCGGTACTTCCTTTGATGTTGAAGGAGAAGATAGGTAGAATTCAGGAGGGTGCAGGAAGGGTGCTTGAATAATAGCTAGAAATTTAATGTTGATATTTCAGTCCACAAAAATGTAATTAAAGGTACATGCAGTTGAGTGCTCGTTTTATTTCAAAAGCTGAATTCAGGTTTCAAAGATGTTCAATTTTGTTAATGAGTTAAAGCTCTTTTAAGATTATACATGGTTTATGACGTCATCACCTCAGTGCAGTTCTAGATGTTGCTGTTACTATATTGTTCCATAAATTTTAATAACTCAGCCGATTTATGATTAATTTTGTGTTCGTTTAATGTCATATATAGTCACAACGTTATTTTGAAGTAAAAGTCGGATTATTATATCAATGGCTTACATCAGTCCAACACACACGCATCTTTTATAGCGGGGACTAGGCTCTATACGTCATGGGCCATGTGTATCTCACCAGAACAACTTTTGAAAGACGGCGAAGATTACTTTATATCACATTGGAAATAAAGGACAGAGTAATCGATTACCAGCCAGGCAATCAGGACATCACCCCAAGAAAACCATCAATCAATAATACTACTCAATTCGTATTGGTTCTAGCTCTATTAGTGGTGTAAGCAGCAGGGAGGGAGGTGAGGGGGGGGGGGTTGGGTGGGTGGCATGTTGGCAATATCACCGTCACCGTGATAGTAAGAATCTAAATGATAATCGTTCGTCAATTTTGGTATAGCTAAGATTATCGAGTTCGAGGCAACTATTAGAACAATGGCCCATCAATTACCGACGTAACAGGTATAATAAAGGCCTATCCACGATCTTAATGCCATGGCTTGTTAGAGTAGTATATCTTTGATGACCGACTCCGTAAATACTCGGACAGATGAAGAGTGTGGTATGTTTATGCAGGGGCGGACTAGGGTATAAATTGCTACCCGCTGATTAATCGACCTGGCGGCGGCCTGCAGTGCCATCTCAACCCTCGGTATACCGAGCCCCTAAGTTCGGTAGGCCACTCCGCTCCTGTCTATGTTTACCGATCATCGCTCAAAACCGAACTTTTTTTCTATCAATACGAGTGCTTTGAAACATGATACTAGAGGGCAGTGTACAGAGTAGCATTATAACATGAGCAGATTTGTCCCAACTGGCTTCCCCAATAAAGGTTCCAAGAATAATTCAGTGTTGGAAAGTACACACTGAAGGTTTTGCAGACAGTGTATCAGAGTGAAATATGAAACAGCGTGCGTGAACAGGCTGCCCTATATATATCGTTAAGACATTGATCATAGACGCTTTTATGAATACTAAGCATTTACATATTTTTAAAATAAATCCGCAGGTTTGATTTTATAGTATAGCTACTTTAATAATTTTCCCTTGACATATTATAAGTTACAAAATCGCTGGCTCATGTACGTGTAACTGTAGAAACTGGACGTTCGAGTCTAGACACATAGGCGGGGAATAGTTTACAATTTCCATACTAGCTTAGATCATATCTACATTGGCTGTGACAAAAGGCACCAAACTTATTTCAACCACCCATATTGAGCCAACGGCAAACTGTAACTGAAGATCCCTTGGGCATCCCATGAACTTGACCCAATAGTGACCTTTATTGCCGGGAGGGGGTCAGATACGTTTGTCACCTAGGGTGGTATATTAACCGGACATGCACAACGGAGCTATTAATGAGTGACGCTCACCATGGGAATCTCATTTTGTGAATTTTGGTGGCTCCTTAGGGGACGTCTAAGTTGCCGATTGCGAGATATTACCATTCGACGCGGAAAACGGAGACTTTTCTCCAGAGAATGGGAGGAATTTTAGAGATTTACTGTAACGATTACAAGGAAATGTAAGCCGATGTAACCAACATCGACGTTGGTATTTGTCTTGTGAAATTTATATGTAATTTGACATGATGTTCCAAGTTCGAATTTTAAACTAACAACTTCTCCTTCAAGATCATTTCGTTTAAAGCAATATATATGTACTGCACTGCTTTAAACGATATGAACGTGTATTCCGCGTTGCATTGGCATTTGAAGATATGAATTGTTCGTGTAATTAAAACAAAGAATTTTATATATGACTGAAACTATCCATGTTGATTTTGAAATTGTTTTGATCATTTTTTTCGCTGCATTCTCGATATCAAAGTCCATACTTGGCAATTTATTTAGGTGAGTAGTTGAATCCGGCCGTCAAGTTTATTACAAATAATAAATCGAATTTATGTTAAAATTCAAATGTTCAGTTTTGTCTTTACATACTAATTGCTATGCTTACAAAGTGATTTTGCTTTAATTAATAGTCTTTAAGATTAGCAAAATGGCAGACCAAAAGTAAAAATATGTTTTCAACAGTGACGCAACCGCCTTTACTTCGGGGTGGGGGGGGGGGAATAAACGCCAACGGGCTCAGCAACCCCCCCCCCCCGCAACACACACACAGACTTTGGCAGACATAATATTAGAAAAAAAATCTTGCGTACAGTACATAAATTTTAAATGTGAACTTCTTATTGTTATAATTGCTACACCAAAGAAGCCATATGTGATTAATAGCAGTTAGTACAACGTTGTACTAATTTGAACAGGTTACCATCACATAAAGGCCCGGTCACACTATACCGATATTTTATCGGAATACTATCCGATTTTCCCAGAGGAATCGAAACAGACAGTTTTTCGTTCGGGTCTTCTAGCCACAGTGATAAAGGACCTGATTTGCTATCTGTTGAGCCATTCCGATGTGGAATAGCCCTCTCCTAACTTTTGATATTGACTCCGTTTCCTTTTATCGGTTAGCTATCCGATTTCTCTTCCGATTTTTATCGCTTTTCGATGTGACGTCACTTCAGAATGTAGTCAGTTCTAGAACCCCTCAGATTTGAAGTAGGTATTCGAATATTCTACTGCATTCATTACATTCACTACCACAAACCTCACTCTTCGGCCTTAAATCGGAAAAATCGGACCGTATTTCGATAAAATATCGCTGTAGTGTGACCGGGCCTTTAACCTATATTGACCTATACTTGACCAATCCCTGCAAGATTTCACGGCAAACACTCTCAAACAGTGATATGTACTGCTTTAATAACTGACAAAGTGGTCAGTTCTAAAGTAATTTGACATTTTTACTGCAGTTACTTAACAAGTAAACTATCAATAAAATCGTCACTTTTTACACCCTTGGGATATTAACATCAATTTTGTATCCGGTGAAAATGATTTATTTGCAATTATTGGAAATTTTCGGTTACGCCACATTTTATCTTTTTGTGTGTTTGAAATGACCCAAACAACAGATTAAAGTAGCGAAAATAATGTTTGGTCAGTGGGTTATTTATATCACTTTGAGATTATTTGACCCTTTTCATATTATATGAAAGGAATCCTTTTGTTATAAAATATAATCCCTGCAATCCATCTTCATTATGATAGTGACAACATAATTTGTATATTTAATATTTATCAAGAGGGGTAAAAGCAAAATAAAGAGCAACCACAGCAGGTAGCGCGACTTCCCATCGAGTTTTGTGGTCCGTTTGCTGTACTATTGAAATAAACAGATAAGCCAATTTTTATGTAATGAAAAATATGTTATTTGAAAACCCTCAGAAATCATGCTTATATTAACATCATGATGAGTATTAAATGATCAAATTATGAACATTTAATAGCTTTTTTTGGGTAGGTGGGTGGGTGGGGGGGGGGGGAGGGTGTACTTATTTGGTTAAACGCATTAGCGTTGGATGATATATACCTTGGGGTATATAGGAAGGCTGGCCTACACAGCGTGCTAGTGCACATTGAACAATCCATTTTTGCAATGTGCATAAAACCAATCCGAAAATTAGTTTCCTATTCTTTGTTCCCCTTTAAGATTTTGGTATCATCTCTTCCCCACCCTTATCATGTAAATATAGGTTCACCAACCCACAGCATATTGTCGTATTCTTTTGTAATCACTGGGGAATGGATATCTTCCCCTCTCTCCCTTTCCAACACCTAACTGCGTGAATTTTGAAGGGGTCGGCCTCTTTCATGAGCGTTAAGCAGGGTTGCGTTAAGCAGGGTTGCAACATAATATGCAAGAGTCAAAGTTTTTTGAAGCTATAACGGTGTGGGTTCGGGTTTCGGAGTGAAGGGGAGAATAACTGGTGGGGTTAGGGTTAATAGGTTGTTAAAATGAGTCAGACCTAGTTTGCGTCCCTCTGAAGCCACGAGACGTAATGCTTGTTGAAAAGAGAGATTTTAGAGAAATGGGTATCACATTTCAATCCGTTTTTTCCAGTAAAATCATGAAAATGTAGAGAAATACGCAAGGAACAAATAAGGTCTGAGATCTAAGGTCTGTGAGATTAATGTGTGCGTTTTGCCCGTAATCGAAAGCTGTAAATTCTTCAAATGGGCTGAGAAACAACGCAAGACAATTCGCTTTAAGGTAAGAGGAACGGTACCAGCCATCCAGCCATTCCTAATAAAACATGATGAAAGTCCGCCCTCTATTAAATTGGTGCACAGCACAAAGAAAAAAGTTAAGTAGGTCGTCGCCGCTGTTCGGTTTATCCTTACAGCCAATGTTTGGTATTGTCGCTTGCTGAATAGTAAACTAATACTATGAGTGTGAAGGTCAGATTTGATGTGTTCACTGAAACGTTAATTCATAGAACGTTACCATTTATTGAAAGTGTTTGATTTAGAAACATAACTCTCCCACGTACCGAGAGCTATTTTTATTTTAGGAAGGTGACGATGCCATTGTTGTGGTCAAAGAGACGACGCACACATACACACACGAACATACATACACACACGCAGGAAGATCTAAAATTTGCATTTATGAGTTGAAATTTACGACCCGTAATAACAAGTATATTTTACGTTAGCACGTGGGTAAACGATAGTTTCGAGAATCTTAGTGTGAAATTTGACAGTTTCTATTAGATAAAATACTTTCATATCTACATCTTATATTTCAGTATATTGTTTGCATTGCTGTAGAATACGCTATCGTAATTGGTAATTTCTAGCACTAAAAATGATCATATCGGGGTTAAAACCTCATCCATCTCCTACCAACTCCATCTCCTATATTGGTATTTCAAATTCCTCCGAGCTTGTATTAATCTGTTGTTAGCTCAACCCTCAAACAGTCACAGTGGCAAATGATTCCTGCCCCCGTCCCTGATCATGTCCCTTTTCTTGTCCCTGTCCCTTGTCCCCTGACCTATACCTTTGCCCGTTCGTCTTTATTTTATCCTCAAGAAAAACGAAATATTTCGATTCGTACAATCTAACTATAAACGGGCATATGATGTCAAGTGTCATCCTCTAAAAGAAAAGACCAGATTCGGAGAGGAAAAGGTCGGCAGGGAGAAGATTGGTAGGGAAGGTTGCGAGGGGAAGGGGTGCCAACCCTGCACCCTCAAAAAGACGCTGTCACATACTTAATCATTTGTTGTTTTATTTTCGACCAAGATTGTGAAATACGTTAACAAGGAAAATTTAAAATGATCACTTACCGATACAGTGAGTTCGAGATGAATGTAGTACATAGCCATCGTCACAACGACACCAGTAACTGCCCCTGGAGTTGACACACTCGCCATGCATACAAATATCGTTAAAAGCGGTACACTCGTTCACATCTGCAAAAAAGAAGATGAAAGGTAGGTAGGTGGAGAGGGAGTAACAAATGTTACCATGCGGTTGGTCTAATCGACTAAATCAAATCGATTCAATAACATATATGATTGTGAGTAAAATCGCCGAAGATTTGGTAACATTTACCAGTAATCGGTGACCAAACGCAAAAAGCTGATTGCAGACCCAACAAGCTGCTTGTAGACACCTCAAGCTGCTTGAAGATCCAACAATCTGCAAGAAGACACAATAACCTGCTTGAAGACAAAACAAGCTGCTTGAAGACACAATAAACTGCATGAAGACACAATAAAATGCTTGAAGATACAACAAAATACAAGACGACTCAATAAGCCGCTGGAAGACACAACAAGCTGCTTGAAGACGCAACAAGCTGCTTGAATGTAAAAAAAAAAGCCGCTTGAAGACACAGCAAGCTTCTTCAACACACAACGAGCGGCGTGAAGACACAACAAGCTGCTTGAAGACACAGTAAGCTGCTTGAAGACCCACCAAGCTGCTTGAAGGTCCAAAAAAGACATAACAAGCTTCTTGAACAAGCTTACAAGGAGACACGTAACGATAAAGTTGGATGCTAGAAAAGCCCATGACAATGCAGTTTATCAGTTCACAAAATATGCAGTAATACTTCTAAATATCATGAATATGCTTATATATTTCAGATAATAGGGAATTGATTTAATTCATGGCTTTTCTTTCTGTACGTGTTTTATAATCATATGAATAGTGTTAGGACAGGCGATATTTTTAAAATATTAAATCGAAATAGCGTTAATTACCGTGCCACGGTGGCTAATTGGTGATCGTGGGGTGACAATGGGTGTTACAGTTTGATAAAGTATCAACTTATTTCGAGTAATATCTGTTATTTTGGTTAAGTTGCTAGAAATTGGCGATGCAAAGTCGGAGATTGATGTAGAGTGTGCAATGACCTGGCAGGTTTTTTCCTTCTGCAGTTTGTGTTAGATCTGATCTAGTAAACAACATATTACATGAAGGAAAATGTGACAGGAATATCCTGTAGCTATGATCCTCTTTTTAATGCTGTAACCTCATCACTTTTATGTATATTCTGATGTACTTTACAAGCTACAATACGTACAGCTACTATATAATACAGTACAAGTGTTGCTAAATGAATGCTTTGTCTTGGAGAAAGATACGAAAAAGAATTGAGGGAACTTTTCCTTTCCTCTAGCATCCTGCAAGTTTAGGCTGCATAAATGTTTCAGAAGAAAATAACGACCAAAAGAACTTTTAATTTTGCATACTAAATTAAATTCTCATTATTCCAATTTCAGATTTATTTCTCATATGGCAAACAAAACTGAAGTACAAGTATAGTAATTAATAAAACTGAGGAATGGTGACATAATAATTATGTACACTATAGACAATAGGCTTTAGGCGAAGATATGTATCTTAAGTGTGTGTGTCGGGGAGGGGGGGGGTTGGGATGGGGGGTTGGGAGGGGGAAAGTCTCCTGTCAAAAAAAAATCAAAATTAAGGGCAAAATAAGCAGCCTATAGCATCCCCAAAGTGAACAGAATGACATAGTGTTTTTCGCTGTTCAATCAAACGTTCGAAAGATGTGGAGGAACTTGTTGAGGGGTTGGGAACTTGGGGACGGGAAGAATTTGTTCGTAAACGTCCATGGTTCTTGTCATGCCATGGCATTCGGATTTACACAAACAGAAACTTAATGTTCCTTATAGTGTTGTCAGGGTGTTGACGAAGGTATAACTGATTTGATAACATTTCTACACAGCGCTTCTTGAAAGTTATAGTGCAAAACGTTTTTTACTTAAAATCTAAATGAGCTTACAGCATTTGAAGTTAATTAGACTACGCAATGAAAAATATTTTCACATAACAATTTATAAACTTTATGCCTGATTTGGCAAGATCTCATGCGTGGAATCACGATTCGAAAGAACGAAAGGCCAACTCTCTTATACGAAAGACATGATAGAAAAACAAATGTTGGCCTTTTAACAAATAACTTCACTACTTATATATATAGCCAACAAGGTCATTCGTTAAGGTTGCCAAACGGAAGTATTTTAATCTACGTGTTATGTGGCTTCGGAAACATAATATTTATTTGGCTTTTATTTGAACCAGATATTCATCGGATAATGTTATGACTTCTAAAATGTTATATTGAAAGGAAAGACAAGTGTTCTGTTACTTTTACTGGAAGAAATTAAGGCCACTATATTTAATTACCCTAGATATCACACTTTGCAACTGTAACAAATGTTTTCAAGTAAAACCACATACAGGCTAACGCTTATCTTCCAATGTCAATTTACTTTACCGTGGAGTTCACGTTTCACACTGAACTCCAATGTATTAATTTCTGTCCCAGTTGCAGTTGCTATGGCGGTAGCGATAAATATCACCTATTGACAATTACAGTAACAGGTGTTCTCCCTCTCAAGTGAACGAAGCGACCCAGTGACCTAAACGTGATAACGGGAAGTAGTGCGATAAGATGAGCGCAAGTACTATTTAGAGATGTACAAGTTACCAAAATTTCCTCTTAATTTGCAGGACAGCATTGGTGGTTCAGTGGTAGAATCCTCGCCTGCCACGCGGGGGGCCCGGGTTCGATTCCCGGCCAATGCAATCATTCTATTTCTTTGCTTTTTTTGGGCTCAGTTATTGATTTAAACACCATTTTTCTATAATCCTGTATTTTCTTTTTTATTCTGAGAGTTTTGTAAAGTCAAAAGTTAAATCAGAACAAATTGAACAACCATTTACCTGTTCGTTTTCTTTAATGTTTAAGAGAATCACAGGAAAACACATGAATTTAGCTTTCGTTTTTACAGTTAGATAATGAAATTCATCGGCGAGAAGTTGCATATGTGCGGGGGAGGGGGGTAGAGGGGCACTATGCTTAACTTTGCCTTCTTCTTGCTTCAAATCTAAAACGGCCATGGTGCCAAAAGTTCATGGTATTATGATCACCCAAGCCATCAGCTACCGTACGATGGGTGGGAAATGTCAGTTGAAAACAGAATTAGTACATGACCAGGGAGCTGTTACCGAGAACGCATCACGGCTGAATTAACTTTTGTGGGCCCTGGCAGAGACAAAAAGTAATTTTGGGATCCAAAAACTGGTCGTAAAACAATCAAGATATGCGCTGTAGTCAGGGGGGTAGGAAGCTTCCAAAAGTGTGGGGGGGAGCACAACATCATAGGGGCACTTTCTCATTCCGCAACCACCACTCGTTATGCTATAAACCGATACACACCGGCCATATCACTTAATTATATATGATGTGCTATCAATACTATTTATTGAGATCATTATTGTTAACCGTGCTACAAAAGATATGGGATGCCATTTTAAAAATAGCATGTACAGACTAAAAATAAATAATCAAAATAAAGTATTAAAATTCACAAAGGTTTAAGATATCCAAAAGACAGTTCTTCATCAAAGGGGCACATTCATTTGCCAGTAGGGCACATTTGCTATTTGGAAAAAGTGGGGGAGGAGGGGGTGGGGCACGTGTCCCCAGTTCCCCCGGCTCCTACCCCGCTGGCTGTAGTGTTTACACTTTTATTTTGATAAACAGGCAAATTATGTGCGAACATAGTACGATGCTTTGTAAATGTCTTATTCATATATAGCCTTCGAATATATAATATGATATACCCTGTATTTAGGAAGATATTGTTGTTGTGTTTTTAAGTTTTGTTTATTGTAAGGTAACGTTTCTCCCCATGTTTTATAATACTTGCATTCTAATTTTGGGTCCAGTAACTAACTCTCAAGGCATGAGCCATGGCCCATTTGGTAAGTGATAAATCTTCCTGATTATGATGAATGTTTATTACCCGTACTAAATTCCATGCATAATTTTATGTGATCTAACGCCCATTTTATTTTTCAAATCTAAACATTAAAAAGATTTTTTTTTTTTTTTTGGGGGGGGGGGTATGCTTGCTATACCCTCATAACAACGTGCCAGTAGTTTAACAACGTAACTACATACTTTCATTTCAAACCAAATGAACTAGAAGTCGAAAATTTGGATTTTCCAGTTATTTTACTCGTTAATATGAAAAAGTATCTGATCGATGAAATTTTGTAATCAAAATGAATTTATTAATTTATTAATACTATCTGACTGTTATTTGCTAGACTCAAGCGCAAAAAAAGGTATTTTGAGCTTTGACACCATACTTTCATTCTGTTTAAGAAGACAAATGTAACGATTGTTATGTGTTTCTATTTATTTATATTTTAGGGGGGGGGGGGTAAATAATAAATCGTATACATACCTATGCATCGACCAGTGTCAGGTGACTTCTTAAACCCTTTCTGACACTCCGTTTCCCTTCCTGAAATAAATAATATGGATTATGAAAGTTAAGTTTTTATGCCAAGAATATTTTTTAAATCTTTGTGGAATTGTTGTTTCTTAAAGTCATAAAACCTATTCAGAGAGTAGCATTGATTGGATATAAAATCGAGCTTAAAACTGGAAGGCATGTGAAAAATAAAGATAAAGAAAGAAACAAAGCAATCAATGGAGCAACTAATCAAACAGAAAACATGGAAACAGTGCGTACATAATGTAAACAACAAGTAAACAACATATATATCATAACAAACTTGAGGAAATTATATCACAGCTGCACTGCAATCAAGATGGATTCGTTGTTCTCTCGCGCAACCGTTGAGTCAGGCCTTAAAAGGATGGAGGATGGGGGAAGAGTAGTCAGGACTTTTTTTGGAGGGACGGAGTAATTCTTAGCTATTCCCTCAAACTAGAGTTTGTGAAGGCACAAGTGAAGTGCAGGGGCAGGCCGGAGAGGGAATGGAGAATGAGGAGTTTTATAATCTCTGCACTGCGGCGATTGAAACATTTGTTGAAATTACAATGTCTATAATGTAAGACAATAACCACGAAGTGATCGCAAGCAAAATTTCAAGTAACGGAATGAACAAGAACACAGCGTAACAGTGCATGCCGTCATGTGTTGTGACGTGTTTGTGACGTGTCGTGTTGTGAGTAATACCGTCACTGTTCTTGTCTTAACCATGACATGGCAAGACTTTAGATGACTTAGGTTTACATGACATGACGCAATATCACGTGACATTGGTAGGCGTGGTCTTGCTCTGTCGTGACATAATTCGGCTCAACGTGACATAAAATAACACGGCTTAACAAAAACATATTATCATGCAACGTAGCGTGCTTTATAGAGTAGGACATGACATAGTGTTATATAGCGCAGCATAGCATAATATAGGCTAAATAAATAGTTTTTATAAAGGTCTTATTATCCTGAAATACCGTCTGTGCCTTTTGCCGTTTGATAAGTTTTGACTATTTATTTTTGCTCGAAATCCCAGTACCGTCTGTATACTATCTACACATTTGATAACGCAACACGTGCGTGTTCACACATTAAACAAACATGAATAAATATTCCCATATGTGAGCGTTTCTACACAAGAGACACGAAAATACGCAGACTTGACATACTTAGTATGATAAGACAGACTCAAGGGACTTAGCCATGAACCTATAGGCATGTTATTTTGTCATATATGTTTCCGCTTATATATAAATATATACATTTTTATATATATATATATATATATATATATATATATATATATATATATATATATATATATATGATATGTATATGGAAGGAGACCTTGACTTCGAAGTATGGGTATTTCAAAACCAACCCGCTGTACCTATTCACCTTGGCAACGGGTATATATACGTAACATACCTCCCTGATAATATCAGGAAGAAATGGAAAGATGTTTTCTTTACCTCTTCGAATTTAAATCTGGTTTCATTTTCCGAAGTCCTTCAGCAAGTTTATGAATTTCATGATCAATCATCACTATACACAATCACACCTTCTTCAACATTATTTCAAACGTTGCAACAACAAGCCACAGTTTGCATCTAAGAACCCTCGTTTCCTTAGTCTCCACACCTGGACGACATATCATATCACCACTCCCTCCCTGCCCCCCTCCCCCAAATATGATAGTGGTGGTTGCGCCCCATAGATGTTATTTTCAATACACTCATTACATTGTACTAGACTAGACTATCGTCGCCTCAGCTTTCAGAGTCCTGCAAGCGACATTCATGCTGAGAATGTCTCAGTTCGGCGAAATAACGTTTAATATTTTTCGTGTACATCATGTTATCTTCAATGACTTTTTAAACTTTTGTATTTACAACAACAAAGGATTAAACCGATGCCAATCCTGTCGATCTAAATGATAAAGTTGTCTATTTTTTAGATAATCCATGGCAGATCCCTTAAGTAGTACCGCCGAGTTACCTGAAAGCGATACTTTCTCCCAAACATTAATTATTCTTCAAGTATTGATTCAAACTTTGACCACCCATGCATACATGCAAGCTGCAATATAGGATAACGTATACAACCGTTCCCGTTTCCTTCCTATATGATCAAACTGCAGCAGCAGAATTAGTCCAGTTTATCATTTTCCTGCTGATTTGGTTTCCATGATTTGTAGTGTTAAGGTTTGTCTGTTATTCTGAGAATCTGTTACACTTTTATCACTTGTCGTCATGATCACGTGACTATGCGCAATGCGCTCTTGAAAGGAAAACGGAGACAGAGCATGCGTGGTGAACGTTTAACAGTTGTGTGGTCATGTGTTACTTTCGTGCCAGATTCTGTTTCCTTATAATGGTATTCTGAATTACAACAGTTATTAATCAATAATCTATAATGTGTATTAATCTATAACCTTTAATGTTTAGTTTAAAGGTGAGAGGTTGTCTCCGCGTGCGACGTTACGTTGTACAATTTAATATATATATGTCGCGTGTGAAGGATTCTGGTGGGGTATAACACAGAACAATATTTCAATTTTCCACTATATAGTAAACACTGTGTACCGTGATGTATACTGACGTTACCAGATGTATAATGACGTCACCAGACCAGCCATATCTGGTGTTAAATATATTTACCCGGAAGTCGAAGTATAATTGATTCTCTGCATTAAACTATCAGACAGTAAAAATTGCTACTTTTATATGACAGATTAAATTGTACATAATATTGAAATATCTAGTTGAATTAGTAACAGGACGTCCTCAGTAGTCTTTACACTAATTGCTTGAGAAGTGGAATATCGTTCTGTGAGTTTTAGTAGTAAAGGAAGAAGAAGAAGAAGAAGAAAAAGACCCAACATCAACAGCCTTAATTTTAAACCCCAAATGACGTTTTGCTGTTTCACAAGTAAAGTTTCTTTACACTCGGGAGAAGAAGTATACGATAAAACATCTAGTCGTAAATGTGATATAATTCGCATTTGTAATATATACATATGTCACAAAGAAAAACAACACGGCTTATAGACGACACATCGGAGGGAGTTCAAAGATTCCTTCACGTTTGTCAGGAGGGAACTTTCAATACGATTGAGCTGACCCTATATATCACGCACGTTTACAGATATGAATGTTAAAAACACATTTTAATGATTCCATCATGCTGGCGAAAACAAACAGATCAACATTAAAACCGAACATAATAAAGGCATGTGTTAATTATTGCAATTTTTTTCTCGAGTCAATAGCTAAACATACCGATATATTTTTGTGTAGAAATTAATTGGATTAAAGAGAAGTTACATGTAAAATACATATAGAGAAAAACATTAATGAAAGACATTAGCGGCAACGTATAAAATCAATACCATTGTTAGGAATCTGCCCATTGTACTTATTGGCAACGAACATCAACATTGCAATGTAGGAAAATGTTCATGCTGGCAACTACATGGTATTAATTGTGCAACCATTCGGGGAATGATGTAGGAGGAGGGGGGAAATGGGTTTGTGTGAGTTTGCCCACTGTCTGAAATGTAAACCAATATTGTTAAAAGGGTGTGGTAAAGTTGAAAAGATAAAGTTCGTATATGAACTTTTTCTTGGACCACGTTAAATAATTATTTCTGATTACAAGCTAGATTCGTACATCAGACAGGAGTGTAGGTAGCCTCCATTGTTGGAGGGGAGGGTTGGGGAGGGGCGGTACTATTTAATGGGGAAAAGGCAGTGTACAGAACCTATTTTCTTCAAAAGCAAATTTCCTAACAATTGTTAGTGGGGCAGATAAATTATTGGAGGTGGGGAGGTGGGGAGGCAGGGAGGTGGGGCTGCCCCACTGATTGCCCTACCCCCCTCTCTGTGGTAACGCCACTGACATCAGGTATATATATATATATAAGTTTTGGATATCTAATAGAAATACTTGAATAAACTCACCGAAAAACTGAGGGCAAACGAAACAGGTCCTGCCCCAGGCTTTCCCGACGGTGGCGCAACAGTCATCGTGTAGGGTGTTAACGTCACCGAGAGGGGCCTCGCAGGTAGAGGCGGTAATACGTCGAAAACAGGGTCCACGAAGGGTGTGTCTAGCCAGCTGATAGGTAGAAGTAGGTGCTATAAAGATAGAAAACAAACAGAAGTAAGTCAAGATGCTCATGATTACAAATCGTAGGATGTCTGACCCGTTATTAAAACAGGGTTTGCATGCTGTAGACTGCTGTCGACTTGGTTGCCTCTAAAGGGAAGACGTCACACCGACGGGAACCAATAAGCAGCTTGCGAGGTTACACGCTATTATAATATAAAGAGAGTAACAAACTATCACGCTTACATGACCAAACGTCGAAGAAAACAAAAGTATATAGGTTGTCTAAACTCACCAGGAAACCATGCCTTTTCATACCAGGCGCTAGTTGTAATACAGTATGGAAAACAATTGTTGAGGTAATCTTAGAGACTTTACTCGGAAGAGTCACCAAAGATAGGAGGTCCTTGGCAAGAAATACTAGAACGCTTCTTAACCGAATTGATCCTTGCATGCAGCCGTCGAAACACTGAGTTCGTTGCTGATACATAATATATATATATATATATTAATACATATATATAAATACATTAATATATATATATATATATACCTATATATAGAGTTGGTTGGTTGGCGTCTATCTTGGCGCAGAGTGCCAAGATATAGATATAGATATCTATATATATATATATCTATATATATATATATATAGGCCTATATATATAGGCCTATATATACATGTATATATATATATGTGCCTATATATGTAGGCCTATATTTATAGTCCTATATATAGGCATATATATATTGGTATAGATATAGATATAGGCCTATATATATATATATATATATATATTCTAGATCGTTCATCAACATTTATCCTGGATCACGTGCAGTGTCTCAGGAATTCGTGATACTTCACTTGACGTGACGCCATCATTTTCCTGTTCTTCCTTAACTCTCTTCATGAACGAAATTCAGTCTTGTATCTAAATATTTCCTTTGCGTATACACAACTTTTCACGTCACACGCAATATGCCAACGCGTGAAAACGTGGGCACATGCGCAAACATGGTTCATATGGAAGTGTGAAGAGTATAGGGTATAAGCTAAAATCAAACTGGCTGTAATATATACTTGACATGTTTGTTCAGCGTTCCTATATATACTGTGATAATGAGCCATACAGAGTAACAATCCATACTGTAAAGTATGATGCAACATGCATGTTTGTAAAGCTTGTACAACATTTGACATACGTTTTTCATTAATTGAAGTACACGCAGGATATATGCCATTCAGTGTGCTAAATACATAGTTAGTCAAGCCACTGATACATATGTTAAAGTGTCAAAGACGAACAATTAGTAGCTTTGGTAAGTGTCATATACATTTTACGTTTGTATTCATTCACACACTGTACCAAAACATAAGAAGTCAAAAATATTTGCGGGGAAAGTGTTGGAATCGTGCGTGCTCGTTCATGCCACTCTGAAAGGTTACACAAACACAAAACAATCACCTTTAAATTAGTTGACGGAAATGTGTACGCAGAACAACCTCTCCAAACAGATAAGACTTATATTGCTCCGTTCAGTCTAAAACTCGTGTTTGGGAGCTGTCAGTTTGTAAATCTGTGATGTCATAGTGCCACTATATAGGACATGAAATCTGTTATGATAATTATATGATTTTTCTTTCTCAAGTCAATTGAACAGGCGCGGCAAGCTAGAAATATGATGTTCCGAATCTAGTCGTAAAATCGGCAAACCGGATCTTGCACTTATCGGGTATTCGGGACCTTAAGGTCATTAAGGCGACCGCACGCTGAACTCGACCGACGTGACCTAGTTGTCAATAGTTGTGACGACCCATGGTATTACAACTGACCTCCACACAACGATTGTTTTCTGTAAACGAACGATCCTCATTTAGGTCACATGTACAATAATTTCTCCGTGGTTGGTTGTACACTTGTTAAGACTGGACAGTTTTAGTCGTCATCCGCCGCACAGTGTAGACCGACAGTCGGGAAACGTTGCGTGTTCAGTTTTTCCCGACTGTAGCCGATGCGAGTTAAAACTGACGAAATCGTGATCAGTGGTAGTCTTAAACCCGTGCACACTGCTCGACTATCCACGTATCAGCCGAGTTGCGTCGGTCATGATTAATCGTGTAGTGCGCGGCGAGCTTCAAGCACATGCGCGCTGCCCGACTACCCACGATTTCCCACCTAGCGACTTTCGAGTTGAATCGGGTTTTGATGAGACGCGTTTAGTGCGCGGCGAGCTTCAAGCACATGTACACTACCCGACTATCCACGACTTCCCTCGTAACGACTTTCGAGTTGAATCGGGTTTTGATGAGCCGTGTAGTGCGCGGCGAGCTTCAAGCACGTGCGCGCTGCCCGACTATCCACGATTTCTTACGTAACGAGGTTCGAGTTGAATCGGGTTGTGATCAGTCGGGCAGTGCGCATTGTTCTTTAGGTTTGAGAACCCTATGCCGTTTTACACTGTAAATAGCTGAATGCTAGGTGTAGCAATATCTCTGGCAATAATTCCCTTTGGTCCTCGTAGAAATCTTAAATACTGTAGTTATAGGAGGTTTCGATCAAAATTTAGTAAGCGACGTCTTGAAATACCTATAAACAACTTAAGGAGGCAGGCAACTTAACGTTATCATATCTTCTGATCCCTACAAGTAAAACACGTTTTGATCTATAACCGCAGAGAAGGGGAGCATGGCCCTCTGTCTTACCATGGAGCTATTTATAGCTCCATGGTCTTACTATGGAACTATTAACCCTCCGTGGTTTTACTCAGACAATATAGGGGAAGTATATCCACTGTTGCGTGTAACGTAATGATTTACCAATTACCTGTCGTCGCAAATAACGACAAAACAGGTGTCAGTAAAGTTTTGAAAGGATGTTGGTCATATGCAAAATTAGGTTGGTTCCTTGTCGCTCGTTAACATCAAACGGATTTGAAGAAATGATTTTCAATTTCAGTAAGTGGTGGAGGGGTCTAATGAGAAAAGCTGGTGCAAAATACATTTAACTCTCTGTGCATTCTCTGGGTGATATTCTATCGCAACTTTTTGTAATATCATTTTTATTGTTTTGCTTTTTTTGTGCTATCACATAAAGGTGATAGCGTATGAATGTTTTAAGATGATTCAGATAGTGTGAATCTGTATTGAGGTATGAATGAAAAACAAGCTGGCCAGGTTACATAATCCTGGAAGCCGTTCGCCAAATGACCCACCAACGTCATTTCATAATGTCAAGCCGTTACTGTATCTGTCATGACGTCACGTTACCCGTCATGACGTGACGCTGGTTCAATTATACGAACAAGCCCAAAACGCCTACCATGTATACATATTTACATACATATATGCGTGAATGTATGTGGACGCTTCACGCACAGACATGTTCAAAGCGCACATGCTCGCTACACCCGTGTTAATCTACTTGATCAAACAATTTTCACGGCAGACAAAAGAAATCATGTGTCCCATATAAAGGTGACTCGAGACGTTGTACTTTAGTATCTGGGTAAATCACTTGTGCGAGGTAAAGGTTGAGGAAAAACTTTGAAAACTCCTGCAACTGATCGTATGCTGCTGAGAAAATGATGAGTAGAGGATGATAAGGTATGAAGATAATCTCTCTGAAGTGCACCCTCCACAGACGACTTGGGAGAGATAGTGCGCAGCAGGCTAAAAACACAAAAATATAGTTGGTGTATTTGTGCATCGCATGTGGACCACAACGGCGCACAGTGCGCGGTCACTGCGGTGGTCAGTCGCTGGTTGACTGATCAAGCTATGAAATGAATATTAATTGATTTATCTCATTGGCCTCTTAACTTGAGGTAATTAGGGTCATATTCAAAATCACTTATTTAACAATAGATTCCAACCAACCGTACTTTCATAGAAAACATCATAGGTAGCTAATCACAACGGAAACAAACTAATATTCTTACGCTGTTCTCTTCACGTGGTTCTCACACCTATCCCGCCGAGTCTTAACACTTCGACACAAACAGTCACCGCACAGGTGACATCGTCCCTCACTGGTTGTTCTAAATTCTATATTTTCTTACTGTTTTGTGGCAATTGTAACAATTTTCCCAAAACATATTCAACCTTATTACAACTTGCACGTGCAATCTGAGCCAGATAGGATGCTGTGCAACATGCTAGTCCAAGACAAGGCAAATAACATACCATGCATTTATTAATGCAAACAAACAGTTTATTGTTACCATGGTTACTTTGTTGCATCATGACGTCATTGATAGCATGACAGACAATAGCAAGGATTTACCTAAGCATTAAGGCTTCGACCTCATTTCTTACTATTGTTTTTACTATTACTTCCACTTTTCTTCTTCTTATTATTATTATTATTGTTGTTCTTACAACTAGTTTTACTATTGTTATGATTATTATTAATACTTTGTTTGTTACTATCGTTTTGGCTATTGCTGTTACTATTGTTGTGGCTTTTGTGTGAGTGTTGTTGTTACTATTCATGTGATTATTGTTGTAACTATTGCTGTGGCTTTTGTGTGACTATTGTTTCTACTATTATTGGGAATATTGTTGTAACTATTGTTGTAACTATAGCTGTGGCTTTTGTGTGACTATTGTTGTTACTATTATTGTGAATATTGTTGTAATCATTCTTGTGGCCTTTGTGTGACTATTGTTGTTACTATTATTGTGAATATTGTTGTAATCATTCTTGTGGCCTTTGTGTGACTATTGTTGTTACTATTATTGTGAATATTGTTGTAATCATTCTTGTGGCCTTTGTGTGACTATTGTTGCTACTATTATTGTGATTATTGTTGTAACTATAGCTGTGGCTTTTGTGTGACTATTGTTGTTACTATTATTGTGAATATTGTTGTAATCATTCTTGTGGCCTTTGTGTGACTATTGTTGCTACTATTATTGTGATTATTGTGGTAAGTATTGCTGTTACTATTGCTGTGGCCTTTGTGTAATATTGTTGTTACTATTATTGTGATTTATTGTTGTAATTATTGTTGTTACTATTTTTGTGATATTTGTTGTGGCTATTGTTTCTACTATTGTTCGTATACTTTTTTTTCAATATGGTTTTGGTTACGTATTGTTGTTAAAGCTTTTACGTTGTTTCACTATTGCAGTTGCTTTTCTTAAACAAAAATGTATTTTTTTTTCACAATAACGTAGAACTTAGAACTTATCATTCGCACTTAGAAATCGTAAAATCCTGCAGATTTATGCAAAAAATTGGAAAATACAGTCGTCCAAAATCCGATTAGTAAAGCATAAACTGAAATATTTATCTGTACATAGTTCAAAACACACCGGAAGGCCTTCTTTGTGAACAGTTTTTTCTCTGTTAAAGTGCTTCATAAGCGAACAGCATGCTTTCCTGTTTATTATTTCTACCTTTAATATTATAATTTATAAAGAATTTATTGTGTGTGTCTGCTTGACCTTAATCAATAACACTTCCGAATAATATTTAACAAACTCGTTAACTTAGAGACTAATCTATAACAGAACTGAAATAATGAAATTATATTACACCAATGACATTCTTCGCCAGGAAAGGAGGAAATGAGACCTTCAAATTTGCAGTGATCCATAAACAAATACTTACAACGAAAATGGATTTTAACGATATAAAATACATTTGTGGCGAGATTGTTGAATCCTGACAACGTTATTCACGTTAATTGCCAAAATGTGTGAATTGTTAAGGAATAGTAGATTTACCATTCATAGCGGTCAAAATTATATTATTATTATTATTTAGGCCAAAGAGCATGGAGTGAGGACCTGATCCCCAAGGAGTCTGGAGGGCGAGGGAGGGGAGGGGGGGGGGTCAATGCATAAATTATATAGGAGATGGTTTGGCAGACAGTTTCATAGGATGTGTATGGAGGAAGGGGTGAGGCGCAAGTGGGGTTAAATTGAAGAAGATAAGAAGAGAGGGGGGAGGGAGGGGGGAGAACGGGCAGGTGATTATTGGAACCAAATTCATACCTTGGCTTATTTAGGAAACAGAGCTGTTTTATTTATTATTGACCTGCTTTTTGACCTGTTAGTACCAAACTTTACTTGGGTTATTTAAAAAAAAAACTTACTCATTTCCTATAAGTCCCACACGATGACTGTCGGAAATTTCCTAAAAAATCTATGCAGGTGTCACTGACATAACATAACGTTATCTAGCAGCACCGCCTACCCTAAACTTCACTTGGTTCTTCCTAGTCCAATATCACTCAAATGTTTGCAACAACCCTCGAGCGGAGAGATGTGTTATCCTTTCTCGCAAGTTTTTTGAACACAAATGCTTGCCACCTTCACGTAACAAGCGGGCACTCCCCTTGGCACTCCAATCCCTTCATTTATGAGGTAAACCCTAATCGTCAATCAATTTGGATATATAGAATTCATCAATAATGAAAGTGTCATAAACCTGTTTTCCTATATATGAGGTTTTCAATGGAAAGTATAACTTCAACCAAGTAAAGCCATAGGGCAAGGTATAAGGACACAAAACTGGTTTCCATATCAAGAGCTGGTGTTGTGCTTATACATTGTACTTCGTATATATTAATACACCGATTATAGTTCATGTTGTTACATATCATACTTACTTGCTTCACATTACTCTTACTTATACTTGGGAACTCATTTCAGTACAAGCAACCCAGGTTTGACCTATTTTCACCCTTTTCGCTCTACTCAGTAAGTCGGTCACCAACCTTTCCGTCTTGACATCACCTCCAACAAATAGTCTATATTATGTCGTGAAACGTGAGACAATTTTAGAAGCCCCATATATGTCGACTCATTACAGTTCTTCATCAGTTCTTCTACAGCCGCATCAATGCGAGGTTAAACCGTATCTTGTTTATATCGAGAGCAACAAACAAGCGGGTTCATAGAACTTTTATCAATACCTCCAAAGGGTAACAATAAAATGAAAGGGGAGTTGGGTCCCGCCACATAACTTGATCTTCCCTCAAATCCCTAAACACCGTAAATATGTTACCCAATCGATCCAATTTGATTTCATCTTTTCAAACTACATTTTGAACCGAAATTGCTTCAATGTTATAGAGGACCATTAGCTGAAACACTAGACAACTGAAAACATGCATGGTCTGTTACATTAGTCCAACACAAGTCGCTCTAGGAATGACTAAACTTCATTCAATTTGTGGAAAGCCAAATTTTATGTAATAGACTGGAAGACATCTAACTCGATAAATTGGATGTAACAGTTTATGGGTGAAACCGCAAAGATTACATTGCGGTATATCCACAATCATAAGTGAATGATGCGTTTGGGTTGGCTACTAGAGTACACAAAACGTCACAACCCAACGTACTGAATTCACGCTTGATTCCAGGCCGTCTTTGTACTCACGGATTGTAGCATATTCAACTGTACTCGCCATAGGCCACATTAGCCTAACACGATTACAAGAATGTTGATAACTACGATCACATTACAAGACGGCATTATATATAATTCACCATATGGGGTGACTAAAGGAAAGAGTCGAGTCGAGTCGAGTCGAGTCGAGTCGAGTCGAGTCGAGTCGAGTCGAGTCGAGTCGAGTCGAGTCGAGTCGAGTCGAGTCGAGTCGAGTCGAGTCGAGTCGAGTCGAGTCGAGTCGAGTCGAGTCGAGTCGAGTCGAGTCGAGTCGAGTCGAGTCGAGTCGAGTCGAGTCGAGTCGAGTCGTGTGGAGTGGAGTGGAGTGGAGTCGAGTGACTCGAGTCTTATTGAGACAAGTACCGGCCCGTGCACCCCTCCCAAGTAAACAACACGTCAGACATCTAGATACCCATTTGATATTTAAGTGACTAGATCTTCATTTATCATCTTATAGCACAAATTAATTAACGATGATGCATGGGTTCGCTTGCTTCTTTAACTCCATTTATTTTCAACATAGAGACAATAGCATTATACGTATAGGCTTAACTCTTTGCGGTTATATTATGCTTTATTGGATGAGTCATGATGTAATGTACATCTAACCCTGCTTACAAAATCGAATCAAACCACAAAATTTGAATATATTTGTTGTTGATTTCACTTGAGAGAATCTACCTAAATATAGCTCTACAATAAAATATAAGAGTTCGCCACCCATGGTGCTCTGTTTATAAACGATGAGGTCCCCCTGGTGTAATGATATCTGATAAATGTATACGTGCGTTGGCATTTACGGTCGTTCGCAAGGGACACATAGTATTATGCAGGTGATATGACAGATATTAATGTTTGAATTTCTGTTGAGGGGGGAAAAGAAACAGGAAGAAAAAAATAAATCTTTTTTTATATCAATTAAAATGCGAAGGATGTAACAGTTCCGGCCGCAAAGACCGATGCACATCACTATAGTTGTATAAAACACAACTGAAAGAAAACATGGTAATAATATTTGTTCGTTGGCACACGATACGGTTCTATTAGAGATTGTCGCTTATATCATAACAAAAATAGAATACAAACAGTGTAGCTTTCTGTAAACCTGTAAACTGGTCTGAACAGACGCAACAGTACATGTTCTGCTTCATATATTGGTTGTTATTTCAAATAACTGATATCCCCCTCCCCCACCCAGACTGCACCAAACTTCACCCACCCCACAACACCACAAGCCCAGCCAAACCACACGCCCCACCACCCCACAATCCATCCACGTCGAGGGTAAGAGACGTAAGTAGTAGTAGTATAGTTCGAAACAGATTTCATTATATAAGAACAGGCTAAGTACATGGTTTACTCTTTTTGGTCACTTATTCTTTATTCACGTAAATTCTATATGATTCGGAGCCGTTAGTTGATTCATCTGCCCCTGTTTGCTTTCTGCTACTGTCTCCATGGTTAGAGTAGTGGTATACCCACACAGTTGTCGTTGCCATGTGTGGTGACTTGTTGCAGTAACCATAGTTACCATGAATAGTTTTTCTCGTATACATCATTCTTCGCTTACACATAACAATCATCGTTTTTGTTTTCGAATTTGAAATTTCACTAAGTCTTTGATAAAATAAAAGTAGAAATCAATACATTGAACGGTAAAATAATATAATCAGTTTTGTGTAAACTCATGTCAAAATATCCCCCCGATCCACTAGTAATGTGATTTTGTTGCAATATCGCCATCAGTTATCGGTGGTCGTCTGCTCGACAGATTGGTATGTAAGTTACAACATGGCTGTCAAATACTTATACCATGCAGTGAATTTTAGTTGTTTCGTTGCGGCAGTCCTCCATATTGTCAATTTTGTTATATCATTGCATGACATTTAAACAGTCAATGTCATGCTGTGAATCAACATGGGGATAATTGGTCACAAGCATACGTACTCGTTAATGTTCACTGCCAATCACAGCGTGTATGTCATACGCACCCATCATTTACCATATATATATATATATATATAAATATATATATATATATGTATATGTATATATATATATTTATATATATATATATATATATATATATATATGTATATGTATATATATATATTTATATATATATATATATATATTTATATATATATATATATATACATATATATATATATATATATATATATATATATATATATATATATGGTTCTATCAGCGCCTTATTTTACACATATGGTCTCCAAATTTCCAAGAACTGAACGAACCGGTCTTTGCATTTTCTCTTTAAATAGTAGCTATATTTGATATTACTTTTCCTGATTGACTTATATGGTACAAACAGAGGCAAGGTCGAGTGTTGCTATCTGCAAACGGTGTACGTCGGAGTGGATTGCAAATTTCACCAGGATGCTTGGAAAAAATATCCTCTGCCTTATTGTCAAAATAAATTTCCGACCACCCAGACAAACGTTTTCAGTTCCATTTGAATGAACCAAGTAATATTAGTTTAAATCAGTCTTTTTTAGTAGTGTTGCATACGTGGCTGAGAACTTATATATCGTAACTGAACTTTTGGCCAACAAAGATTTTTCCAACTTGAAATGAAATTCTTTAATATTTTATAATTAAAAACAACTAACACAGAAGGTTGTCTCCTGTATCAATTGTAGTTATATTTGGGTCAGCAGCCGGCGCGTTCGGCTATCTTTCTACAAACCAGAAATGAAACATAAAGACTGTTGGAATAGTTTAGATTTGTCGCACAAGCTGTGAACCAATTGTTACAGTTAAAGAAGGAAAAAGAAAGGAAAATTGAAAGAACACGTGGACCGGGGATGAATAGAGAGGAAGCATCTTATCACGCAATCGGAATCCCATAATTGAGACAGAGAACATTACAAATAAACAAAATATGGTTGTAACTATACATGTGCACGTTCATTGCACGCCATTTGGGCCATCTTTCTATGATTTTGTTTAATACCATTGTTAACAAATCGATGAGAAATTTGACAAAGTGTTACATTGGAAAATTATGATTCATGAAAGTTTCATCACTATAAAGAGAGAATTCTAGCCATCGTCCTTAAATCAAGTCAACATGTCCTTAAAGATTTACAGTCCACTTAAACATGCATAGAATGATGCCTAAAATATTCTCTCTACTCAACATTCTACTGAAGCACGTCACTGATTGGCTGTTTTCCTTAACAACGCGTAACAGACAGACTATAGGCCGGGCGAAAATGAATTGACATTATCCATGCATATTTCTCCTGGCCCCGTTATCGAGCCCTGGTCCTGGCGCAGACTGCCCCCCTCCCCCACTGCGCCTCCCCCCTCCGACCTCCCTCTTATCTGACCTGCAGATGATGTTTACCCTATCAGCTTCTTATGTGTATAGTCGTCACTGTATTTTAAATATAACAGAATGGCGACAACTGTATGTGAATGGCGACAACTGTATGTGAATGGCGACAACTGTATCAAAATCTTTTCAACTAATTCACGTGCCTTGTCTATGAAACCCCTGCAAAGTTGCAAATTTTCATGCGTGCTAAAAAGTGATTTTAGCAATAAAAGCCTGACTCAACCTGTAACCAAGTAAGAGTAGAATGACCTATTGACCGAGCTTCATCGGTCAATTAGGAAAGCCAAATATTCTGTAACAGTCGCATTATGTAAATCGTACAAATTGAGAGTTTCAGTTGCTCTCCAAGCAGCTGGTTTCACGGTTGGATTGTCAATTCAACTCCTTTTCCAGGCCGGAGTAACTGTATTATACGAAACACATGCAATAAGGTTAAAGTAAAACATCCTCTCTTGATTTGTTCCATTAGAGATTAATTATAATGACATTAACTATTCCGTTTGAATTTCATAAACATTTGTTGACCACATTTTCGTATGAGTATTGAACATAATGCGTATCAGAAGTTTTGAAAATTTGAGACAATTTTTCCATTATTTTGAAATGATAATTTCAAACTAGAATTTTTTTAACGAACTGCATAGAAAAGGAATTTTAGTTTCGAACCGAAAATGATGTATAATGTACCAAATTAAGCACTCCTCAACCCTGCGTCGAAAAAAAAGTAAGATATTAAGTTTAAATTTATGTTTTTCTCAATTATCCTGCCGTTTTGGCTAACAGGCTAACAATAGTATAGTGACCCCAAACCACCGTAGCTCACTAAGTTTACTTTTCAACAACACTTTCATTATAACAAGTATCATGTAATCATCACCCTAACGCCAATAATTTGAAACTTGAAACAGCGAATGGAATATGGCATATGACCAAAAAGCTATACAATCAACAGGACTCAACGCAAAATGTATGCGGAAATGTTATTATCTCGTAATTGACTATTTTGATGAAAAGAGGAACCCAAATCGACTAAATATTTCTCATTTGCAATGACCGCGCGACAACATTAAAATCATAGAAGTACATAGCACACAGGGTAGTGCTTCCATCGTTAAACCTTATAATGATCTCTGTAAATCACTACAAACATCCGAATTGAGGATATCCGTGCTTTTCGACCGATGTACTTGATATATGTTCAAGGTTAGGAAAGTGGTCACACAGGTGGCTATAAAGTGAATCGAAAACGAACCATGGATTGGTGGAAATGATATGCGCCGTGAAGTAAATGTAACGTCACCACGAAACGTTTGCACAACAAAATATGTCTAACAAGATTTTGAATTCCTTGCAAATAGATATGTAAAAAGCTACTGTGGGAGAAATCATGCTGTAACCGGTTTCGTGTCCCTCAATTAGTGTGGTCCCTTTAATGGATAGACCAAGTTGGAGGCGCAGCCATTATTTTGTTTCTCTTTTAGTATGGACTAGATCATGACAGCATTTGGCGGCGGTGTTTCCGCCAAGAGGATGTTTTGCAGATGAGGGGAATGATGTCAAGGTAGTATATCAGTCTCTGTGTTCATCGTCAAACGGTCGAGATTAAATTACAATTAATGATAAGCCAAAGGGGCTATAACGGGTGTCTATCTACGCGTCCTCAAAACAAACCAATCAGTGCACCGTTTACATTCAAATGATATTTTGTCAACGCGTAGCCGAAAAGTTTGAAAATGCGTCATAAGAACTCGTCGAAGCGCTACAGAATCTATCTGGACGCGGTCCCAAAACATTTTGGATTACAATGCCAAAGAAATGTGTACAGTTGTTGTGTAAATGTGAGTTATGTTACAAATTTAAAACTGTTCAGAAACAATGTCGCACTAAACCTGATCTTTCTTGAATTTCGACAACGTGTTTATCAAATTTTTGACGACCTCGTTCGACGGGTATTATACTAAAACACACTCTCTATAGTCGAGAAGCTCTTTTCCCCTTCCATCTTAACTTCCGGATAATGTAAATAGCATATAGTGATGAAGAACACATTATGAAGTTATCATAATATGCCATTGAAACTAGTTCCTTCCCTTTTCCTTTCCTATGACGCCCAAGGTCACATTCTAAAATGAAGTAACACCGAACAAACAATAAAACAGTAACATTTCCCGTTGAGATTGTAAGAACAATACTTCCAGTCTTCACTCCCTGCATCCTTCCCCTCAACACCCTCGGCTTCCGCACTCCCCAGTCCAAATACCTCCCCTGTCTCACCCGTTAACCTCCACCCACCTGGAATCCCTTTAGGCCTTTTCGCTATGCACGGTCATGAGGAAGATTCTTTCCCCTAAATAAGGATTGGAATATATTTGTATACCTTTGGCAGAGTTTCCTGCAGTCATTACATCCCGAAATGAATTTCACGTAGCTCTCTCAACTTTTTGTTCAAATATATTCCAGAAAAGTTACCGTCAGTTTGGAATGCGTCTAATATGTCAGGAATGAGAACGAATTTCGATAAAATCAAGGTGATATCCGTCTTGGTAGTTTCACGTTTTTCATACTATTTTCCCTTTCACAAATAAAATTGATGAACCCAAAATCGAAACATTTTCGCCGCTGGCGATGTGACTTGACACGTGTAATAACATTCAACGAGAACAAATGGCGCCATGGAGCGCAGTTTGGGACAATAATAACCGTTTTCTTTGTCTGCCCGTATCCTCCTCCGCGAGGTGTCGGTAGATGGTAACGTGTTTCTAATCATAATTTTTCGAGATATCTTTTTAAATTGAGTCAATTATGGTTTATCTCCGCACCTTCGGGCTGTTCAGAAGAAACGAGTAAGTTTTACTCGTCGATGTAACATAACAACGTAAATTAAATAAATCGGGCATTTGTTAGATATTTTATTGTTAGTGATAATAGATAGCCCTACTTTCGAATTTCCGATTAATCACGTTGTGTGGCCGAACTTTTTTTTTTCTGTAAACAATTATTGCAGAGTATCTAAATTTAATCAAGAGGCCTTCATATGGCACACGATCTGTCTTTGATGACGTCACCAAATCTGGACTTTTCTGTCTAGAGAATGTCTTTTTAGATTTTAATAACAACGCGGAAAGATATTTCTGGAATAACTAAGTGTTCCATTGTCACATTCCTCGTCCTCACAAGATTTCCCTTGGGAGATGAAGTTGGACGAGTTTAAGAAAGCAGCGACAAAAGTTAGTATGGTGCTTAACTTGGCAAGTGCACTTACCATCTTCATAACAATAATAATCAAGAAAACTTTTAACATTCATTTTGGAGGGAGGGAGGGGGGGGGGGGTTGAATCTGGTAGCTAATTCAAGGTAAGACATATAGAGGCAGAGGATACCTGTACTAAATAGCTTTGACAAAATACCTCATTTAAATATCATTTGCATATTATGTGATTTAATTCTCACCTGATAAAGCAGCAGCTGAGTTCCCTATATCGTTGCTTGAAATTTCGTCATTGCTGGACACGTCTGCCCTTAGAAGAGGACTTGACATGGTTGAATCTCCGCCCTTATTGGACACGTATGCATTTCCGGTATTTGATGAAGAAATAAATTGACAGTAACGTCCGAAATAATTAGGCCGACAGCTACAAAATTCTGGCGCAACACACTGTCCTTTGTTTCGGCAAGGAATTCGGCAGATAGCTGCAAGAAAGGGAAATACACACTATAATATATATCGAAAGAAAAACAAAGAAACAGAAACAAAAACTGGCGGCTTATATATATCTATATATGTAAATATATATATATATATATATATATATATATATATATATATATATATATCTATATATGTAAATATATATATATATATATATATGTGTGTGTGTGTGTGTATATGTATATATATATATAAATATATGTATATATATATATTTATATGTATATGTATATATATATATATATACATAAATATATATACATATACATATACATATATATATATATATATCTATATATATATATATATATATATATTTCTACTTGGACAACTTCGACAATATTTAATATTTGATGATTGAGTTGAATGGTTATCACATATTGTATTCAATGATCCACTTTCCATTAAAGGACAGAATGAACCCACACGATTTCCGAAAACGAGAAATCTCTCACGTTTGACGAACTTTATTATTATTGAAAACAGAGTAAAATGAGGTCATATAACACTTATAGAGTCCATTACGTGCTCATAATCAAAACTTGATGAAAGTGTCGAAAGGCGTGTTTTTTTTCTCTCAAGATTTTACAATAAATTGGTTATTTAATGAGTAATTTCCTCTATAGTGACTGCATAATAAACATGACAGTTTTATAATTCATATTGTTGTCAGTATGAATTTCGTCACCATCCTGGAAGTATGCCAAGGGCGGGAGAGAAAATTTGAGAATTCGATAGGCCATGGATGAACATGGAGAGGGAGAGGTAAGGGAGAGGTGGAGGGAGAGGTGGTGGGGGGGGGAGAGAAGGGGTGGGAGAGTAATGGTAATTACATGCACTGCTTTGGAAGGGCGTACTGGTGGGATCCCCCTCACCTTTGATTTTTTTTACCAAATTAAGGGAACTTAGATGCATAATGGTGCTACCATTGCAAGTAAAATCGAATTCGTTCTAAGGAATGCCAACAGTGATACATATCGAAACATCGTCTTGGACAGAGAAGGGACGCATGTAGTGCTTACTGTGTCAAAACTTTACTGTGTCAAAAAAGTCGTGTGAGAATATGTATAAATAAATAAATATATCAGTTTATGATTTCTGTCCGCTGTGTGAAAGATAAAATAAAACGAAAAGACATGACAGAAATCATATATTGATACAGAAAGCATTGTAATAATATTATATACAGTGGTATAACGACGCTCCTTACTGGATTCGAACCTCTTCACGTACAATCAGTGTTCTTGGCCTGGTTGTGTACGCCTGGTGTACGCCTGCATGTAAAGCACTTGGGGCTCGGGTTCGAATCTTGGTGGAGGCTGGAATTTTTTTGTTTCACTGACCTGGATTTTCCAACTCATTGCAGTTTCAAATAAATATATACATGACAGTGTTTCAGGAATCCAACGTATGTTTCACATATTAATTACCGTATATATTTATCATTGCTATGGCAACACATCTATTTTAGAATATCACGTTTGTGTTCTTCCTTATGTTGAAATGATTTGTACCATTCTCTAGACGAGTTCATGGCAATTGAGTAGTGAACAATTTCATTACTTCCTTAAATACCGATCATAATATACATTATTTCTTCTTCTTCTTCTTTATTTTTCGGGTCATGGATGCATTTTGCATTTTCATGTGACCGACAATTTGACGTTTGGTCATATATTTCTTCCGTTACTTGCCGGTAACCTTCAGCATGGTATATGAACAATGTCCATTTGCATAATTTCTCTATCATGTCTAAAATATTGTAGTTGTGAGTTCAGGCAGCTCATCTAAGCCCACGTGAATCTGATAGGCTCTCTTGAGGGGGCTATCTTTACACAATGTGGAAGCTTTGGATCAACAGTTCAAAGGTTAAAGTCAATGCCAGAAGCTTAATTTTTAACATGGCGCCCACACATGATGTAGGCATATAGGATAGCAGATTAAACAGTTAAGAGTGAGATAGGTTAGGGTGGCGGTGATGTGATCCTGGCGGGGTGGGTGGGATGTGGGAGGTGTATACCAACGTAGTGACTAATACAGTGAATAATAAGTCTATGCTTGTCCTACACACCATTGATTCTCTGCATATTCATTACTTAGCATCAATATTCATATTAATTTTTCTAACGCTGCAATATGTTTGCAAAATATGAAATATTGCAGTTGTTGTTTAATGGTATATTTAATTTTATGTTTTCTTTATGATCTTTTTATACGAAAATACAAAAATCAAAAAGTGAAAAATGCCACCCGAATTTATATGTAAGCTTCAGTATCACCACCCGTAGAATTCCATCATACTTTCTTATTTTGTTTGATTACAAATTACTTCATTTCTATACCGAGGGTGGGTCTGTGGGCGGGAGGGTGGGGGTGGGGGAGCAGAAACGTTTCGTGTTCCCGAATTAATCAAGACATTTGATATAACTTACACAGGCGCATAGCGAGGAATATGACAAGGGAGGGGCGAACCTGTAGGCAAATTATCAGAGCCGTAGATACGGCATTGCAAACTATCTAAGCGTAGCGCCATCATAAGTTGGCGCGAAGCGTACAATAACATTTTGGCCGAAAATGCCTCCCAGATCGCTGGAAATGGCACTTCCCAGGCCTTGCAAGTTGCATCTAAGCATTTTCTATTTGAAATTACTAGCGATATCATTAAACGTACACAAAAAATGTGCTCAAGGGGGGGGGGGGGGCGGTCGCCCCTTTGCCACCCCCTCCCTTGGCTACGCGCCTGAACTTACATAAACCATATCTCTTCCGGAGCCACAATTTTCGTCGATCTGTTTTGTTCGTCAAAATCCCTCCCTAACTTATAGTGTGTGTGTGTACTTGTTATTTATGTATCACGTTTGTTTGTGTGTGAGTTCCTTTACATCGAGATTGAGTTGTCATTCATTATATATGAAAGTATGTTGCATGTTATGACAACATTCCAAGGTATTACCAGTCAAACAGCTTATCTTAAAGACCCAATTTGACTCCCAATAAATCTATCAAATTGGTTGAGTTGTTCGCACATGACACGATTCAATGCCTCAAGGAAGACTATTAACATTGAATCACATCTCAATGTGTTCGAAATTGAGAGTTTTCATCATCAATTCCACATTTTTATGAAAAGTGACGTAGACCAATTTCTACATATCAGTTATTACTCTAATGCTAAAAGCGCAAATTGTATACGTATAGGTATGTTTCACATTAGCTTCACATTATTAGATAAATTTCCAGAAATTTCCCCATTAAATAGAATTCTTAGCAAAAAACATGCACATATCATGCGGTCATGTGTCAATTAATTATCCTTTTGGGATTCCCTTTCCATTCTTCAGCCCTCTCTGAAGGCTGATGAGGTTGTCCTCAACCTCTCTCATTTTTCGACCCTCTATAAGCGGGGACGCCCTTGACCCTTGCCTCTTTCAACCTTCTCTTTGAGCAGGGTCACTCAGTTCCCCTTCCCTTATTGTTCAGCCATCTCTGTGGGCAGGGATATCCTTGCCCCTCTCCTTTTCAGCCCTCTCCGTAGCTCTGTAGGCGTGGATGCTCTTTGCCTTTTCCCTTATTTCAGTATTCTAGGTGGGCGGGGCATGCCCTTAGCTCCTCCCAACCTGGCCTTACTGTTACACAATAATGATGCGTTTGAATTAAATATTTGAAACAGTAAAGTCAATTTTTCACCTTTCAGCATTAAAAAGTTGGAACCACCATAGCGGCAATATCAATCATGTAAGGTAATCAAAAATCGACTTCCTTTTAATATCCTTGATATGTTATTTCTAAATGGAAAATAAAGCTATTGCTCACATACAAATGTATGGAAAGCGAACAGACAGAAAGTATCGTTTCTCATTTTGGCGCCAGCTATCAAAAGGCGTTTATTTAACATTTTAAAAGGAACATTTGCGAGATCGGACAACGGAATAGTTCAGTTTACAGTAAACAGTAACAACGAAACAACTTAGAACTTTGGACTTTTTCAATTGTCCACCCCCCCCCCCCAAAAAAAAGAAGCTATTTGTTATTTTTAACCTCTTTTTCTTCTTTCACGGTATAACTGAAATGCATAGCTTTAGAATGCAACAATGTTGGCTTATTGCCTTACACAGTATGAGTTGTTTATGTTGTTCATAACATTACAAATACAGGTATTACCCTCATTGATTCGCGTGAATGCATGAAATTGAATGAAAGTTCACATGTGAATTCGATAGTGAAACAAACCGTCCAGCTTAGCTTGAAATTGGGTTATATCGAACAACAACACATATTTATTGTTAAATCTATTCTCGGTGGCATTAAAATACGGAGAGTAATCATACAACTGCACAAATCCCATGAAAACAACTTTTGGAGTTGATTTTGATAAATATTCCGATGAAACTTGATACTAAAATCTCATAATAATGTAACATAGTTCATATAGTCAAGTTATACGTACACATTTGTATGTGTATATATATACAGCATCTTATGAAATACACCGTGGTTTTGGGGGAGGGTGGGGGGTTCAAAGCTGCTTTACGGGCGTATAGATATGGGTCCATGCATTTGTTAGAAGGTAGCGGGACGTATGGCAAGCCGTTTTAACATTTACCTCGCAATTCGACTTAAGTCGAATACATTTCACTTAAGTGGAATTCAATTTCACTTAAGCAGAATACTATTTAACTTAAGTGGAATTCTATTTCACTTAAGTGGAATACCATTCCACTTAAGCTTAATTGTATTTTACTTAAGCTGAATTCATCAACTTGTCACTGCATTTTACTTAAGCTAAATTCTATTCCACTTAAGTGGAAATGCATTTCACTTAAGTGGAATTGTATTCTACTTAAGTGGAATACAATTCCACTTAAGTGGAATGTCCTGTCTATTTCACTTAAGTGGAATACAATTCCACTTAAGTGGAAATGCATTCCACTTAAGTGAAATGTGATTGGATAGTCTATTTCACTTAAGTGGAATGTGATTGGCTAGTCTATTCCACTTAAGTGGAATGTGATTGGCTAGTACATTTACCGCCAAACTTTGCCCATGCCTTTGCGCGCCATTATAAACAACTTGCCGCGATACGTGTACGTACGTACGTGGTGTCGATATGTGCACAATGAATATCGGCTGTCCATCGGGATCCAGCTAGCACTTAACATCCGTGCAAGGTGTGTACGTACGTACCTGACCTGGTACCTGACGAATACCATTACCAAAATAAAGCCATGGCAAATACATTATAAGTGGTTGGAGCTACAGCCGAAAACGCATTGACAAGGGCAAGAAAACGTTTTACTTTTTGTGGATTTTGGGTTTTGGATGGAATCTTTTATTTCGTCAAAAGTTTCACTATCTAAAAAGTTACGAATTCTGCCTATGTTACTTAAACAAGATGTAAGTCGCCTCTGTTGTGCATCATACTGATTGTTCCCCTGTGCAAGTGAGGAAACAACACTTCGAATTGTGTCTCTAACAACAATAATTATTTGATCGCATTCCAGCAATGTTAGATGTGAATGATTAGCCGTAGCCATGATGTACACGTGCAACGAGGATCGACTAAATCATCATATGTGATGAGCAATTGAATGCGTTACGACGAACATTACCCTAAATTGTATTTATATGTAAGCCACATATCAACATTTCCACTTAAGTGGAATTGTATTTTACTTAAGCAGAACAGAATTCCACTTAAGTGAAATTGACGCCCAAAAGATGTTATTCCACTTAAGTGAAATTGTATTCCACTTAAGTGGAATTGTATTTCACTTAAGTGGAAATGCATTCCACTTAAGTGGAATTGTATTCCACTTAAGTGAAATAGATGGGCTATTTAGCTTAAGTGGAATACAATTCCACTTAAGTGGAAATGTATTCCACTTAAGTGAAATACAATTCCACTTAAGTGGAATGCAATTTCACTTAAGTGAAATAGAAATGTCCATTTCTACTTAAGTGAAATTGAATTCCACTTAAGTGAAATTGAATTCCACTTAAGTGGAATACATTTCACTTAAGTGGAATTCCATTTCACTTAAGTAGAATGTATTCCACTTAAGTGAAATGTATTCGACTTAAGTCTAATTGCGAGGTAAATGTTAAAACGGCTTGCCATAGGGACGACAGGATCCCATGGTGGTTTACTATGAGAAATAGTATTATGAAAATAGTGTTTAAATGTAGGTGGGATGTGTAGATAGATATAGGCTCTATCTTTCTCTCTTTCAAACATGTTTCAACTTTACCTATAGAATTGAAATATTTCTATTATCGTGCCAAAAAACAAAAAAAAAATACGAAAGAAATAATCAATAACAACAACAAAGCGCCGTCAAGTGAAGAGAAGTATACCAAGCCGGTATTTCCTAAACAGCAATAAAACTATTGTTTACACAGTAATACGGTCTACCGGCAGTCTAGCCGAGTAGAACGATTATACTTTCCGAATCGGTCTATATTAATGTAGATGTTAAAAGTACAAGTAATATTCGTTAGTGGTGTCGTATCTATAGTTATATATATAGTACCGTGCAATAAAACAGGTTAACTACTTCCGAGATCGTAAAACCGTACCAGACTTATCGGAGTAGGTTGAAGGGTCTTTTTTCTTTTCTCTTTCCTTTTTTCTTTGACATTGTTTTAAGTTCACTGCAGATAATTATCCATGTGGTTAAGTTACAGGTCCAATATCTTCCGATATACTCAGTGTTTTCTCCCAACGGTCTTGACCTTTGACCCTTTTTCTACTATCGTTATTCTAATGGATATATGTCTACGGGACTTTGTTTACTATCGCCAATGATTGGAATTTTTGTTGGAAATGTAAAATTAAGAGATTATAAAGGTTCCTCAATGACTGGAGGCGGATGGAACAATTAGTAATTTCAGCAGCCATAATGTTAGTTATTCGGTGACAAAATGCATTAAAATGTCGTCAGGCTTTTTTTGTGGAATTTCTTCATTAGCTTGTAACACGAGGGATGTTTATCTCAACACCCGCTGTATTACTGGTGGGGGGGGGGTATATGTGATTAAACATAGGGTAAATGAAATGTCAGTGCGGAATATAACATTATAAATAATCGCAAAACTATCGCATCTTATTAATTCAGTCAAACCTCCATAACATTTTTTTCTTCTTCTCTCTTATATAATTTTGGTATATTTTTTTGTAAGTTATACCTTTCAAGAAACTCCTAAAATATTGCAGTTCGTCACTCCCGTCATGGTTGTTATATTCTCCATATGTTATCATTACTCGACACCACTTAGTTTCTTTTTTCGCCTATTTAGATCACCACGAAGTGTTTTCATGTTTTTATGTGTACCATCAGTTCATTGGACTCAAGAAGAAGGTGAAAAGAAAAATAGAATAAAGGGTACTTGGATCACAGATATTAATAACGTCAAAAAAAGTGCAAATATATATAATGCGCTTGCTTTGTTATAAAACTACATATTTGATTAAGTGGGTCGTAATAGCCATTGAAATGACCATATTGTCAGACTACAGGGAGCTCCCTGGTTAGATATTCTTCTTCCGTTTGCCTTGACATGCTGGTGATCTCGTTAACTGTTAATTGGACTACGGCCATTTGTCTTACGCCGTACCGTATATACCTAAAAGTGTAAACTGCTAAATTCTCGTGTACAGATTTGTGTTGACAGTTAACAACCATATGTCAGGATCCTGAGGACATAAGACTTGAGCAAATAGGTCAAGGGCTCCTATATGTGACGTTACAACGAGTACCGACAAAACAAATAGTGTTATGATACCTTCACCCTATCAAGATGACAAGGAAACGGCATAAATCCTCATGTTCGGAATTAAGGTGTGTCCTCCACCGGACAACGGGAAGTCATCACCACGATGGCAAACTTCCTATAGACTATAACATCGACCTCCTTGACTGAGGAGATTTTAGAACGAAAAGTAAGAACGTACCATTTGCCCATAAGTTTATTGTATATATATATGAAACGCCTTGACTAACAAGTCCTATACATAATACATGTTCCAAGTATACTAAGCGAGGGCATGCATCAATTTCTGTTATATTTATTTCAATGTGTTTGCTGGTTTCGTCGCAATTCTCTTCTTAACTTTGTTGACATAGGTCTTTTTATTTTATTTTAATTGCAAGTTGGGACCGTATCACAGAGTCATCAGTCAGGGTCGTAAAACCGGATTGAAAAGCTAATTTTTACGATAAAACGACAAAACGATCACAATCATGCATGATACTATACTTATAGGAAAGTTATTTAATTGAAAATGAGAGACTAATAGGAATTTTATAACATTTTGATTGCATCCCAGCTGAATTACTTAATTATAACTGTTAGAGCAAATATTTTAATTGAAGAGGAAGACAATTCATTTCAATTTTACGTACGGTAAGATTAATTAATTACCCACGGGATGAAGAAGTAAACAAACGGTTTATTTTTTATGCTTCAGGAGATCTGCGTGATTTCTAAGTGTAACTTTAATATTACATATCAGTCGGCTAATTACAGAATACTTCAAGATATTCGAAATAACACGGAGATCATCTTACGAAGATGAATAACACATCCACTTCAGAAAATATAGAAATACCTTTATCACCGGTGATTAAGATAAATCGTAAGAGATTAAAAACAAACAAAACATTTAGTTAATTAAAAGGCCTTTCCCTTCATCAGCGATGAATGATGTTAGTTTCAATTTAATGGTGCTTCACCAAGATAAAGTACACGGTATAAAAATGACTGACGTAACATAAACGAGATAGTCACGATTATGTACAGAGCGTAGGGAGAGCAAAAACCCACGCGATTAGAAAACAAAACAGAAAATGTCACGTGATATATGTTAAGGGTACCCAAAACTGCTAAAAATATGTTAGCAAAATAAAGCTTCGTGATCAACAGAAGGTTTAATTGTTTTGTAGCTAACTTAATTAAGCGATCTCACGAGGGCTAATGTATACATGACAACTGAATGTGTGTATTATTATGTCTACGAGAACTGAACCGACGATGTAGAGAAATCTAACACGAGAGAAGAAAAACATAGAATCCTATGGAAAAGTTAAGGTACCGTCGATCTGTTATAGTATCTTTTCTGCAAGTTTACTACATCATTCAATATTTTTCTGCAAAAGGTTGAAATGATTACAGTCTAGGAGGATTTTAGCAGTTAATTGGAGAACAAATTTATTATAGGAGATTAATTATTAAGTGACCAATTTGCCATTTTATTACCTGAACAATTCATTACTCATTGTTGGTGCTTCTACATACACATGCATACATACAATACTTATATATTGGTACTACATATTTACAAAAATACCTTAACTTTTTGACGGCACTTTAACGTCTCCATACTTCACAGATAAAGAAAAAAAGTAAAGCAAAAACACATGACGTCACATCGAGCTTGGCAATGTCATAATCAATTATATAAATGTTCTTCTAATCATACTGTATCTTCGTATGGTTACGAAGGATACTGCCAAACAAACAAGGAACAAGGTATGAAATGACATAGTTTTCAATTAGTTTGTAAGATTCCACCACATTTTTGTTTCCATCTGTCACCGTATGTTGTCTTTTGATAAGTTCGATGTCTCTATAAGATTAATTTGGCGAAGAGTTGTATACCTCTCAAATGAACTCAGAATATGCCGAACATATATATAGCATCTCTAATTTATCCAGTGGATTGTGAAGGTCATTGACAAGGGCACTCAAACTTTAAAAGACTGGGTGAGATGAGGGGTGCGGGGTGGGTTTGGGATGGCATGCCGCGTAAGTGATGGGGAAATGAATTAACGTGCATAAATCTTTGTTTCTAATAACATACGTAGCATTCCTTCTAACAGAATTAACCCCCTTCTCCACTTCTTTCTTAAATCCAAAATTATAGATCCGTGTCTCATTTCGGTTAACAAAATTCTCATTGAAAATTAACCTATTGTCAATTATGAAAATTTTCTCACTCTCTCTTGCTCCCTCTCTTTTATAGAAAATCATCCAAAGTTAAATTTTTAACAGACTGATGTTTAAATGTGTATATATAGTTTTTGGTTTAATATTGACCTAACAAGGATATGCTAACTAATAAAACTATATGACAACGCCTATACATGAAATTATTGACCTTTCCAATTTTTAATTTAGATTAAAGCTTCCGTCTGTGTTTATAATGTTATACACTCAATGACTTTCCTCGTAAACGTTACTTTACATATACTGTTTTGATAAGAAACAGAGTCTTGTATGAAGAAGTGTGAATCATAAAGCGGCCTTTAAAAGTGACCTTTTTAACCGGACTCGCCCAAAGGCGATTAAATTGTTCATTTTTTATAATCAATATAAGCATTGATTGTGTACTTTAAACATTTGTCAGTTTGTTGCTGTTTCTAAAGGTTTATTTTTATGGCTTTGTAGCATCGATACACTCGTAACTAGTTTTTTCACGAGGTTAGGTAAGTGGGACTGGAGGGAGACTGGAAGTTGGTGGGTGCGGGGGGGGGGGGGTGGCGTGTAAATTCGAACATGACTATAGAGTATACCGAAATGAGGTACCGGGTCATCTCCACGTCATTTAGGCCTAAAATTAACATGGTTTGCAATATGGGTCCGAGTACGTGAAACGTATCACATTTTGTGGACATTTGTGTCATGATCAGTTTACAAGGGATGGGGCTGGTTACATTAATGATCAGTTTACAAGGGATGGGGCTGGTTACATTAATGATCAGTTTACAAGGGATGGGGCTGGTTACATTAATGATCAGTTTACAAGGGATGGGGCTGGTTACAGTAATGATCAGTTTACAAGGGATGGGGTTGGTTACATTAATGATCAGTTTACAAGGGATGGGGCTGGTTACATTAATGATCAGTTTACAAGGGATGGGGCTGGTTACATTAATGATCAGTTTACAAGGGATGGAGCTGGTTACATTAATGATCAGTTTACAAGGGATGGGGCTGGTTACATTAATGATCAGTTTACAAGGGATGGAGCTGGTTACATTAATGATCAGTTTACAAGGGACGAGGCTGGTTACAGTAATGATCAGTTTACAAGGGATGGGGTTGGTTACATTAATGATCAGTTTACAAGGGATGGGGCTGGTTACATTAATGATCAGTTTACAAGGGATAGGGCTGGTTACATTAATGATCAGTTTACAAGGGATGGGGCTGGTTACATTAATGATCAGTTTACAAGGGATGGAGCTGGTTACATTAATGATCAGTTTACAAGGGACGAGGCTGGTTACATTAATGATCAGTTTACAAGGGATGGAGCTGGTTACATTAAACTTTTGTTTCGTGCTTCTTGCCCGTCACCTTTTGCAGTCGTTACAGAGACAAATGTGAGGTAGTCCTTGTGTATGGAACGCCGAAAGGGTAATATAGTTTGTTGTTTACATCAATGCTGTCTGTTATAATGTTCTTGGCTCTTCAAAAGAGCCAAGAACATTATTAAAGACAGCATACAACATAACAGATTACCCTTTCGGCGTTCCATACTTGTGGGTTCCTTCAAACGTCCGCAGCGGATAAGTACAAAGGGGGCGTATACCAAAATGGCAAGTTCTGCTCATATGCGGTAAAGAGACAATCGGAGTAGCATAGGAAGAGTCCATCTCATTGCACTTTAGTTACGATAATGAACGAATATGAAGGGATGGGTGAGGTGTAGGGAAGGCATGGGCGTGGCTAGGGAGGAGGGAGGTTAAACATCCGTAGCGTTGTAGGGTCGCATAAAGCTAAATTGGTTACTAATATAGTTTTGAGTAACCATTTGTGTGACGTTCTTCTTGGATACTTTTTTAACTAGCCTATTTTGATTCATTATATAAAGTTATCAACCTTACCGAGAATTGCAAATTTGGTGACGTCACAACCTATGGTTACGTGTCAGGAAAGTTGTAAAAATGACACAATGACTGTTTGATAATTGGTCGCACTGATTCTACAAGGAACTTGTTCCGTTTAAGTGTTACAGAATGAAAACAGAGATGACGTCATACGCCAGTGGTGAGAAACTTACCGCGTGTGCACATATACGAAACAGAATTCATCTTCCAACCTTCGCAGCATTGTGTACCACAAACATTAGGCCTGTTAACAAAATACAAAATAAATATCAAACATGTCATTGTACTTTAGACTATTTATGTCATATCAAACACCGATAAAAACAGATGTTTAATCCTCCCCTTACTTTAAAAGACAATAATCAACAACTGAAAGAGGATGTGAGGGCGGTGGGGGGGGGGGCGGGCAGTGGAGGGGACATAGAACCCCTTTCCCCATTCATAGTGCAACTACATAAGGACTAGTTGGGTGCCCAATTACCTTAAAATTATATATCAAACATCAACATCCTATTTTATTTTGTTTTGTTTTGTCCGTGCGTTTAGGGAGTGGTGCGTGATGTTACGCTACACCCATGTGGAAGTGTTGCTCAATGAATGCTACTGATACGGCTTACATATAAGAAATGATTCAACACAGGTGATCGGATGGGGCTTGCAAAATTACTCACAACATTAGCACTGAAGCGACGCGTCGTCTTGGAATCGGTACAATCACTTCAATTCAAGGGGAAGAAAAACGAGGCTGTGTACGGGGCTACGCCCGAAAAACGAGGCTACGCCCATTGATACGACAGTCTTGCTATAGTAAAGCTGATAAGATATATTGGAATGATCCATTATCGGATAGGGGGACCATTAGTGTCTAAACACGGAAAGAGCGCTTGCTCTTGATTGTAGGCGTAACCATGAAGCTCCCAAGTGTAACCAAGTCAATTGTAATGATATAGTACAAGATAACCAAATTTACTACAGAAATTTATCAAAACAAGGGTGGTGACTTCATATCGCTTTATGCTTGAACTTGAAAGACGCATTTAGTTCTTACTTTCACTTGTAACTATATAAGTCAATACCTTTGACGCCGTTCGCCCACACTGATAATCTCTCTCCCCTTTCCATGCCCTCCCCTTCCCGTGCCCTCCCCTTCCCCTGCCACCTGACCCCTCCCCTCCTTACCCAACCAACCCATTTTTAATCAGCACCTCACTGTATGATGGAGTCAAGCTTCGACATTTGATACGGCCTTGGATTCCGACGGGCACACCATCACCATCATCCAACCAGCTATCACCGCTGACAGCTCCCTGATCCGACCAACCAGCTGTCACCGGTGACAGCTCCCTGATCCGACCAACCAGCTATCACCGGTGACAGCTCCCTGATCCGACCAACCAGCTGTCAACGGTGACAGCTCCCTGATCCGACCAACCAGCAGTCCCCTGTGACAGCTCCCTGATCCGACCAACCAGCAGTCCCCTATAACAGCTCCATGATTTGACCAACCAGCAGTCATCGGTGACAGCTCCCTGATCCGACCAACTAGCTGTCACCGTGACAGCTCCCTGATCCGACCAACCAGTAGTCACAGGTGACAGCTCCCTGATCCAACCAACCAGCAGTCACCGGTGACAGCTCCCTGATCCGACCAACCAGCTGTCACCGGTGACAGCTCCTTGATCCGACCAACCAGCAGTCACCGGTGACAGCTCCCTGATCTGACCAACCAGTAGTCACCGGTGACAGCTCCCTGGTCCGACCGACCAGCTGTCACCAGTGACAGCTCCATGATCCGACCAACCAGCTGTCACATGTGACAGTTCCCTGATCCGACCGACCAGCTGCCACATGTAACAGCTCCCTGACCCGACCAACCAGCTGTCACAGGTGTCAGCTCCATGATCCGACGCACACATCGATCGAATGCTTCATAGCTGTAATGGTACAATTATCGAGCTGTAGTAAAGGACAAATACGCACCCATGGGGAGAATATTATCTGTTCCATTACAGACGGAATCATGACATTAAAAAGCATAAACTCAAACCAAAATGCTGCGATAAACAAAATTGGTGGGACACAAAACTTTCTGTTTTAGACTAAATTAGTAATAATAACTAATTAGCTATAAAAGGCCAGGTGGTTGTAGCCTTATATAGATATTTGTGCTGCTTAGATAAAGTGGAATCCAATAACGCGTAAATATTACATGACTCGGTCGGAGTGATTCAAATTTCAAGCGTATTTGGGGCTGATATACTCTTACCCCAACACACGTTATAGCTTGAGGTCTGTTATGTAACCGACAATGTATGTACAACTGCAATAAATTACGATAGATCTCAAAAGGTCTGTCTGAATTCAGTAGTCATAAAAATATATTTTTATTTTAGAAGCGTTAAATTCTATAAACTTCTTTCCCCAAGCAAGAGCTTGTTATTCCCGACCTGTCGTTCATAGGTGCAAAATAGTAAACCGACGGGTCAAAAAGAACACCCCTCTTGGGATGAATTAAGGTGACATTAAAAACGGTTTATTCGCCTTTGATAGTATCGCTTTGTCAACTTCTCTTTTATGCTCCCATATTTAGAGATATGCATGGAACGCCGTCTATCAACGTAAACACGTTAGGCCAGGGAGAAACGTTATAATAGAATATGGATTGTGGCAGATGATGACAGACTAAAGAAGAATTTAGCTATTTTTATCCGGAATATAAACATAATTTGAGCATTGCCGCAACCCGAGAGATCTATTATGAGGCTCAATGCCAAGGTAATTACCGGTTTGTCTATGGGGATATAACAGACATATTGTACAAATATATGATGGAATCTTACGCCGTATTGATCTACAAAGCAACCCCCCTCCCCCTTCTTGCGGCTTTGATTTCATTAATTGTTGGAGTAGAAAGTATATAGCTCAGTGTTTTTAGTTGTACGTGAGGAATGGTGTGGAGGGAGGGCTGGGGGAGGGGGAGGGGAAGGGACGGAGAGTAGAGGGGAAGGGAGAGCATAGGTTATATTTTATATAGCTTAGAGCTTTCTCTGTGAACTCTGTGAATACGTCAAAGACTCTTTGTCGAATTAATTAAACCTAGCATAAAATTACTCAAAAAGAGAAAGGCGAATTGGACGGTAATTCTTCTCTTAGGGTTTTCTTTCAACAAATGAAAGTTAACCGATTAAGTAATAATTAAATCTTATTCGATGCTCGACATTTCGTCGCTCGTACACTTTTTTATATTAGTATCAGTAATCACAACAAGCGAATCTGCCTAAATATAATTATAATAGTAACTCTAATTCAAGTCTGACAATAAAATCACATTATCGTCAAGTCGTTACCACGTGTTCCTCCATCGACTCACGTGACAAGTTCATTATTCATAATTCTTATGACATTGATCATGAAGAAGATATATGGGACAAAATGAATTAGGATTATTTAGAACTTGAAAGTTAAACCCAAGTTGGGAATTCTTATAGGAAGGGCAGGCACACGCATAGTAAATGCACGTACGTTATCATACGGACATAAAATCGCCACGTGTTAGTCGTTCATGGAGTTAAGTTTTGGAAGCCACCCGATGTGTAAGTTGTAATCCATAAGCCCTTGCGGGTTTCTCCCACAATTGTGGTCGCTTAAGCGTCGTTAAAATAACTACTGATTATTATTATTATTATTGATTTTTTCTCCCCTTTCGTCCAAAAGTTTTCCATATTTAGTCTCAGCATTGAATGATGGAAATAACGAGCTGAGCCTAGATATTCATATATGCATGGTTAGGCTACAATGTATGCCTTCACGAAAATAGTTTGATATAGTATACAGAGAGCATGCAGGGACTGGCGAGAATATTCATCGTCGTTATCTCAGGAACATGTGGTCCTTGAATCAGCTTCCTATTACAAGGCCGGTTTAATGTATAAGGAAGCTGGATTAAGCTTTCCACTGAATACTTAGCTACGGTATTCCGATAAATTGATTTATTGTTTGAACATAATATTAAGAAAAGTACGCTATAGCATAGGAATCTTTCTTTGATAAACAATATGCATTTCGCAGGATAAACCATCTCTTCGTGGAATCTTACGTGCTTATTGATATAATCTCTTCCTATTCTTAATGTGTATGGAATACGCATGAAGGAACACACCATGTCCATCCCTAAGTAGTAGTGCACAGACTATCATCTCCGCTGCAATATAGGTCCGGTTCAAATCATCTACAGGTGACATTTATGGGCTATATATTCAGGGGTAACTCCCTTGAATTATGAGGATGGGTGGGTCCTGTCCGCTGATCTTTAACGTCTAAAAACGGAAGAAGGCGAAGTTAGGTCATTCTCAACTAGCGAATTACTTGTATAAAGTACTAATAAACCCGAAATCACTATGTAGGACGATTAAACAATAAAGTTAATATACGGTTATTTTTATGGAGTATTAGATGCATAAAGCCATAAATGTCATCGTTAAGCTATCAAACCAACAAAACAAAAAAGAAAGAAAATAGAAGAAGGAGGATCGTTAACATATTTTCACACAGGATCAAGATCTGACATCATCATTTATACATCTCAGGTCAAAAATATAACTTAACCTGTTGGAGTATACAATTCAATATAATAGCGTCTTCGGGTGAATGGGATCACAATTGGGACAAAGGTGTGTGTGTCGCCATCAAGAGGGTGTATCATTGAAACCCACAGTTGTGTGTGCCCCCACCAAGAGGGTTTATCATCGAATCCCACAGCATGTGCGTGCCTCCACCAAGGGGTGTATCATTGAATCCCACAGCATGTGCGTTCCTCCACCAAGGGTGTATCATCGAAACCCCTTAGTTGTGTGTGTGTGCCGCCACCAAGAGGGTGTATCATCGAAACCCACAGTTGTGTGTGTGCCCCCGCCAAGAGGGTATATCATCGAGACTCACAGTTGTGTGTGCGTGCTCCCACCAAGGAGTGTATCATCGAAACCCACAGCGGTGTGCGTGCCTCCACCAAGGGGTGTATTATCGAAACCCACAGTTGTCTGTGTGTGCCCCCACCCAGGGGTGTATCACCGAAACCCACAATTGTGTGTGTGTGCCGCCACCAAGAGGGTGTATCATCGAAACCCATAGTTGTGTGTGTGCCCCCACCAAGAGGGTATAATATCGAGACTCATAGTTGTGTGTGTGCCCCCACCAAGAGGGTGTATCATCGAAACCCACAGCTGTGTGTGTGTACCGTAACCAAGGGGTTTATCATCGAATCCCACAGTTGTGTGTGTGTGCCCCCACCAAGAGGGTGTATCATCGGGCTCAGAGCTGTGACTTCGTGCCCCCGCCAAAGGGTGTATCATCGAGACCCACAGTTGTGTGTGCGCCCACCAAGAGGGTATATCATCGAGACTCACAGTTGTGTGTGCGTGCTCCCACCAAGGGTGTATTATCGAAACCCACAATTATCTGTGTATGCTCCCACCAATGGGGTTTATTATAGAAACCCACAGTTATGCCGTCAAGAAAGTATTTCTATAAAGTTGTGCGTACGGTCAGGCGAAGGGACCGAGAGGGGAACCGGGTGCGTTGTGGTCAAGTTATGGCAGTGGACTTGTGATCTAACGCTTGCAGGCTCGAGTCCTGGCCTGATCCTTACTTTGTGTCATTGGGCAAGACAAATTATTTCATTGCCTCTCTTCACCCAGGTGAGATAAAACTGTCAGCTGGGCGCTGTTTAGCTGCTGCCATGTGGAGCGATTGTCTCTATATGTTTGACAGGTTATCGTTGATCAGGGTAATATAGTTATGTGCCTTGAGCACCGCTTAATAAATCCTCAATATTTTTATTTTTATTACTAAAATGATGAAAATATCAGTATAAATCGCATCTTTGTTACTCATCGAAACGTGATTAATTTCATCGTTTTCATATACATATGCTATGAAAACTGAAAAACAATGAACAATTACAATTCTGTTATTATCTGCTTATGTAAAACACTATTTGTTCATTCTTAGTTATATAATTTATTTTGTCTGTATCATAAACATGCACTTGAGATTGGAAGTTGTTACTCACAAATCTTCAAAATAAATGGCAACTCTAAAAAAAACGTCCTTACAAATTCTGTCATTGACATTGGTGACAAACTATAACAATTCCTTTTCATTGAAAGTTGTTGTGTTGATTTGTTATTTTAGCAACGTTGCCATGTTACCGCACGCAAAATTGAAGCAGGCTGTACCCTTTAAATGAAGTGTGGCGAATTTAAAATTGAGGTGAAAAGTATCTAAATCAATAGCTACAATTGGACAGTCTAATAAAAAAAATATGTTGCAAACGGTATAGAAAACAATAGTGTGTAACAATAACTAACATTACAACAATGAATTACAAATGTTTGACGAAACAAGGAATTACAATCTTTGTAGATAAGAACAATGGATTACAATCTTTATAGATAAGAACAATGAATTACAATCTTTGTAGGAAAGAACAATGAATTACGATCGTTGTAGATAAGAACAATGAATTACAATCTTTATAGATAAGAACAATGAATTACAATATGTAGATAAGAACAATGGATTACAATCTTTGTAGAAAAGAACAATGAATTACAATCTTTGTAGAAAAGAACAATGAATTGCAAATCTTTGTAGATAAGAACAATTAATTACAATCTGTGTAGATAAGAACAATGAATTACAAACGTTGGGTTAAATCAATAACAATCGTTCTAGATAACATCAATAAATCTCACAAGCTCCATAAAAAAACAATGCATACGACAATCGAGTAAGCTGACAACGATGATTTACAAACGTTAGATAAAAACAGTTGATGACAATCTTGATAGATGAGAACATTGAATTACAAAAGATAGATTAAAAAAATTGACAGTCGTTAAAGATAAGAATGGGTTACAAATGTTAGATTACAAATAATCATGTAGGCTGCAACAATCGTGATGTAGAAAATAAGAATGAATAACAAATGTTAGATAAAAACAATTAATGACAATCCTTGTAGATAAGCACAATGAATTACAAACGTTGGGTAAAAACAATGACAATCTTCATATAAATAACAGCAATTAATCTTACAAGTTACATTAAAAACAACGTATACGACAATCTGTATAGCTGGTAATAATGAATTACAAATATTAGATATAGAAAAAATGTATAACAAACATTTTAGATGACAACAATAAATCACAGACAATAAAAACAAAAGAAATTGATGAAAAATTGGTATTTCTGCTGCCTTATTAAACCATATACATTAGGAATGTTTTAGGTAAGAGGAAACTGAATTGTGTATTCCAAAAACCTGTCTTAAAATCGGGAAGAACAGCAACAAATACCATAGAGTTGAAAATTATTTTAAAGTAATTTATTGAGGAGTTTAGCCGGCTTTTTGTTTTAGTTTGAACTTAATTCCTTTTCGAAATGACTTATCAAAATGTTAACAAAACAAACTATCAACTTGTTCTACCCAAAGTATTTGGACAGGAATCATACGATTTTAGTCTGTTCCTTCAATTTTGTGACCGAAAGCTTTGATCAACTTGTTATTATACAACACACCCAAGACAAATTGAACTCGGGGTCATAGACTACACGAACTTGATTTTAAATACTTCGAGTTTTCCAAGAATATTTAATATTTAAGTGAAATATTTAAATAAAGTGAAATATTAAATGGACTAATTAATTTACTAATTTAATAAAATAATTTGTGAAATAAAGAGAAATATTTCAATTCAGCAAGTGTGACGGTTTCAGGGCATATATTACCTTACTATGGATCAACTGCATAACAGCAATCTCCTACTCAAAAGATCAAATTTAAGGTTCAAGACTCACTCGGTTAGTATTCTGTTCATTCAATTAGGGGGGGGGTATCTTCTAGTTATATTTTATCTCAGTACAGGGGTTATAGGAATTGGGACACTAGGTGATTAAGTTGGATATCCCTTTTTAACAAAGGTTTAGAGGAATTTAAGCTTGGATGAACTTCTACAAAAAGGACAATGAACATGAAATAGCCTCGTTTATCTTGCCTTATATGTGGGCTAAACTGATTATGCACCCAGACATCACATTAGCGAAGAGAAGGTATTTCTGACGCATCCGGACACTGGATTAGCTGTCCACGAGAAGCATCAACAATAATGACCCACTTGTCATTTGTGGCCACCGAAGTTGACCTCAGTGATTCAAAGACATGTGAACACCATTCAACTTAACCAGAAGATTTCCGTCCACAAATGCGTCGTGTAATTGGAAATCTGACTTTAACGGTACAACATCCGGTGCTTGATTAAGGTTGTTTTTCTCAAGTTTTGTTTTCTTAACATTTTCCTCAGCAAATCCTCCGTCTGTATATCGACAGGTAACAAAACGCGACATGAGAAGCAAATACAGCAATGATAGGTCAATCCTAAATGAAAAGTTTAACTTTTAGTTTAATTTATTTCATCTGGTGATAACGTCGGAGGGATTCAATGCATCATCGATTTCAAATCTACATTTCTCTGCGAATAATTGCATCGCGATAAGATTTCAACGTACTTCTGTCAACTTATCTCAGTGGCGTGCAAGCAAGGGAGGGGTGGGGGGGTGGTACCATCCACCGCCCATCCATCGTTAGTCGGGAAGAAATGGTTCAGTCAGGGGATTGTTCACATTTAGCTGGAGAAGAATTAGACCGTTGGTACGGGTGTACGTATAGGACCCCCTTTCAACCACACACACACAAAACAAACTCTCAAGGGAACTTATTCATAGTCTAAATACGCCTCAGAATGCAACATTTGACAGTTATTTCTTTTTCAAAGGAGGACGGCCCATACCCTCGAGAAAGTCGGGTTCAACGAACCAGGTTCGACCTCTAAAAATCCTTCCTTCGCCTCTGGCCCCACCATTAGCCCCCTCCATACACACGCACACAGACGTTTCACACTCACACTTTTGAAATCCGGTGCATGCCACCGCCTCTATCCTGGATTCATTTCAACACTAAATTCTAAATCTAAGCTAATGGCATATCTCCTAAGGTGTATGGGTGCACTATCACATCGACTTACTCGTTTTACGACAGCTTAAACGGTCACATGTCAACTATTACATAATTGATATTAAAAGTATATTCATCCAGTCTGGATGAAATAATTGCTCTACATTAAGACCAGAGTCCTACATTCTGCAATGTAAAAGGTCGTTTGAAAACCACAAAAGGAAGAAATCAATAAACTTCTTAATCATCTTCTTCTAAATCGAGCTCTGATTGGTTTCTTGTCGACCTGTTCTGGTATTTTAACCAGTAACAACGTTATAACGACTCGAGATCTATGACAAAGTTACATTTAAAAAAACGGGTACATTCTTGTGTATCGAAAAGGGTGAATTGTATAGGGCATGAGATGCAACTTTCATATGCTTAGATATATTAAATATATCGTCTCATAGTCTGGTCGAATTACCGAGTAAAATATTTAACCAAAAATTCAGTTAGATTTGTGATTCCTTGCCATAAAACTTGCTCAAAATTCAGAAAAAAAACTATCTGACTAATGCAGATACAAGTGAGTTAAATTAGTCCAAGAATTAAATGAGAACCAGAAAAGATTTATAGCAATCCCTTACCAATCACTATACAATGTTAAGGTTCAATTGACATTTGAAAGTAACAGAAACATCTACAGGTTGCAAACCTGACACAGTGACACTGGAAAGCATTATGACAAAAGTTATTCTGTTCCTCGTAATAAGCAAGTAGTGTTACATTTCCCATTTTATGTGTTTTTTTTAATAACTTAGTTATCTCTGAAGTTAGACCCTCTATGTTTACGTTTTATTTCACACATTGTAATTTGCAAGACTAACTTTCCTTTTCTTTTCTTTATTTTTATTATTATTATGATTATGATAATGATTATTATGATTATTAGCAAACAAAGCAGTGAGACTGGACTCACAGTGGACAAGGCTGGAATACTGATTTTTACAAAATGTATATTGAAATTTTCGATCCCCCTTCTTCAGCAGTGAGTATATGGATTGATGGGATATCAAGAATTTAGGTATAAAAGTAATGCAAGCAAACGTAAACTATAATATGTTTATGTAGGCCTACAGTTTGAATGCTGGTTCTCAGACGCCTATTTCTTAACGTTTTTGTGTCACTCTTTTGAGTAACCAAAACCACAGAGATAACGTCTTCAGTAGAAATACATTATTTCCGGTATCTGTGATAAATAGGAAGGATAACGATAATCCATGTTAGTTCGGGATAGGGAAGTTGTGCCCACCGAATCTTTTATGCTAGAATGAAGCAAAGAATTAAATGAGATAAAAAACTTCCGTGTGATTGAGTTAGTTTCCTGTTGCCTATAAATTCTGAAGGTTGACGTGTCGGGCTGCAGTGACGTAAAAAGACGCCATGATATGAAGGTCTTTACCTGCATGAAGGAAACTAACGGACTTCTTATGAGGTCAATGCCCAGACAAAACATTATCAGCAAGCAGGTATATGAGGTTAGGGGGGGCCATTCTAGCCGAGGTAACTTCCTTTTGAGAGTCGATCCACAACTTCACATATTCCAAGCATAAGTTAGCGTTTGTTACAAGGATACTTTGGGTGAATATATTACATTTTGACTGGTGTACGAGGAACATAGAAGCACACTGAAAAATACCGTTTATGTTTTTCTTTTAATATGTAAATCTTATATCCTATTTCAAAACTTGTAAACATCACAATTTGAACAGACATCAATCGGATCTTGGGTAAATCTAAAATCTCATCCAATCGAAAGTTTTGGGCAATTTGCTGACATTTAGCTGTCAGTGTGCAACTATGACGTCACACTTGTGTGTTTACTCTGTGACAATTTTTAATTATCAATATCTCGATATAACGCTATGTAAGCCATAACTGCTCAAAATATTTTACCAGGATGCTATAGAATATGTTCTTCTTTCATCATTACAAAAAAAAAATGAAATTGCCCTCTGGATTATCCTTTCAATATTAGTATTTAACTCATTTTTGTTGACATGGTAAAGTGTCATATGCTCATGTGTAATCAATGACATGAAATATTTGTTAATCTGGCAAAATGTCGGTAATTATACCAAACTTAAATCGATTATTACTCAAAGTATAGGTTTCAATGCATCATCCAAAATAAGACTTTAAAATAAGAACATTTCTTAGCGAATAATAAGTGAAATCTGCTCGATTTTGGCGACAAGACACTGCTTCATCATTCGCTTAAAAGGAAATCCTCACAGGATGTCAAAAATCTAGCGCCCTCTCTTTTAATACCGACTATACCAATATTCCTTGCAGGGAATTAGGATCAATTTTTCATATTCTAAGATGTGTCATTATATGACACTGTAAAAATATACCAGATAGGCTATACACACAGTCGTACACAGTATACGAAGCCCTAACTCACGAACTCATTTTAACTACCTATAGCGGCACTAAAGCTTTATAAATACAAAATGTCGGCCTTGTGAATAAGAAGCATAAATCATCGATGCTACCATTCTCCTACATTTGTTGCTTAGCTCATACAAGATAAACACACGGTTGTAATCCTCGTTAGCTCCTTAAAATAGTTGAGGAGAGTGTATAATTATAGAATGGTTATTTGCCGTCGGTATAGGGCCTATAATAGACCATAGCGTTCAGTTGGTGTTGTTTACAACGAGGTAAATGAATCTGGAGGATTCATGTCAATTGGGTGCGCGCGTACCATGTATGGAGGGTCATGTGATGTGTTCCAGGGTGGTACTATACTGATATTTCTCTGTAGCAGTTCGAGAACAGTGTTAGTGACTTCGTGAAAGATTGGTCGGTTCGGACATGGGAACTAACGGCATAAGAAGGTACTGGTACTTCAGGCCTACGAAATAGTGCTAATATGCTAACGTCCAACCTTATTCTCTTGAATGAAGGCAGGCTTTCTACATAATCTTACTTATTAATACAGCTCTAGGGGCAAGCTTTGTCTCTTATGGCCTAACGTTATTACTACACGCTATAAGTGAGTGTAGAAATGGGAAATGTGGGGAAATGTTTAGTTCAGTGCAACCACGGAATTCTCCATGGAACAGAGCCTAATGCTATTCGACGGGAATATAGCTATCACGTTAGGCTACAGGCACGGTTATTGCTAGGTAACGGGTGTCGTCTGCTGCGCTAAGCGCGCAAACTCATTTACGTACTAGTTGGGTGAAATCATCATGCGTAATAGGGAGAGTAGTATATTAGTACCACCCTGGAACACATCACATGACCCTCCATACATGGTACGCGCGTACGCGCTTATTTACTGTGTGATAGTTTCTCCAGATTCATTTACCTCGTTGGTTGTTTACAACGAGGTAAATGAATCTGGAGAAACTATCACACAGTAAATACGCGCGTACGCGCGTACCATGTATGGAGGGTCATGTGATGTGTTCCAGGGTGGTACTAATATACTACTCTCCCTATTACGCATAATAATTTCACCCAACTAGTACGTAAATGTGTTTGCGTGCTTAGAGCAGCAGACGACACCCGTTACCTAGCAATAACCGTGCTTGTAGCCTAACGTGATAGCTATATTTCCGTCGAGCAGCATTAGGCTCTGTTCCATGGAGAATTCCGTGGTTGCACTGAACTAAACATTTCCCCACATTTCATCCACTTATAGCGTGTTGTAATAACGTTAGGCCATATGAGACAAAGCTTGCCTCTAGAGCTGTATTAATAAGTAAGATCTATTATGTAGAAGGCCTGCCTTCATTCAAGAGAATAAGGTTGAACGTTAGCATTAGCACTATTTCGTAGGCCTGAAGTACCAGTACCTTCTTATGCCGTTAGTTCCCATGTCCGAACCGACCAATCTTTCACGAAGTCACTAACACTGTTCTCGAACTGCTACAGAGAAATATCAGTATAGTACCACCCTGGAACACATCACATGACCCTCCATACATGGTACTCGCGCACCCAATTGACATGAATCCTCCAGATTCATTTACCTCGTTGGTTGTTTATTAGTTTCCAAGGTGATGTGAGACCTGAACATGGTCAAACTTGCTTCTTGGCTGTATTCAGTACCTTATTTATCGACGTTTAGTCCGATGTATTACATCCAATGAAAATATACCTGGTTAGGCTGGTTATTATCCTATAGCCATGGTTAGTCACACAGTCTACAGTATAAAGAACACACTGTGCAGCATAACCTCTGTGTACACAATTGTAATTATTCCCCCTTTCTTTCTAGAGAGGGTGTTTTACTCCTAGAAAGGAAAAATGATGGGGTTCATCCTTTCTATGAAAAGATAAATATTCAGGGTATATCCCATTTACATCAAAACTTTAAACTGCCACACAAATGTATATTTATTTTTAATATGGATTATACCCCACAGAATGAAACTATAAAGAATGAAACCATGTTAAAGAAATTATAACACAATTAAGGAGCTTGGACGAACCATATTCATATACCATGTATTGTTGGTGACGTTGTATAGTAAGTATAACTAGGTTAAACTGTCAAAAAGGTAACAATAAGCGACAGTAACAGACGTAAACAGACTCTGATTAAAATGATTGGTTTCAACTAGTTTAGGAGGTAATTTGATCCTGCTCATAAAGAGGTCACACAAACTGGAAAACACATCGGCTGGGAAGCTGGTGCATAGCAATATATTATCTTCCAATATGGGTCTGCCTATAGTCAAATAGATCAATTGTCGTAAACATTAATACACGAATATATACACCTGATCCATAAAATATCATTTGAAAATATTTTAAATCATCCAAGAGTAAAAACAATACCACTCTCTGCCTTGTTTTACTTCATGTTAGTCATGTTATTCATATACATATATATATAGACCACTTGAGACCGTGTATATAATTAAAATTGTTTCTACTCAACTAAAGTATTTCCTTTTGCTTTAACAACCTATGTGTCATTTAGAACGTTGCCTTGAAATAGCTTCACACAAGCAACAACTGAGTAAATAACATACGTTATAAACAAAGGAAACACGTGATCCGCCGGTCTTCAATCATCAATTAAATAATGTCAATGATGATACGGAATATGCAAATCATATATAGAAACAACGTTTGATGGTATTTAGCTAAAACACAATACCATGTAGACGATACATTGTAAAAGAATCTGAGAAATGTTGCGAGCATCTCAATGTGTCACTCAGGTGGGAAGGTATATAATGGGGGAAAAAAGTATCGCCAGCATCAATAAACCTGTACGCATCCGAGAAAATAAATCTAAAAGATTAATTATCAACAGAAAGTAGAAACTGTTTCGTATTTGCCCCCCGAACGACATTAATGTTTGTGTAAATTAAAAGCGAAAGAAATACAGTATAGAGATAAGGTTTTATGAGGTTATAATTAACATAATAAAAAAATCCGTGTCCTTGACATTATAAGGGATGACACATAACGATGATAAGAGCATATAATACATATATCATTCCAATATGTATACCCTGCCTAAGTAAGCTAATACATGAGTGGGGTAAAGACAGTCTTTGATAAGGGAGAGGAGGGGGTATACAGGCGGAAGGATGGAGACATCGCATATATGACGTGACGTGAACAATTGAAACCTAATACAGCGCACTATTTTCTGGTAATATTGGATCAGGGAGTTGTTATGGAACAACTCCCTGATTGGATACATACGATTCATCGGTGACTGCAGACCTGACGAGGAGGGGGGGGGGGGTGGGTCAGGGGATACGTCACCGGGCTAGGGGTTAATTAGGGGCGAAATAGTATAGGGTAAAAAAATGGTGCAGTGTTCGCAATTTCGTGATATACGGTACCGGACTGAAGGGAAAGTGATGAATGCAAAACGGGGCCAGATAAGGCTATAGAGCGGTTCTGTACGGTCTGAATGTTGAAAGTATTACTTTATGATATTCTAAGTATAGCCTTACGACTGTAAATCAACAACTTATTCGTACGATTCTTTATACGGTAAGAAAAGGGTATATAAATTTTAGCAAATGAAACAGTCAGTGTAGTTTTAGGCCGAATACATATTGAACTGTATCGGGTTTTCGTGAAGTATTAAACATATGTCGCTACAATGTTGCACCAGACGGCGTTCTATACATTCGATCTTCACCTCTTTCCTTGTTCCCAACGCTCCATCTATTCACTATGGCTAGCTGTAAATTCCTCCTTATTATGCTCCATTTCTGTTACCATAAATCAACTTCTGCTTCACCACTTCGATCCCGATTTTCCATCCCACCCATCAAACTACAGAGTACATATACCCTACACACGCCCCTCTCCCCTGAACTAGCCCCGTTTCCCCTCCCCCTTCTCCCCTTTCACCCACACGCATCTTATCCAACCTGTATACAACAGTTCTAGTTCTCCCATGCAATATTTTCGGCAATCACGCGCTCAAATTCCATACCTCAGAAACCGTCACTGACAGAGTTCTGACGACTTTATGTTGACACATTGTGTCATTGCTATGTAATATTTACTGGGGATGTTTTCTCTATATAAGTCAAAGGTTTGTTTAGTTTTTATTCTGCTTGTTTGATCCCAACATGGACTTGAGTGAGAAACATTACATTCCATTCTTTTGTGCTGTTTATAAAGGGAAAACGTTACGCCGGTCGTCTGCTTTCAATTTTAAAGGCTTGGTTCGTTTTCAATGTATCATTATCTAGGTTTGCCGGTTTAGGGTGTACACCGCCAGCAACGGTAAAGGGACGTGTAATATAATCAGGGGTATATGGGCATGGAGTTATTACTCATAAATGTCACAAAACAGTCAGCTTGTTTATTTATGAGCGACCAACCTTTCAACACTGTCGCACTCATTTACATATAGCATGCATGATCCTTCCGTCAACCATTGTTAACACTGTACACCCTTTGTAGCAAGTATCCGGCGTGATACGCACCAGGCCTGAAGACAATAAATAGATGGCTTGACTCAATCGGGATGCATATATACAGATTAAAACAATAGTTGAGACTGGTATAAGTGAGGGGCATGTTATTTATTTAAATGACTACTTCCAGAACATTCAGTTTAACACTTTTCAATTTAATAACAATGCCGAAATTTTCCTCTGCTCCCTACCCCTCCCACCTCCCTACTCACTTTCTTCGCCTCACTCTCCCTTACCCTTGCATCTGCATGCCACAACCCCAATCGGGCAAACAAGTCACAGAGTGCACTGTTACACATTCAACAAGCATTTCACTGCCATGCACCCTCTGACAGTCTATGACAATTAATTTTCTAATTTAACACTCCCCCAAATGTCTGGAATGTTCTACTTTGACGACCTTTAGCCATGTTAGAAAAGTAAAAATTTAGGGTCACTAATAAGCACCTAAATATTAATATTGGTTATTAAAGTTCGAAAACCATAAATAGGTCATACTGTAAGTCAGTCGGCAGTTCCCATGTATACAAACAAGAACCTAACGTTTATTTCGTGTTCATATTTAGTTACATGTCTTCCTTTGAACCCTGACCTATTGAAACCACAATTTTCAAATTAGACTCATATGCAACCTGAGCACCAAGCACGTACTCCCGCCCTTCTCTTCATTTCAATGTATAATACTCGTTCAAATTCCTCAATATCTCCACCTCATCTGCTCTCCCTTCCTCTTAGATAACTAGTGGGCTAAAATTAAAAAACTATCTGTGCTACTGTCTCCTCCCTAATTCCTGGACATTGGGAGAGGTGGGGGGGGGGAGGGGAAGCGAAGAAAAATATTTTGAGAGTTGTATTAACGTATTAGTTGAAGTTTAAAAACGACAGACCACCATTAGACCATCTGTAGAATTTCTTCAATGCAATAAAAAGAAATGACCTCTTTGAACTAGTGTACATATGGAAACAAAACTATAAATGTATTATGTATATAGAGATCTTGTCTTATCTTGTCAATCCGAGGACGTCCCACGACCTTTCTGTTAACACGACGCCTAAAAGTTGATAACAATCAGTATTGTAGATCAGTTTATTGTGATCCTTCTAACAACATTTCAATTGTTTTCTTAACTGTCATGAAATACCTCGTTGAAGCTATAAGACCATACATGAAAGAAATCTAAATGAACTTGAACGAGGGTTTGGAGTTTGATAACCAACCTTATGATTAAAACAAGTCTCCATGGGTAGGTAATGTCCTTTCTTTTTATAAGTTTAACGACCGCATCCCGATATAAATCATGGCTTTAATTGTTCGAATGTAAGTCCATGTTAGTTATAGAGTGTGTATATTTGAAGTTTGAATTTTCAGTTCAAATTTACTCAGTGGCCGCAAAACTACATTTCATATACCAGCAATGTAATGGAGACTACACCACATATACAGCAAACTTGAAAGGACAAGAAAAAGTGGAATGGCGGTACCTTCTAAACCACGTGTGATCTATAGCTCAGAGTAACTTATCCCAAGAAATTCCAGAACTGTACGGCAAATTGTTTCTTACAATTTTTTGTTTTTGTTTTTGTCGACAAAATCATAGTCCTCTATCTGTAAGCATTGATTATTAACAGATATAGTATGTTGGTATCCCCCTATACCCCCCCTCCCTCCCATCATTTTCGGATTCCCCAAACCACCTCAATTTCACCTTTAAACCACCACTTTCAACAACATCGACTCCGCTAGGTAAGAACAAGGATTTGTTAGCAACGACTTGATTAAGACTTTAAGTCTATCGATCGACATTTAAGGATTGGCTAATCCTTGAGGTTTTGCTAAATTTACATTCACAGGTCTTCCTAAGTTTTCAACGTTGTATTCTTCTCCTCCCCCCCCCACTTTCTTTGGGGGAGGGGGTAAGTGATTCCCTCTCATGATCCTATGAACGACGGCTGACAAAAGACGTCGTATTTCTCCCAGGGTTGACACCGCCAACGTCAGAGATTAATTTTAATACAAGAAAGGGACAATGGCTGTCCAATTATCAAACGCAGAGTTATAGTTTGAAGTCTTTGGGGATAAGGAATAAGACACCACAGACAAAACTACACACTGCGTCTTTAAATAAGACAATTTGTTATTAAGTTCATAGTGAAAGTATAGTTCCAATTAGTGGCGTTTTGAAATCAGTTCAGAAACTGGGCCCATGGTCACGTCATCTCGAGTCGGAATGAATGGTACAAACCAAGTTAGGAATTAGCGACATGATAACATGTAGTTTTCATCTTAACAAACTGCTGGGGGTCTTCGAGAATTCTATAAATGGAGCAAACGGAGTAGAGCATCGTCTAGAAGGGTGAACTGCTTTTCTTTCTCTGTTCACTCTTACGCTACTGGGAGCCATTAAACTATAAGAGGTGATGATGGGGTAATGATGGGGTGGGGTGGAGAGCAGGAGGGGTAGAGAGCGCAGCCCGGTATAAAACACATCATAAAAACAATGGCATGCCAATGTTCGGTATAGTTTTATGGCATAATAAAATTCAGCTCCAAGACATACACATTCTTCGGACGCCAGCCACTCGACTTGTAAAAATCATTCAAAAGCAACAAAATGATGAAGGATTTGTACGTTAAATTCTAATCCGTTTGTTAATTCACGTTTACTTTATGGTGAGGGGGGGGGGGTGTCAAAATAAAGGTCATTTTATTCTTCAACACCATTCAGTTTGCTCAGATGACATAGTTTATTACAAACACTAAATCTTAAACCAAATGATAAATGTTTCTACTGACAAGTAGATTGGGAAGTGTGCTTTATAAGACGTTTTGCTAGATCATATATAAATCAAACACGTTTAGTTATTAACGACCACCAAACAGAAAAAGAATCACGAATGTTCGCTACCGTTTTCGTTTCCTTATCAGATTTAAGGAAGTATCGTACTTATTTTCTTTCATATGCAACTATCAGTGGCGTAGGAAGGTACTTTTGAGTGGGGGGGGGGGGATGAAGACTGATGGCCGGCCTGAGGGAGGGGTCTAAGGGGAGGGGGTGTTTGGAATTGTTTTGCATTTCCAGGTGGCCTCAGATGCAATTTGGTGCAATATAGCACACTTCAACACCCACTCCATTTTGTAAATAATTTTGCAATTTCACCTGGCCTTAGATGCAATTTGGCGCTCCAAATGAGATTTTTTTCTCATTTGGAAATGAAAAAGGGGTTTTCTGACTTGCGAAGCGGGGGGGGGGAGGGGGTGGCGGAATGATACTTCCGTCCCCCCATATTTTTCACTGGGGGCTGGCGCCCCCAGCCCCCCGGTTCCTACGACCTTGGCAACTATAGTGTGATAGCGCTGTATAATGTGTAGCCACACTATGTATTTGTAGGTGTATTTATATTACTGATCTTTTTCTAGGATTATCGGGTGAAGAGAGCAATAACTAATTAACGAACTCCCTTGCCCAGCTCCTCTCTCCTCACAGCTCACCTAATCAACTTATCCTCATGTTATCCTCAACCATGCCTGCCACTTCACGTCGCCATTGTCTGGACGCTAACAAAAATTAATAGATAACGTTTTAAACGATACTCACAAAGATTAATTTGCAGTATTTCACGAAGTAGAAAACTGAACAGGCGACATTCCTAAATTTTAAAGAAACCTTTTAAAGACCATCACCCTACATTTTGACTCCCGGATTGTCACCCTGCATTTTGGGTGCAATATAAATGACAGTATTATGAACGCAGCTTGACCTATACCAAAAGATGGCTACTTGTTGATAGATGAAATTAAAACGAACACCTAATTGTCTCCAGCTTGTGTTTATTCAACTGAATAAAGCATCCGGCAACATCTCTTTTCCCCTCTTTTGTATTAAGTTAAAGACCAATAAATTGCAAGAGACGTTTTGTAACCATATTTGCATAAAAGCCACAGATTAATAACTTTAGGAATAAAATCACACCACAGACCACAAAAAAAAGAAAATATCAAAGTGAAAATAAAGTTCTTTTTTTCCCTTCTTTTCTGACCTGCTTTCCTTTCCCTTTCCTTCCCCCCTCTTTCAAACTTGAACTTGAGAGGCTTGTTATAACCCTTCATAACGATTATTGGAGAAATCGTAATTTGGAGCTTGACTCTGCAGCCTTATTTCCTGTATCGGGATTTCTAATAGGAGTAACAAATGTTGTCAACATTTAAATAACTACTAATGAGGTTGCTTTATCGAAACTAACTTAGCACAGGGAATAAGTGAAACTTAACGACGTGTGTTTAGTACCAAAGAAGAAAGAAGACAACAGAAAACAGTGTCATGTTCAAGGAGATGTCAAACACTAAAATCGATTTGTAACAATGACAAATGTAGTGCAGCATATTTAGACGACATTGTTACGAAAAGATCGCACGCAATCTGCATCAGTCGATAAGGTGACATACTTTATACTTGGAGATCTGTGAAGCAGATGTGTTTAATTATGCTACTGTCCTCACAAATACTACAACTTCTTAGGTCAAATATAATGAGACGAAGAAGAAAGAGAAAACAAAGGGAAAGAGAAGAAAACAGTGTCATGTTCAACAGATGGGAAACACTAACATCGATTTGTAACAAAGACAATGGAAGTAGAATACTTATTAAAAAATAATACACGAATGTTATATTTAATGGGACAAAGTTAGGAAAAGATCTCACGTTATCTACGTCAGTTATAAGTTGACATACTTTATACTTGAAGATATGTGAAGCAGATGTGTTTAATTATACCAGTGTCCTTACAAACACTACAACTTCTTAGGTCAAATATAATGAGACGAAGAAATAGAGAAAAAAAAAGAAGAAGAATACAGTGTCATGTTCAACAGATGACAAACACTAAAATCGATTTGTAACAAAGACAATGGAAGTAGAGTACTTATTAAAAAAGAATGTTATATTTAAGGGGACCTAGTTAGGAATAGATCTCACATAATCATGTGATACAACATTGCCAATAGCATTGGTGCAGTTTCCTCTGCCTTTTTCCAATCAAGTTTAAATATGACACTGTTCCATACGAATGCTGTGACGTATTTCGTCCCAAAATGTTACAATCATCTGTTCAATTGTTGAAAACATGTTTAAGATGACGTTTCATTTTCACCAATTTTCAAGTTTTATTGTCAGTTACCCCGGTTTACAGGTTTGATGTAAAATTAGCAGAAACTAGTACACACGTCTACCATTATGTTATATCTGGGACACCGTTTAAGAAGTTAACCACACGCAATCAATGTGCCCTGCTGGTAATTACATTATTTTCTATTTTCTCTCTCCAAGCTGTCAACTTTTGCCGCTAATTGATTTTCCTCGTGTGGAGTGCATGTGAGCGTTAATTAAACTATTATTCAATTTCCAAGAAGCTATGTATACAGTACACGTTTGTGGTAAGAACATGTTACACAATCGAACGACAGGTTTCCTCCGAATATATAACGCTTCTATAAACAATACGGTATTTCCTGTCTATACCACCACCACCCGGTCTTAGCTCATCCTATTAGTAATAAGAACAATAATCATGAAGTCATACAAATAGTGACCATGCAGTGACCGGTGCAACAGGTTGAGTGGGTGAATGAGGTGGGCGGGGTAGTTGAGGGATCGAGGAGGGTTCAAAACGCATCTTATAACAGAGGGCACATTACGTAATTTAGAGGAACCCGTAAGATGAACTAAATGTATTTTCTTTCTGAACGTTGCCTTGGAGGCTGGCCCTCGATTTCACAATCAAACATAATGGGCAGGCCCTCGATTTCACGATCAAACCAATGGGCAGGCCCTCGATTTCACGATCAAACCCAATGGGCAGGCCCTCGATTTCACGATCAAACCCAATGGGCAGGCCCTCGATTTCACGATCAAACCCAATGGACGAATCAATGCTTGTATTAGGTTATAGAACTATGATATTATCATCAAACAAATATCATCAACTTGTAAATGGCTTGGTTTCTTATGTGTGTGTGTCTATGTGTGTATATATGCATTTTTCATCTATAAACACCGTATTGTTGAACTTATAGGCATCAATTTAGGGGTATAATAAACTATAAATAAACTGAATTTACCATTCACAAAAGAACCCATTTTCTTCGCATATATCATTTACAAACAAGAACAAGTATGGACATTTGCGAGCGAAGATGTGTACAGTTAGCAAAAAGCTTAAACAAGAATATTTATATGTTTGAAAAGTTCACGAGGCTGAATGGACTCATCTCCTTAGTATATGAGTGTTAAGATACGGTAACTTGCGCCAAGGGGTATATTATAGGAAAGACACAATAATCAATAGACGCATGTGCGTTGCGTCAGCGTAAACACCGATTAACTACAGATGGACGAATCCTTTCAGCAGCTGCCGAACCCATCGGAAATTAGACAGAATCATGTATTTCTCTAACCACAGTAGACACGTTCACCAGTTAAATGTTTCCAATAAAGTAAGTTCAAGGCGTTAGCGGAAGCATTCGGATGCATTATTTTCTTGCATTTCTCATCAGTAAAAATGATATTTCATTACAAATATAAGTTAAAACAATTGAATTAAATCGCTTTAGAATAAGATTGTATCAAGTTCTGCTATATTTCACGTGATACTGTTTCTATAGGACGGCGCGTTCAACTCTGATCGACGACGGAGATTTTCACAATGTCAACAATAAGACGACACTGTATATATCGAAGGACAAACGTGCAACGATACCTCTATTCAGTATAATAGTTAACATTAATGTATGTAGCATGAAAGGGATACTTTCTCGGGTAGGCCTATATCTGTATGTGTGTGTAAGGGGGGGGGGGGGCGGGAGTTAAATAGGCTTGTTGAGCATTAAGCATGAGCGGAAGGTTTTTGATGTTTTTTTCCTCATCAACTGATATGACCTATCCATTGTTGATGCCGTAGGCTACAAAGATGCGATGATTAATACACAAGCGTCATATTTGTTATGCATAGTGACTGCATCATAAGTGAGGTCATCTATATCGATAATGCAAAACGTGGAAATGGTACGCACAGATTTCCCATATTATTTATCTTAACCAAATTTACATTATCATCGTGCATATTGATATTACCATCTTAAAAGTGTGTATTATGAACGTTTACTTTTATGACTAGATCATCATCCGATCACTAATGGTCCATTTTGGCGTTCCATACATTATACTAACTCCAGTTTGTATTAAAATAGTAACACGGTTTCGCGGGTTTAATGTTACTCACGCCCTCCTGAGTTCAAAGTATAGTCTTGATGGCTGTTGTGGGACTGAGGTGGGTCTACTACATACAAGCACAATTTGATAGGGGGAATAAATAGTCAAGGTTTCGCGTGTGTAATTCAAAGACAATTGCTGACTGATAAGAAATCAAAATGTTTCTATCGTCCTTGACTGTGGCGACGTCCTACTTTCACAGATAAAAACAACCGATTATTCTTAACTTCCGCACCGATCTTTGCTTGTTATTCAAATGATTGACATTTCAAAACAATATTTCCTTGAAGAAAAGTGCTTCACAAACAGTTTCGCTGAAGAGTCGCTTTTGGTAACATTCACATACGGTAATCGTTAAGAAGGCATTCAAAACAGTAGCTTACGTCCTTTGGTAGGAAAACACCCGCTGTTTTCAAAGTCAATACCACCCCGTTACAAAGGATGAACGTAATATTTGGTTCATATTCATCGCATCAGGATTGCTTTTTCAAGGCTTTTCGATGTGCAGGACAATGTCAGTTAGTAACTGTCAGATTATTCTCTATTGGCCATTTCAATCAGTGATTGGCTGATGGGATTCACTTGTATTGGATCTTTAAAGGGTATACCTCTTCTACGGATGCTCATTGACATCGTTCTACGGAATAAGACCGTATTTACAGATAACAACGCAAGTAATAAGACACGTCGGCCGAAAGGTAAACCAAACGCAATGTTTGTATACTTTTCCGACTTGCCATGACGTCACGTTGTGACGTCACCGAGAAGATCGTTCACGCATGGTCATTAGTACAAAATGTAGCCTATATGATTTGAATAAAAAGCATTGAAATAAGGACATAACTCTGACATCATGTCAGTCAGATGGGTATTACAGGACCCTATATGAATGAGAAAGGGACTGGGGCGGTGGAGCAGGTGGGGATGGTGGGTCGTTTCGGGAGGGTGGGTAGTTCGGTCGGATGTCAGTACCTTTTCAAGTTGGGACTATATATGTTAACACATAACAACATAGCAACACATGAGACAGTTGGAGAAATGACACAAGTTTACTCCAGTTATGACGTACATCCCAAGTGCTAAAATGAGCCGGGGTGGGAGTGAGATCTGAGGGGGGGGGGATAAGGGTGCATAGTATACAAATGTCTCGTGGTACATCAGACGAGCGATGACAACTTGTAAAGAAATTGCCCAAACTAAGCGTACGGTTAACTATTACACAACCTATTAGCGATACTAGTGCAACGTGCTTCCCGTTAGAACAGTCGAGGGGGTCATGTTCGTCTTGTCCATTTGGTTTCTTACACCTCCCCCCCCCACACACACACCTGCCCCCTCCGGCGGCCATACACCCTCCACGGTACCTTTCGTGTACTGCTACCCATTTACCACCGTTCCAATGGCCAAAGCGTTACCTTACGTTAGCGTAGGTTATAATGGTGGCAGTTTGAAGAGGGTACAATGTATGGGCACCCTTTGCGTTGGTCTAATGCAATTAAAGTTTGACACATGTACAACATCTTATACAGCTGTTACATTCTTCATTGATAAAAATGTTCTAAAATTAACCAAACCTTTTATTAAATAAATTTATGCTCAAACAATTGTTACTGGAAATAACTTCTCTTTCAAACTGTAGAACATTGGAACGATGGGAAAATTCTTCAACGATTGTTAAATCTCTAAGGAAAAATACCAATAATGTTATGACTTCTTGTATATTAAAGAGGATCATACAGTAACTTATAATCCATAATGCGCTTTTTGCCAGATAAATTTAAAACAACTGGAGGACGATGATTGAATAGACACTAATAGACACCGAAAAGTAATTAAATGAATAATTTATGTTCTTTAAGCACGTCGAAAAATAAACAAACATGAAGAAGAACGTTCCATTCATCTGATTTCAATATCCAGTTTGAGATTAACCAGATACATATCTCTTTGAAATCAATGTTTCTAATATTTACAACTAACATACTTCCATCCCTTTTGTTTCAGTTTAAAATCATGTTCCGGTTCTCGTAATGAGCTTTGTATACAATTCACTTAAAGATAGCGCGTTTAAGGTGATACTAACATGATAACATTCTCGAAATGCTTGGAAGTGTTGACAAGAGCCTTAGGATATGAAAACATGGTAGCGCACATTATCTGTAGTAACGTATGTCAGGAATGGCTAAATCTTTTTCTCAAATAGCAATTGTCTCCGCGCCGTTCAATCAAAATAAATACAGGAATGAGTTAGGTTCGTAAATGATTCAGTATATATGTCTATAAGATCAGACTCTTGAATGGGTTTGTAAACTTATTACCAAAACTTACAGTTAATTGATATATGCGAAAAATTCGACGAACATGCCTAAACGTAAAGCAGTCTGTTTTGTCTTTAACAAAGATAATGTAAAGGCTGAACAGAATGCCTACACACATTGAAGCAAAGAAATTTCACTCTATTAGTCTATATAATTGTTTCGATGAGTTTTCAGTTAATTTTTATCATGTTTACGACTAACTACATCATTTAAATTTACCCCACCTGTCAATTCCACCCAGCCAAACACCCCCATGCAGTACCTCCCTAACCCCTGTCACGTTCGTGGTATTCTTAGTAGTAGAGGGCGAAATGCTCAGAATAAAGGTAACAGCTTCGACGCTTTGTTTGGGTTAATCTACTCTGCCAAAGGGTAGAAAAGGGCCTGGGTGGGTGGGGTGGGGGGGGGGGTTACTTAATATAGAGGGCGCATAGTGAAATACTAATTGTACTCGTTACATTATATTCATTTAGCACGTTTACACTCAATATAGCTAACCGAAATATTTATTATTCCTTCTCGATACTGCATCAAGATGCATATACAGTACTTTGAAATGTGCGACAGGAGCAAAGAAAGCTATGTGTGGGAGATTCAAGTGGTATATAGTGGTATAGTGGACATATAGTTTAATGTTGCTCAAAATAGGGATTTCATTTAACGCAACCACCTTAACAAACATCTTGGAACGTACCATCATTGCGGGAAAGACCTTTATAATTGTCATCACAGCAATAAACAATGCAACATCACATGTGTCCTTTGGTTAATGTGTTCCATCTTCATTCTCCTCCAAAAGGGACGTTAATATAGATAGAAAAAGTCATCTGGGGTTACGATAAAAACATTTCTCAAAAATGTTTTCATATCAAGTAGAAACGTATATTTCTTAAAAAATATATAGATATACTTTTAAAAGACAGAACGTGCACATTACCATCGGGCCCCCGGATACTGTATCCTTTGATCTTCAAAGCAAAAAGCCGAATGCTCTTTTGAGAGGGTGTATCCTGTCAAGGGACAGTCTAACCTAGGACGAGAAATGTCCCCCATCGTTCCTCGGCAACAACTTTCCGCGGACCTCGGTCGTATATGGCCCTGGTGGGGCCTGGATGTGTATTTCATGAATAATGTATTATTTATTTGTATTATAATACTTCAGTATGCACCTGTCACAAAACCAACGAGACACGATAACAAGAAAAACATCAAGAAATCCCTTGTACTAGAATGACACGAACTAAAAATGGAGGTTTGTTTGTATGATACTTTTTTCTTATTATTTTAAATTTATTCAATCATGGATCTTTGTTTATCTTGTTGCCAAGCGACACAACATTGTCTCTACCATGACAATGTGTCGGTATAACTCTTACGTCAAAACAATGTAGGAGTGAATTATTGTTTAAGTCACCTAGCAAATCAAGCGTCGAATATGAGAATGGTATGTGGAGAGAAATATTCAAGGTTTAATAGAAACGAGATATTTAAAAGACTATACATGGGCTCACCTAACCCACATCGAACCTGTTGTCATATACAGCACTGAACTATACACCTTGTCAATGTAGAGAGCAGGTTTGGAATTAGTTTCAAGGTTACACACGTTTTGATTGGGGTCGCAATACTAAGAAATCTGATCGATGTTAAAATGACAACTGGTATTTTTGGAATGGTTGTGTAAAATAATCCAGAAGAATCCATAGGACTATAAACTGGGATGGGCAATATATGGGTTATATGAAAGGGAGGGGAGGGGTGGGGTGATTTAATGCCACAAAACAACTGAATATAAGGTCAGCGTTCATTATCAGACTCTCTGCTTAGTTTTCTTCCCTTGACCTGTCGAAGAATCTACCATCTTATCTCTATTGCAAGGGGTGTGGGGATGATAGTGGATCTGTTTAGTTAGTTTGGTTTTCGTGCCCAGGTTCTTTCTTGGCAGAGTTACCTTAAAATGTACAAATCTTGACTGAAGTGCACGGTACCGATGGTTATGGTTATAGCCTTGCATATAACATATTTAGTCGAGTCGCAGTGTATATACACTGATGTATTTCTCGACAAAGAGAGAATACATCAATTCCAATGACCAATGATTAAAATTGAGTTTACTGATATTTATGTTTTCATTATTATTTGTTCATGATAGAGATACCATGGTGTCCTTCGTGTTATTCATACCTAAAGCTGTTCTTTTACCCTGAGATCGATGGAAAGGGGTTGGGTGGTGGTTGGGAGTTGGAGGTTGGGACTGGGGTTGGGGATTAGGGCCTGGGGCTGGGATTTCGGACATTGAATGGGTGAGGGTCAAGGTCAGGGTGAATGTAAGAGGGAATGGGGGGGGGGGGTTGATGGTGATGGTGTACAATCTTATGATTTGGATGAAAGCATGTTTTTGTTTTTTTACACTATAAGTATAGTGACACATCTATGGTTGTGGTATAGCCTTCAAATAACGGGCATTCAACTGGTTATAGCTGAGTCACCGGATGTTAAATTGGCTCCTGAATATTCGTCACTGCAGATCAATCGTAACGCTTGCCAACTTTTGCAAAAGTCACGAGTCCTTTTGTCATGGTTAAGAACAATTTCCCTAACTGAAATATACAGGTATAGTGATCCCGAACAAGCATCTGTTTTCCCGTTCCCATGAAGTGCAGAATCTTTCCCCAATAACCTGGTTAGTCACGGCAGGAATAAATATGACTTAAAAATAGCATGAGTGTTGTTACTAAAAGTTTTAATATCTCCAACTTTAAGAAAAATTTCCACAGACGTTTCATTTCTCTTGGTAGTCGCAAACGTTGGCGTGGGGGGGGGGTTAGGGGGTAAGGGAGTGGGCGAGCCTTGGATCACGTTGTTTGTTTACAATTCAATACGAGGGCTTTGCTCTGTATGTTCGTACATTACTTCTGTTCCAGTTTATCCGGGAGTAATGAGGTCAAGTAACCAGAGATCTCGGGTCGATTAATCCACCGAGCGTCCACACTACCATCTCGATCGCCCTTGCGGAGTCACATCCCCCATTGTGTTCTCAAATTTGAACAAGGTTTCGTGATTGCAAATCATTATGAGGTGTTCTTTTCCCCTCTGACTCATAAATGTAATTTTGATCCTTCTCGGAATCGCTGGACATTAAGAGGGCTTCCGAAACAGACTTAGAAGTGCAAAGTTTATTTAAAAAAAGCTTTTTAAACCTATCGGAATATCGGTCTGAATGACGGAATGTGCATTGAGGATGGCATGAAAACATGCTCGGTTAAAAGAGACCATTTTATGTCAATATTTAGGGGGGTATAAACCAAAGGACTTATATAAACATCTCCAGGTTGTTAACAGGTTGCCATGTGTTCGCTTTAATAAGATTTAACAGGGAAGTGAGTGGGTTATGCCTACGTTACCTCACGAAGACTCCCTCGTCTTTTCAAAGAAACGCGTAGACAGAAATACAGATATACAGACAACAAAATAAATAGAAACACTAAAAATGCTAAGGACCAAGCAAGACTGATGAAAAGAAGAAGCCGTGTGATTAACTACATAGAATGAAGAGATACAGTATTCCTCCTCATTCCCGAAATATTACGAACGCGGATTAAGATCGAAAGACTGGTATTTATTACCCATGAGACTAAACAGGAAGAAGCCATGACATTAAACTTACAAAAAATATCCCCCTCCTTGAAATCTATTGCTCATTACGCACAAATATTCTAAGAATGTTTACCTCACTCCCCTGTCATTTTGTATACTAGGCCTATTCGATAAAACTCCGACTTTTCTACCGGTTTTCAGAAAAGAAACCGCCGGAAAGCTCTAAAACCAAAAGCAGCAAGAGTCGATTGGGGTTGTATTGATCAATCAGTTTCATCTCTATATAGATTGAAACTCTTCGATGGAAAAGACCATTAAGTTCCATCATTTATTATACCTATAGTTGCCTATGTACATTCCATTTTATGTAGATGAATCATAACCTTGTTCTGCGAGTGCATAATACACGCTGAATGGATAGACAATGCCAGTATACACCCCCCCCCCCCCCCTCAAATGAATTATTACTGTTTGATATAGTCATAATTTTGCTCATGCTCACTAAGGCTGTCTGTAGCTTCTTGTTTTGTTGTTTCCTTGTCCTACTTCCGGAAGAAACATGATCATTAGCTTCAAACGGTTGGAAAGAATTTTATCAGTGGTATATCTGAATCAATTCGATCACAGTAAAACAAATCGTGAAGGCCTCAATAATAACAATGATATTAAAAACATATATGGGAATGAATGAGGATCATTTTGAGAAGATACTTATATTACAAAGACCCAAATTTCAGATTGTTCTTCCTTCTCCTCCTCCTGACCTCCCTACATTGTTCCACCACCTCAGCATATCTTTTCCCTCTCATTTTCCCCCCTCCATACTGGCATTGTGCCCATATTCTATACCCCTCAGACTTTGTGTTTCATAAGGAGGTACCATTTGTCTAAAATTGATTCCAGCAGTTCCTCGTTCCTCACACACATACTGTGCAGTAACATGAGTCAGAACATCACTTGCAAACTGACTGAGATGGCTTGTGAACGTGAAGTGACGAAAACCAAATTTGGCATGGTTGCATCTTCACTCGTACCCTCTATCTGATTGATTGATAAAAACAAGTGCAGTGATCGGGTTTTGCTACCAATTATATACTAATATACCCTCCCCTTTAAAGGCAGTTTCCATACACTCCATATGTAGTGCATGTGTCATGTAGTGCATGTGTCGTGCAGTGCGTCCCCGATGGTTCCCACTATAGAGAAGTTTTTCTATTTTCTGTCTTTTTGTGCTAAAATACATATAACAGTAGTTGTTATTGTTACAAAATACGTCAGAAATAATATGAATGAAATAATCAAAGCATTTAAAAATCACAGTAATGTTGATACTATTTATACTGGATATTCATTCAAACGTCGATCCCCCTAAGTGATAATATACTGTGCTTTAACGTATACAGTTTTTTTTTTACCTTTTACCAAGTCGTTGTTTATGGGGTAAACCGACGGTTTTTTCTCCTAGGGTACATTTACCCTCACGGAGTATATCGAATTGGGTCAGAGTAAACAAACTATACAAAGAAGGCAGGATGTTTGGTTATGGATTTATACAGGAACATTTACGGAAGCCGATACTTGGTGCTTGAAGTCAGCCTATAGTATGTGTATACCGCTACTATACGGAATGCAATACATTGTACAGTCTAGGCCTACCTTATTTTGGTTATTTACACTAGTGTTGTAACCGTCAAGGGTATAGTAAAATCGTATACGGTATAGGTATTATTCGCGCAGTTAGTCAAAACAAATAAATGTGTATGGGGGGGGGGGGGGGAGAGTAACTGATGGCAAAGAAAGGACTATTTCGCATAAATAATTCAATGTGATTGATATAGCAGTATGGAAATTGTGAGAACATCATCACGCAGTACGGTACTTCCTGATACTAGGATACATAGTGTCTATTGTATATAGGTCACTGCTGGGAATAACAAAGACATAACTACAGAACCGGATTTGTTTGGAGGGGGAGGGGAGGGGGGGTGGGGGAGCGGCGGGCCAGGTGACTGTGGAGGGAAACCTTGTAATAAAAAGTAGTAAACGACTTACACCAATAGTCGTTAGCTTGTGGCACAACCACCATATTTTGTTACTGGAGCGGGAGGGGAGGGGGGGGCTAAGGCATTACTGTATGTCGTCCAGGGGAAGGGTCTAAAGAGAGTGCCCCCTCCTTGAGAACTTTTGATAAACATTGAAGTGATTAGATGCAAAATCATTCGATATTTTGCAACTTTTGAAACATTGTTAAAGAATTTTCAACTGTTTAGGTTGTACTTGTACCACATAGGCTACACAAATATTAATGTACTGTTAACTACGAAAATATTGTTTGCCGGTGATTGATGAGAAGTATATATTATTTTGCCCCTGACCGTTAGAGAAACAGACACTTCAGAAACAGACACTTCAGAAACACGATCACCTCACAATCATAAAAAAACAGCTTGTGAGCTTTTGATGGTATTGCAATATATATCATAGCAGGTAAGATATATATCATATCACACCATGATCCGCACAAGACGGCGATTATAAAGTCGAAACACGAGGGGCCCGGTATTCGGCCCATTTCCACGCCCTATATATCCGGCACCACAAAACTAACAGTATGGACGTTGGTATTTTATTATGCAGTTTTTTTTTATGTTGGTTTAAGTAGTTTCGCTAAACTGAGAAATTATCGGTTCATTAGCCGTTCGTTAGAAATGTTAGATATGGTTACTACTAATTTGAGTCATGATGAACATAGACGTAGGAGGCATGGGGGGGGGGGGGCTGGATCCCCCAACCAAAATTTGTTGTGAAAATTCGGGCAACATGCAGAGAATTTTTCGGGCACCTACTGAAAGAAAAATAATTTGCTATGTGTTTTTCAATGATTAAACTGATATTATTATGATCATTGTTATTGCAACGACTTTCCCAATAATTATAACCAATACGGAAGGGTAATAACACGTCAAACGATTGTATGTTATTGGCATTTGATGTCATAACGACGCATGCCTATATGATAGTTACATTAACGTGTTGAAAAATTTTGGTAATATTTTTCGGGTAAGTCGTTACAGCTCCCCCCCCCCCAAATCAAATTGGGCTCCTACGCCTATGGTCATAAATATTCTTCCCCCTCTTGTACTACATATTCTATGTTTGAACAAACACAATGTGCTGTAAGAAATGGTACTATATAATGCTATAATGTTCTCAAAATATCCTCCTGCATAAAATGTACTCAGCCGACCTCATCATCTTTTTTAAAACATATAGAGAGTTTTGAAATCATGGGCCAACTGTACCATGTGAAGAAGCTATATATACTGGGATCAAAACAGACGACATAAAAACCAGTCCCAGCAGATTACCAGGATGGAATAAGTTCTGGAAATAACATGAATCGCCATGTGGAACATACATCATGTAACCATTAAATGTACTTTAAAGCAGTCGGATGATCCCCTATGGAATATTAAATGTATACTGCAGGAATTTAACAAGTTGAACAATTTACCAAAACACAGATCTATAGCTGGCGCCAATTACACTAGCTGTTGGCTAAAGTTTTCAACAGAGAATGCTAACTAACAGTATAGACGTTCAAACTGATTTAGCGCACCAATTGATTTTTTACAAGTCATAGCTCTGTTCGCTATGTAACGGAGTCATACTGTTCGATATCAGATTCTACACGAGTGTGAGAATGCTTATTCTTTTTGTGTTGCACGAAAGCAGACCGAGTCAATCATAGTCATATCCACATGATCACGGAGATCTCCCCGTACTCGCAACATTTCCCACATACTCACATATTTCCCACATATTTCCCACATACTCACATATTTCCCACATACTCACATATTTCCCACATACTCACATATTTCCCACATACTCACATATTTCCCACATACTCACATATTTCCCACATACTCACATATTTCCCACATACTCACATATTGCCCACATACTCACATATTTCCCACATACTCACATATTTCCCACATACTCACATATTTCCCATACGCACATAATTCCCATACGCACATATTTCCCCATACTCACCTATTTCCCCATACTCACATAGTTCTCCAATACTCACACAATTTCCTCATAGATTCACATAAAAAGTTGAAGAAATAATTTGATGATTGAATTGAACTGATTGAACTGTGATCATACTGGGGAATGCTTAAAATTCCACTGCGCGAACGTTCCTCGTTCCCGTCACTTGAATTATAAAAAGGGGCTGTTACGGGGGCCTACGCGTGAGACCAATATTCAGCAATGGTGGCGACTGTCTGCAACACTTTACTGTTGTTTGTCGAGGATACATCCACTGAATTAACCTCCCTTATATAATCATAATGGGTCTTGAAAGAAACTTATAAACAGCAACAACAACAAAAAGTACAAGCCTTTTCATACCTTGTCGTACATGTTTTGCCAAATGCCATAATTTGTAAACTGAACAAATATACAGCCTGGTTTACATATAACAGTTAAAACATAATACAGTTTAATTATTATTCACTGTTTCTTTCCTTTTTTTGCACTTATGCATCCATGAATTATTTAGAAGAGGAATTGGAACGAATATTAATTCATTCAAATTGTGAATGTAAGGCTACAAGAGGTTGGCCTCAATTCTGACGTTCTCCAACTCACTTTCTTTTTGTAGAAAATTCAGTTCCGTTTCAGTTAAGTTATAATTACAACTTCAGTTACAAGTTGAGGCTAAAATTTTTAGTATTGCGCTTTTTACCCCCTGATTTTGAGGGGAGAGGGGGGGGGGATTTCCTCCATTTCGCACCATCTTTTCGTTGCCACACGCTGAACCCATGCAGGAGAGATAAAACATAGATATGCGTGGTAACCCCGTAAGCGGAATAGGTAAAAGGACAAATGCATGGGTGTCACTCACGTAGTTTCTACCAGCTACCATGCCGTTTGATAAATAAAAACATTCTTCGTCGCCCAATTGACCCCTTTTTTCATGATCATATTTGTATGACTATATAAACAATCACCTCCGGTCATTCATTAGCCAGTACCCATCGATCTGTCAATGTTTGAACTGGCTCTAATGGGTAGACACAAGATCGGATATGGACACTTTAATAAACCGATTGTGTCTCCTGTCATTATCAGGTCACGTGAATTTTATATTTTGCTCCGAATGAAGATGTTTATGGAACATGAGAAACTTAAATTGTTAGATCTATTGTTTATCTCCTTTTCTGAAATATTTTTTATTATGTTTGTATTATATTTCATTTTAGGTGTTGGTGAATTTAGGAACAAAAACCAACATCGGTACGGTAGCTAGACCATGTGTGGTCACCGATTGTCAAACTTGAATTGTAATCTTCTTTACTGATAACCCCAAAATATTTTCCCCTTGACTAAGATCATTTACGTGACCCATGTCAACAACCTAGGAGATTGCCTTAATAATTGGATTTTGGGACTTCATTAAGGCACGAACAAGTTAAAGAGGCTGTAGATAATAGAATCACCTTTTAAGCCCGTTACAAAGCAATACAAATCTTGAGTCGAAGACCGACTTCTCCTACTTAGGCCCACACCAAACCATTCAACTATAAGAGAGTGGATCTTGATGACTGCAGGTGGCTGAAAAAGGCCAAAGTCATAACATTAACAATGAAGTTGTGATGAGGAACAAACATTGCTCGAAATTACAACCTATTATTCTACTGATGGCCCACCCCCTACAGGCAGTTTGGATAACCAATAACCGTTATCTAAATTAACACGTCTTCGGATCCTCTTTTTGACACTTTTTAAATCCCTCTCACCACTTGATTCATAAGGGCATGAACCAAATGAGAGGTTAAAGATGGCTTCCTTTTCAATTCTTTGTCTCTTTCCCAGTAAAATCTCCTCGTAAAGAGCAAATACTGTGATATGCTTTTTGTGTGTGTGTGTGTGTGTGTTTGCCTTAAGACGAAATACTCTACTCCTCTGAGTAGGCCTCAGATTAGCGTGACCATGCGTCACAGAAGAGCTGTATTAGCTCATAGCATGAGTTTACAAAGACCTAAGCAAATACCATCAAAATAATCCGTATCAAATCTACAAATTGCTTTTTATTCAACTCCGTTGCTAACACGTGGTCGGTCACCCAGTAGTCAGCTCGGTATAAGTATGTGCAGACAAACTATCACACAGTTTTCACCAAAGAAACCTTAGACATGCATGCACACATCGGTTAAAGACGTTTTAAGGCAGATCGTTTAAAGCTCAGTGCACTATGTTTCACGCCCATTGTGCAAAAGAATGGTACACAACAACATGCAGACATGATGACCGGTAAAAACCAGGGAGTGGCCCTATAGAGATCCCTGGTCAAACTGTCACAGAAAACAGTTATGAAATGACATCATTGTGCTTGGTTGAGTTAATAGTAATTTAGATACTTGAAGATTCCACGACACAGTTAGGAAACTCTCTGTTTGCCCAGGTATGAAAAGGCAAAACCTATTATCTGTTATATAGCGTGTGTTAACTCCGTTGGTTAAAATAAGGGTACATCACGATAAGGGTACATCATCTCTAGTACAGCCATGTGAGGAAACATCAATTCCATCCCTGAAAAAACGACCAGAGTATACAGTATCAAGTAGAATATACGGTGGAGACGTGCACCGTCCATTATGTTGAGTTGTGTCCCCACAACCAAACGGTAAGCCACCAGGGGCAATAATACCCAGATCGATGATCGAAACATTTCTGCTGTGCAGTGGGTCAGGGTGCAGTTGACCGTGGAATCTTCCTGACTGGCTTGTAAAGGCAAAAGTGGGATTCGGCTCTGCCCTTTCACTGGTTTTGCAACGGCTTCACTCGGAAGTTTGGCTGCATTTCAGTGATGTTGAACGAATGTATTCACCTCTTTCAGTATTCGATCAAATTGTCAGCTTATGTTCGTCGGATGGGGATGCAAAGTGGCGAACAGAATAGGAATAGGGTCCATTACCAAGCTCAACGTTATACAGAAGCGATACGGCCTCAACTGATGATAATGTAAATTACAAGAATTTCTTCTGACAGAGACCTTTTCCAAAGCACATTGAAAGTGACATTTGATCAAGCCATCGTTGGATTTGGAGATACACACTAACATTCTTCCACATCACAGTGCGTGTAACATTAGATCTTATCCTTTTTTAGCCTCTAGTTGATTTGAACGTGTTAGATAAATACAAATTCAATGACCAAAGACGTCGTTTTAAATCAATTTTCAATCATATTCGAATGCTCTTTTCCTTTTTCACATGCCGACAAATTCCAAAGATAAATTGGTATACTGATATTGGAGAAAACCAAAACTTCGTTCCTTGTATAAGAGACGGCTGCAATCTACCTCTTTGGAAGTATCGTTGGTACCAAGTCAACCCTAATGACCCAATGGCAGTTATTCGATATCTTTGCAAGTAATATAGAAATTATGAAGAACATCTGTAACAATACCAAGATCTTTCCTATCGTAGCCTCTGCTACGAAAAGGACGTGTGGTTGTTGAGCACATCCCTTCTCTGTACCAACCTTCCTATGACAACTTGCATAAGTTGTGTTCCTCTGTATACGATATTACTGCATTGTCTCATGGAGGAGTCGTGTAGTGGGGATGAATACGATGAGTTTATCAAATATGGACATGTACTACCCCACTTAAGGAACCTGTCACTGTAGAAACCCGTATCCAAAGCATCTGTAAGTTACCTCAGTAGGTGAGAAAGAAAGATTGCCCGATTGCTATAATTGCAGTTATCAACAAGGAAACCCGTTTTTCTTACTCGTAGAGGAAGTTATCAACATAATTCAGGAAGTTCATGCATCTGTTTCGAACTTAAGTTTAACATTGTCGAACGACATAATACATTTGACATTTATATTGTGACAGCAACAGTTGGTCCAAGAGAATAGAATAACCCTATTGGTGATGGAAAAAACATGTACACAAATCATAAATACCATGTCAACGAGAATTTCTATGGTACAGTACAAATCAAAATATTGTCTCAGGTTCATTGGGTTATTGATAAGATGTACCAAATGATGCATATCCTAAATCGGAGACTGTAAAATGCATTAACTGTGGTACCTTTCAAGTTGTCAGTTGTAAATCTATGAGTGCATGGGGAAAAGGGGGTCGAAGAAACGGGAAGACCAATCGCTTTTCCTTATTTTTTTTTCAATTCGAGTTAATGGAGGGAATGACTGCCAGCACGGCATAGGTGCCCCCACTGGCTCTATATCCGGCTTTACGATGTGCACTTTACACTTTGTTCGATCATTTTCACTACAGAATATGAAAGTTTAATGAACTGGGACAAGTATATCCAGTGACAGTTTATACGAAAGGTTCGTTACCAAAATACAAGGTTCGTTATCATATATGAAGTATGGCTGGGGGTCAAGCATGCTGCCTGTCGGCACGGAAGTGGGTCTCCATAATCTCTCGCGCGTGTGCATCTATAATTGATTCACATCTGCGAATAGGATTTATTGCTAGCTGGGATACCAAAGTCATCGCGAAGGAGACTGCTTGTTGTGTTTTGCGATATAAATCGGTGTACCAAGTGTTAAATGGACAGGGCTGAAGCAGCGACAACTTATTTATGTCTCAGTTTATTTTCGTATCAATTTAGTCGGGTGGAGATCGTCGAGTGTGCTGGTCATAATGCATCTTTCAAGTCAGTTTTAATTCTTTCATCAAAATAGCCCCTGTAATACTTTCATAGCTAATTGGTAATAGATTCTGGATATGACGAAGGGTGTAAAGTTTGTCATTTACCCTTGCAAATCCTTAAAAGCCTATGCTACCTATTTGATTGGGTTGCGGGGGGCCTCCCATACCCATCTTGTCGTTCCTTAAAGTATGTCTAGATCTTAAAATAAGTTCATCATACTTTAATTTTAATGAAACTAAAAGGAATGTGAGGAAGGTATGTTTGTGCCTTTAGCTGTTCAGTTCCAATGTTTACTAGAATCTCTCAGTGCTATATTCAAAGACGATTGGCGACATTCAAAAGGACACCGCCATTCTGCGACGTTTCATAAATAGAGCAAAGATCCATGAAGATACAATGACATGGCAAAGGAGAAATAAGGGTACAAACTTTAACATCACAAGTGTTCAAAAACAAACCATATTGTACTATCTTGCGCCATGTTGACCCAAACCCAAGGCTCTAATTTATTCTCTTAATACCGTTACTGTCTAATTACCAGCTAACTGGAACACTATGGGAAAGGACAAATATCACGCCTAATTATGAGGTCATCGTATTTCCGGATGCGAAGATCCCTATTTTGATGAATGGTCAATATCACTATTCAACTTGATCCATTTGCATTGAGGTGTATTCGATAACAGAAGCTACCATACGAATATGTCGGTATTCAGATTATTTCCGGCCTAAACTTTTCAAAACTTCGCTAAAGCATCCGAGTGTCTTTGCTTTTTTAGCTAGATCGTGTGTTTTAGTAAACATGGCTTCTTCGACTTTGAATTATTTCGTACCTCTCTTTGTTAGACGTCTGTCTGTTATTGTAAAATTTCATAATCAAGTATGTGTCGTGATATGGGAGTAAACTACGGAAGCGTAGAAGGGACATTGCATTGACGAGTTACCAACTTGACAAAACGACAATTATCTGCAAATTGACGACTTGCACACTTACTACCATCTCGACAAGACGACAAAATTCAGAAAATTGACGTTTTGACGAGATAACGGATCTCGTCAATGCAATTTGCAATTTTTGGAATTTTGTCATCTTGTCGAGATGGTATACGTAGTAAGTGTGCAGGCGCGTAGCCAGGAATTTGCCAAGGGAGGGGCGAAACTGTAGATTCGGCATTTGCAGACTATCTAAGCGTAGCGCCACCAAGTTTGGCGCGAAGCGTACAAGAAAATTTTGGCTGTAAATGCCCCCCAGATCGCCGGAAATGGCACTTCCCATGCCTTGTTAGTTGCATCTTAGCATTTTCTCTTTTGAAAATACTAGCGATATCATAAAAACCTTAAAAAAATTTGTAAAAAATATGCTCAAGGGGGGGGGGGGCGGCCGCCCCCTTCGCCCCCCCCTTGGCTACGCGCCTGTAAGTGTGCAACTCGTCAATTTGCAGAAAATTGATGCATTGACGAGATCCGTTATCTCGTCAAAACGTCAATTTTCTGTATTTTGTCGTCTTGTCGAGATGGTAGTAAGTGTGCAACTCGTCAATTTGCAGAAAATTGTTGCATTGACGAGATCCGTTATCTCGTCAAAACGTCAATTTTCTGAATTTTGTCATCTTGTCGAGATGGTAGTAAGTGTGCAACTCGTCAATTTGCAGAAAATTGATGCATTGACGAGATCCGTTATCTCGTCAAAACGGCAATTTTCTGAATTTTGTCACGTTACCATCTCGTCAACTCGTCAATTTGCAGATAATTGTCGTTTTGTCAAGTTGGTAACTCGTCAATGCAATGTCCCTTCTACGCTTCCGTAGTAAACAGCTCGGAAGTCGCGTGTAACATTGAATGTTCCAATGACTTGCCTCTTGTCGAGGCGTTCCGGTCTAGATCCCTTTTTTAGGGCATTCTTTGTCGATATGTTTTTGGCATTATCTGCACACTTGCCTTTGTATCCTACTATGTATTTTCCTACATGACTGCGCGGCTAGCCCTCTTTTCTGTCTATACCTCCAACTTCAAGGAGAATGAATGAAGACAGATTGGAAAATAGTGAACGACTATAGTTTCTATGGACGCAATATAATCTACACGCGAAGTCAAATCCGAATCTGTCTACATTTAAAAGACCATATTGAGAGAACAAAGATTGCTCTCTAGAGTGCATTTTGCTTTCAAACAAATAAATACTCGAAATGGACGAGAATCGCACTATTTCAGTAACAATACAGTAAAGTGGACCTATTTGCCAAGTTAAGGTCACTATAGTGACCTATTGATAAGACTGATATATGGACGAATGTTTAAGATGTGGAAGGGACGGTACGGGGAGGAGTAAGAGAGCAACGACGGTTGGGTGTAAGGTTACATTTCATCCGAATGAAGAGGTGTTGCATTGCAAGAGGTAACATTCCAGTCAAATAAGATGGGACATGTAAAATACTGGTCTATTTGAACTTTCTCAGGCTGGAGACATGTCAAATATAAGTGCTTGAAAATGCAAAGTAAATGGGCCACACCCTCCACCGGTTATCACCAGCCATGTCCATGTAATGTATGATGGGAATATTGTGAAGTAATGAGTAAATATTGTTCATTTATGCTATCAGCATTATCTCTAAGTCTTGCACAAGAACCTAAACTAACTTCCGAGAAAGATGTCATTTCAAATGTTTGACTATATAACATTGTCTTGGTCACAGGTTGTAGGCTACCATTCAGTGAAACCTCTACAACCTCTACGTGAAATCCGGACATGATTTGAGGATGAAAGTATTATCAGGAACCAAATGAGACTTACATGACTGGATTGATTTACTTGCATGACTGCATTGCTTCACTGAGAGGTTTTTGCCAAATTTTGACCCATCCCTATTGACCTAAGATTATGATGTATCTTTCACTGTAAACTATAGAATCATGTGGCCTTGAAACGAATGGTATTTATCCCGATGTTCGCAGGTAGCCCATTCTGAGCTCTAACAGACGCCCTAAGCTGCAGCATGTGGCTTACCCATTTACTGCCATCATTTGATGAGAATCAATCTGGTTTTGATACGGCATTAATCTTATCCCGGATTTAGGTCTTATCGGTTATCTCTGGTTCGATTTGAAAATTTAAAGCAGTACGTTGATAATTTGTATATATCTGTTTGTAGTGTACCCCATAGAATCAAAGGGTACATGGTCGCTTATTTCTACGTGCGAAAATACTTAGCTATATCAAAACGATATAAGCTGTAGAAACGATTGCACGAGTAAATGATACAATCGAAAGGGTACAGGAGATATCAAATACAAGTAAATGGGGGGGGGGGGCGACAAGGGCCTGAAAAAGGACTCCCAATGCTTACAATATGTACAAAGTGTAATACTGTCTTTCTTTCCCATGCACGCACCTGTGTGTCTTTATACTCCATGCACTAACCGACTAGTTGTTCAGTTGACTGAATTAATTGGAACATATGGTTATTTGGTGCCCATGTTGAACAAAAATATTTAACCTTCACTTGTTTTTATGCTATTATGAGATATAACACGTGCAAACTGCAAGTTTATGTTTGTAGCACATTTTATGATCACTGACATTCACAAAAAGGGATAAATTCAGCTTCACTCTACTCAGATAGAAGCTGTTATATAACCTAACCATTTAACATTATACTGCAGCCGTTATATAGTAGGTGCCCAATGCATGTACGACAAACTCTAGGTTTTAGTACAGCATTGTTGCAAACTATTCAATGAACAACAGCAAGTAAGTATATAACAAACTCACAATCGAAAGCTCAATTACTTTTGGGGAGCAATTGTCACCTCCCCCTCCCACCCTCGCCCCCCCCCCCCCGCGCCCCCACACACATCACGTGAATTAGCAGTGGCACTGAGACGAAATGTGTATAATACCATATACGGGCGCTTAAATGTGGTGACATTCCCAGGTCTTGGAAAGAAGGCCTCCTTTATACACTAAACAAAGTAAAAAGGCGATTATATTTTTTCGAGGGGGGGGGGGGAGATGAAGGCGTATTTTAAGTCTGATCAAACCAAATTTGGATGTGTCTTGTGAATAATCGTCACCGGTAAACAACAGATGCTGCTTAAAGTGTGATCACTCATGAACACGGAAGTGTTATCCTGTGAGTATCTTTGTGAATGGTGAAGCACTTTCTGGGTTGAAGGCAACACGTTTTCATACGATAAATTCGTATCAGCAGTCCCAGATTTTCCAATGTTTATTTTTTGTTTAGCTACAATTTAGTACAGGTAACAGTATACCTCTTTTTTTTCTCGAATATCATTGCTTAGCTTGGTGAAATAGCTTCCCATGTCCATGATAGACAGAATCTCACTCGTTGAAGCTGCATGAACATTATCGGCTATATGAATGTTACTTTGCTATATTGGTAACGGAGTTGTCATATGGAAGAAGCTTGTACAGCAGTTCAACCAGAGAGCAGTATAGGTGGGATGCAGCTCTATTGTCCACCAACATGTCACATGTGCTGAATTTGCTTAATAGCTTTAATTGTACCTGTGGTATTCGGCAGGATCCCCAAGACGGTTTTCATTGCATGATCGTTTATTTTACCGAGCCGGTGACACCAATAAAAATCACATACCTTTAAATACTCTAAGGAAAACATTGACAAAAATGTAGCGAAATGATGGTCAAAATATTTTGATATAGAGGAACCAGCTGCTGGTATAAGAACCTTCTATAGAGTATCGTTATAGATTTATATACCCTAAACGTTGTAGTGTAATTACAGAGTGACTGTGTATTGGATACTTCGCACACCTGTACGGTGCACAAAGTTAATATATAGAGTCGTAGAACCATGTTAAAATTCTCAACGAACTGAAAACTATACAGATTTAGAAAAAAATATGAATGGTGTAACATCTCAGAGGAGGGTGGTTTTGCGAGTCAGTTGTGTTGTAGAACTGAATTGTACACTGGGTAGGGACTTTAGCATATATATACATATATATATATATATATATATATATATATATATATTGACAAACTGCTTAATTTATAAAAGCACTGCAGGGTTTAACACTCGGCTCATGGTTGAATTAAATTAATTCCCACCCCCTTTCGCTACCCCACCCCCCATCCCGCCATACAATGACAGGTTTCATTTCAAAGAGTGGTTTCTTTACTCTCCAAATTCACTAGGCCCATTCGTATGTTTAACTGCTTAACCCATCCACAGTTTTGAATTTTCTAATTAAAAGGATTTAAAAAAAAATAAAAAATTGGGGGGGGAGGGGTTGTGCAATTTTGTTGATACAGTACATTAATCGATGGAATAAGCAAAAAAAGGTAACCAATAGGATTATATAATGATTACTTTTTGTTATCAAAGTTACCGGTAAACGTTGGGAGAATAAAATGTGGTGAGGCGGCATGGGGGCTTGGGCGTGGTTCAGTTTCTGGCTGACAACCTTTTAAAACAAGTTGGGGAAAGATTGTGAAACACCTGAGTGCAATCCCTCCCGAAATACCAGCAGCCTTTGTGTATCGGACGGTTTATGTGGAATATTAAATTCCCGACCACCCCACCCCCACCCTTTTCATCTCTCTCCACGCACACACAAATCCTGTGGTTAGAGAGACATCGATACTTTACCGGCCCGTTTGTTGACATGCACTTATAAGCTACTGCTCAAAGTTGTTATTAGCGAGTAGCATAAACTTTAAAGACACGAAATCTGCTGCCATTGCACAAGTTATGCATTCTGCACTCACACTGTATTCGCTTTAAGTTGTAGCAAACATAAAACGATTACAAACACAGAGTGCTAAACGTTTATCGTGTAATTCAATTGTACAATACAGTTATGGGCATAATGCCAAGACTGTGTCACAGTCACATCAAAGTAGGTTAACGACGTGTTCGTATGCATGATATTTCATTGTGCCATACACATACACTTACACATATTATATAAATACACATATTTCTCGGTATCGTAACTGTCACCTAACCTTAACAGGATGCAAAGAGTATACTTGCAAGGTATAAGCGTGCCCCCCCCCCCCCCCCCCGTGTTAAACTTACTCACGTGACGATATACCATCATCCGTTTTGGCAACGTTTTGTTATTTTAACACATAAAAAGCTTTCGCCAAACATGTTTCGTCAAGAAAGGATTCCATGAAAATGTACTCAAGGTCATGACTCATAAGATTGAAAGTATTTTAAAGTGGGTTGGGGTGGGTCGCTGAGGTGGGGTGGCATGGGGTATCTCAAAGTGTAGATATATAAATCGCCCTTTAATGTGAGCATAAAGAATACGTTAATCTGAATTACGATCGTTCGGGAGGGGTATGAGGGGGGGGGGGGTTGTGGGAGGGGATTGACAACATTGGTATTTCTGCTTCATTGATCTCCAGAACGACTATTATTTAATGTAGTCAAATCCAAGCATGCTTCACTGTGCATCTTAATCAAATCAAAGTCAGCAGACCATCAGTCGAGTAACCATGGGAACTTACTTGAATGCAGTTCAAGGAAATGTTATAGTTATTACGTTGCTGTATAGAGGGCAATGATCTTCAATGCAGGGGTTTAGGCGAGAGAAACAATTAGAGACGGACGAAAGATGGTGTCGGAGGACAATAATTTGTTCAAAGTAATATTTCTTGTTCTTCGTCTACTAATAACCGTCTTCGTCCATTTGAAACTTAAAGGAATGCGAGGAATACATATAGGTAGAGAGGGGTACAGCTGGGTAGGAGATGAGGGTACAAACAAAAATGGATATTTTTGAAATTGCCAGTCATCGATTCAAAGGCATACGTCGTATAACCAAACTCCTTCCCTGAATTCATATTGTTTCCTCCCACAAATACCCCCCCCCCTCCACCCCCTCCCAAGCGCAAACCGCTGCTCATGTCAGAGCAAATTTTGTGTCAAGGACTTTGGAGGAGGAACATTTGTAGGCAGTCAAATGAAACAGAGTAAAAAAAAAGAGGAAATACTGACTTACCCCCTTTGAACAGCTGGGCTGCTAAGAGGTTGTGTAGGGGATGAATACCTTCTCCTGGGTTGGTTATAAGTCCTATACTGATGATGTTGAGCCGAAATAAAAGAACAATGAAAAGCTAAATTCAATAAGAGAAAAATCCAAAGGAAATCCATGATGTATAATTGCACTTCTCTTTTCTTTTTCCAAATATGTCGATAAAGAGTAAAAAAGGTCCAAGTTTGGCCTGACCGTTCAATTGGCAAATATTGACGATATCGAAATCACAACCAAATTTATACCATTTTGTTAGTTTCGGAGAATGACGAACGTAAGTAAAGTTGAATTGACGCTGCAGTATACTGCAAGTAGCAGTCCGGTTAATGGTCCACACTCAACCCAAAGAAAAGAAGAAAAATGAAATACGTTACACCATAAAAAGTATCGCGTAACGTTATTAGCACTGTGTCTTTTGTTACGTTCACGCTAAACAACCATCCTGTAGCGAAACCCGGGTGTTGAATGAAGTCGTTCGCGTAAATCGAGACCTCCAGCCAGCTATTGTAGACCAAACCTAACAATATCCTCGTCCCCGATATGGTCATGGAATCACCGATATGAATTCTCTGTTTATCTCTTTATGATAATATTCCAATGTTTTAAATTATCCACAAGTATAAGTGATGTTGGGTATAGTACTCACACGTGTGCCATGAGACGTAAGCACCGCCCCCACTTTTTAATTTTTTTTTTTATCTTTGGTTCCTGTGTGCGCGTAATGAACCGTTGTTTACAATGATGGAAACTCGGACCAGATTTACTTCCGACACCTACGCATGCATCACCATGCCGCTGGGCAACAGAAAAATCACTTCCAAAAACGATAGTGTCAAAACCTTTCTGTCCTAAAGAAACAAACCCCGACCGAAGATCATGTAATTCCTCTGTTCCGCAGATTCAATTGCCGTAAAATGATAAAACAGCACAATGGGAGACAAGAGAGCGAAGCCCTATAGTTCCCCCTTTTGGTGATGTTTCGGAGGTGTTTGATTAATTCGCGAGAGGTGCGATTTAAATCCAGCTGTCTCGTGTCCCGCCTACTTTCATTTCTCCATACCACGGTAGTTTTCTTGCAGCCAACAGTATGTATATACGTTGTAACAAAAACAAACTACACAACTTTAAGCGGAGAATGATGGGCAATAAAAACGCTCTGCCATACGGTGATGATTCATGAAGGCCTCGGTTTGTACATGCGGGACTGCAGGCAGAAAAGGGCTTCAAACAATCAACAAACTTCTTCTCTTGAAAGGGTACAGAAGCATCTATCGTGTGCTCTCTCTCTCTCTCTCTCTTTCAAGCTCTCTTGTATATATTATATACTTCTTGTAATCCAAATGACCTTTTCACCTTAGCAGGCATTTGTAATGAGCTGTCAATTCTACGTGCTATCTTGGGTATACCCTGGTCATTTAGAATAACCGGTTTAGCTAAGTCAATATGCGTACAAGATTAAATGCGATAGCTCTGCATATAACGTTTGCTCCTTGAATATATGTTAAACGGTAAATCCAAGTATTGCGCGGTCTCTTACATGGATCGTTGCTTATCGGCGGTTTCGAAATGCATAAATCTCACAATACAGGAAAACACGTTTTTGTTTATGTGCCTTTTAAATATGAACGGTCGTTGCAAGAAGCAATCTGCAGAAACGAACATTTTTTCCCCCCTTCCCTTTCTTGGTAGCTGCTCAAGTATTTTCTGTCATGAATGGTTCCATTAATAGAGAGACTGGGAGGGTAAAAGGGCCCTTGCAATTGCTCTTAATGATTACTCTGTGAAAACCATTCAACCCAGTGGAATATAATCCGTGATGCAAATATTATAATCTACACAGGTTAGGCTTAATTGACAGACGCAGGTGTATAATATATCTCCTAATCCGTTTCCTGTGGGGTGTCCATCACTCTGGAGAGACAGATGGTTCAGCCTATACTGGTTGTATCGTACTGAGGACCGATTAATTAAACAAAGACTGCTATATAGACTACTTCGCGAATCTTTATAGCGACCTTCATACACTGTTAAGAATGTACCGCACTTCCCTAGGGTTTCATTGCCTCCCTCTGTGTGTGCAATTCCCCCCACCCCTCCCTCCCTCCATCCACTCACCGTCATTGTTTGATTGAGTAGACAAAAAGGAACGACCATTGCAAAAGGAAGTTGAATATTTATCAAGCACAGTGCCAACATAAATGATAATGAAATATAATAATCACGAAGAAAAAAAAGAGTCCTTTGTATTTGGGGCTTTGACCACCCTCGAATTAGTCCGTGGCCACAAATTGAACCCCCAGCCCTTACACCCTTACAAACCTCTCTTCCAGTGGCGTAGGAAGGTACTTTTGAGTGGGGGGGGGGGCTGAAGACTGATGGCCGGCCTGGGGGAGGGGTCTAAGGGGAGGGGTGTCCCCCTCCCCTTTGGAATTCTTTGCATTTCCAGGTAGCCTCAGATGCAATTTGGTGCAATATAGCACACTTCAACACCCACTCCATTTTGTAAACTTAATTTTGTATTTTCACCAGGCCTTAGATGCATTTTGGTGCTCCAAATGAGATTTTTTTTCTCATTTGGAAATGAAAAAGGGGTTTTCTGACTTGCGAAGCGGGGGGGGGGGCGGAATGATACTTCCGCCCCTCCACATTTTTCACTGGGGGGGGGGCTGGCGCCCCCCCCCCCAGCCCCGGTTCCTACGCCCTTGCTCTCTTCTTTGTGTCGTACCCCATAAGACATAGCTGTTCCTTCTGGTGCCCCGTGAATTAAACTTTTCTAGTGATGTAACTACACATTATGGTACAATGATAACATTGATGGGCCCTATACTGAAACCCGTCAACAATGTAAAACCGGGGAATGTTATAGTGGAGTACACCTACCCCGAATACCTGCAGAATGCAACCTTGTGACACTGTGATGACATATATATATATATACAATTCAAATGTGAGGCCATGTATAGAAGTAGGGTTGGTTGCGCATAACCATTGTTTCCTGTGGGGCATAAAAATCCAAATATTTTTGTACACTTTAAATGTTCATTTGAAATTGTGTGATTCTCTCTGGGATTCTATATCCAGGAAGTTGCGTTTTTCCACGTACAGTCGGAACATTCACAGAACGGGTAATCATAAAGATGGGAAAGCCATTTACAACGGAGCAAGGATGTTCGCCCAATACAATTTGCCACCTGTATAATGTGCCCAAACAATCATTGTCATTCAACCTACACCTGGTGGAATTTGTTACATGTTATAAGTTAAATACAGAATACTTACAGAGCCTAAGCATGACTTTACGTGGAATTTTTGTAGTATTAAACCATTCAAAATTTCACCCGGAAGTTAATCTTAAAATATGACCTTTCCCAAAGGGAATCATTTTCTTTGCGGGGACTGGAGGGGAGGGGGGGAGGGGGTAGGGGTGGGAGATGTAGGTAGTAGTTCCCGTTATAAATATATTGCTGTCGTGTAATGACGATTTCTGAATTTGCTTATTACCAACAAGTTACCAAAAACCCTAGTTTGGTACAACAAACGGCCAGAATTTAGCTAGAGCCAATGTTACCGTTTACAGTTGATTTTTGTTTAACCCTTTGGTTTTTGTCTGTGCCAATCACAAACATCAGAAATACGTGCGGTTTGGATGAGAGAGAAAAAGAGACATTCCCGACGGGTTGAAAAGGTTCGATGCAAAAAAAAACCCAACATTTAATAGACGAAACCAGGCGAAAGTTATTGATTTCTGGGAAACTTGCAAGCATCTGGAAACAACAACTCAAATAAATTTCTTTAATATTCTTTCAAGGCTACCAAAGTTCAAGTTTATTTTGTCGGAAAACTAAACAAGTCACACAACCGATGACTCCAATATACTCTTTTATAAACTATTTGCGTTTACAAGGACATCACCACACACATAACATAAGGTTTGTGATAGTATAATATTGTATAACAAACAAACATAATGATAGCAATATGATGCACTTTTTTGGCACCGATTTTAACGATGTCCTGTACTTTGGATTCACCTTTTAAAGAGGTATATTGATATTAAAAGATTCTAGAGGGATGAAATAATTTGCATAAACAAAATAATGAATTGAAACAAAAAAATAAGAACAAAAATTATTCATAAAATTGATCTATTAGAGGTTAAGTTAATCAATCAATCATTTCATTGATCCAGCTGCCCCCAACCCCACCCCCCCCCCGAAAAAAAAAACGCTTAATGAAAATTGAATTTTAATTACGGTATTTACGAGGTTACCTAAATCCCTCCTAACTTTATATCAAAGAAAGAAGGGGAATTAAGTACTTTGAAAGTCACGTTTGTCCTTCAAGATATAAACTCGAATGTTATTTCAAGTAAAATAATCATGCAGGCATAGAAAAATGTGAAATTTCCAGAGTAAATCATCTGCGCAAGGTTTTCCTCTTGATGTTGCTGTATTTATTCTTACTTTGAACGTCATTGAAACTTAGGCGATCTAATCTTGTTTCCATGTAAATGGCCCAATACATAATATGCCCACGAAATAGTTCACCAGTTGAATTTGGGGCCAAATATGCAGTCGAATTTTAAAGCTGTGTTGAATTTGGCACCGTATGTCGCGTGTGGCGTACTTGGCCGTGATATAGGAATGACCGGATTCATATAGTTGACAACTGATCTTTACAATATGTATTGAAATTTTCGTTCCCCTGATTATTAGAGCAATAAAACAAAACTTTTAATAAAGCTATCAGTTAGGCCTACACTTGTGGAAATAAATGATATTGGCATCGAAATTAATTATGGTCATGTTTATTACTATTATCAAATACATCACTCTTATCAATCAAGTTTTCCATATCTTCCATAAAAATGATAAAAATCGACACTATAGCCTATGTCTATATATCTATCTATATCTATCTATCTATCTATATCTATCTATCTATCTATATATATATATATATATATATATATATATATAGATATATATATATATATATATATATATATATATTTATATATATATATATATATATATATATATATATATATATATATATATATATATATATATATATATATATATATTAATGAAAACACCAGACTAGATTAGGTCGTATACAGTAATAGCAATTAGGCCTATACATAGCTTGTATTGATAACAACATTGAAACCGGAACTAGGGATATAGTAGAACGGCTGTGAGAGGATTAAGTTGATGCTTGAACTGAGGTGGCTCTTAAAACTATATATTGTTACAAAGTTTTACTTTCCTTGACTCGACAGACTTCCAAGTGTTTGAAGCATGATACAGTTACCACGGAAACAAGAAAAACTAACGGGGAAAATTTTTGATAACTTAACAATGAAGGGGCAGGCATTAGTTTTACATTACTATCTACAAAAGAGGCTTGTTTTTCACAAGTACTTAACAGAAAAGAAAATACCTTTCCTGTTCGATAAGAATACTACGACAACCTGCAATAGTTTCATATGAATATGTATAATGATCCGTGTTGCGTTGAGCTGATGTACGGGAAGGTGAAGGGAGGTGGGAGGAGGGAGGCGGGACACGGGGGGTTCACTATTGTAACTAGTATTACCTTGTCTCGCAATAATAATTACATTTCTGTGCGAACAGAATTACTAGGCAACGTTCGTGCAGAATATTACCCCACGTAATATTGATTGGATATCGCCAAGTGGTAGGCTAATAAAAACCTTGAAATCGTTCATGTAAATTCGATAGTCACACATAAGCGACTCACGTGGTTACTACTATTGTATTCATTTACATTTTGGGTAATTCCAACACTCCTGGTGGGAGTTTTAGTGGACTAGACCACAGGATGGGGCAAAGGGCGGCCCGTAAGCCACATGCGGCCCTCGGGCAAATTTCTGATGTCCTCGGTAAGTTTTCAATAGCCTATTAATGCGGCATGGGTGAACCTTGTAGCAACTGGAACAACATGAAATATGTTTGGAGAGTTTGCGTACATATAACCTATTTGTGATAGGATCTAAGTTAGCATGACAGATGGCCAATATGCATGTAAATCTAGCTGATCTTGGGGGGGGGGGGGATTTCACTCCACCAGATCCATTTACGTGTCCTGAATTAGAGTAACACATCATGATGTTAATGTTGTTCAGTGCGGTACCTGGTCTTTCCTTCAGATCTGCTGTATTGGTAAACAGATCATAGCCAATCATCCAACACAGATTGTAGATTTGTAAGTAAATTTGAGCCTCCGGAATAATTAGATGGCGCTATCAACATTTGGACCACCTGTGTCCGTCCAAAGGGTTAATCTATAACACTATCCTCTTTAAACAGTTTTTCTCAGTGTCGGCCTGTTAACATAATCTCATAATCTTTTATTATAAAACAAGCAATAATTAGTAAGAAAATGTAGCATAAATGCGGTGTTGTTGTCCTCGGTCACCTTTGCATACAAAGGTCCTGTATCTCCTGGCTAGAACCAAGCAAAGAAATGGCGGATACAAGAAGTTGACATCAACTTAAGGAGGTGTAGGGTGGGGTGGGGGGGGGGGAGGGTGGAGTTCAGTAGTAACATTTGAACAGTATAGCACTAAGCTTTCCAGATCACATTTATGTTTGAACTATAAACAGACGTTGAAAAATATCAGACGGCATTTATACGTTTCTCATATTTAAAATGTCTTTGGTTTTAATTTGAAGATGAAGACGAAACTAAAACGAATCAATGTCAGCAAGTTTGTTTATTCTATGCTAACTTTTGGCCAGGCCTTGGTATTTTTTTTTACATATTCATCAGAGATAATTTGGTTAATATTGGCTTTTAAATGTAATTTTAAATTTCCAGTACATATGTACAATTTATACCCATTGTTTGGAGGTATTTACTCTGTGTCCGTAAAACTTTTCGTTTAAGGGTTTTAATCATTGATCATATTTCCAAAGGCTTGATCAATTTTAGTAATATTTAAACTTTTGCGAAGTTTAGCAGATAGACACATACACTGCTTAATTTCTTACTTGAATCAGAGCCTCTGTATATAAGGCTCTGACTTGAATTATATAACAGCGCCACCTATTTAAGCTCGCGTAAACAATTGAGAAGATATGATATATGTTATGCAGAAATGTAAACGATAACTTTGGGATTTCCTTTTTTTATGGTTATATAAACATATTGAATTATAGCCAAACAAACGGTCATCTTATATCGACTAACTATTTAACAGCCAATGGCGTAGCCAGGAACTTTTCAGTGGGGGGGGGGGGTGCTGGGGGGCTTGACCATTTCCTGGGAGGGCGTCTTGTTACTATCTAAGCGGAGCGCTACCATGGGTTGGCGCGCAGCGTACCGAAATTTTTTACCTAAAAAGGCCTCCTAGATCGTCGGAAATGACACTTCCCAGGCCTTGTAAGCAGGGGCGTCAATACGATTTGAACATTGGGGGGACGTAATCGATTCAAGTATTCCGGCCGCAAGTACTATCTAAGCGGAGCGCCACCATCGGTTGGCGCGCAGCGTAGCAAGAAAATTTCAGATTTCAATACCTGCCAGATCGCTGGAGATGGCACTTACCAGGCTGGATAGCAGCCATCTAGTTACGTGATTTCGGGAGAAAATTACAAATTCGTCACTCAGGAAATCTGCAATAAAGTTCATGCGGCCTTAATTTTTACGGAATATGCTCCCTATTTCCCCAATATTAGGGAACGGGCACCGTCTTTGAAACACCATCTACAACTAAACAACAAATATGTACAGGCTTTGGCTCTAGCTATGAAGTGCCATGACTTCTTGAACTAGTTGTAGGCTCCGGCCGCACCATTATCCGCACACAGCTTGTGGTTTCAATCTCAAATTTCGCTCGTCGCGACACACAGACAAAGTTACAGGTCATGATGTCAAAACTCTCGGTCACTTTTCATAGAACTGAACTTCTAATATTCGATGATATGAAGCCTGAGCTGTGTAAGCCCTAACCAAATACAGCCACGACACTAAAATGTGTGTGTGTGTGTGTGGGGGGGGGGACATTTGATAGTGTGTCCCCCACCCATCGAAATTTGGGGGACGTGTCCCCCCGCCCCCCCCCCCCCCCAGGATTGACGCCCATGCTTGTAAGCTGCTCTAAAGTTTCTTCAACATCCCTCTGAAATATTATTAGGGTGATAGACTGATTTTCAGCGATAGTATTGTCTCCTTTCTTGAAAATTTGGCAGTTTTAAGAGCATCAGGGTACGTCCCAGAAGTGAAAACCCGGCCTATGCACTATGTCACGTCCGGTTTTTCAGCAACTATAGCCTACTGCCGGTCCGCGGTCGAAGGGTCGTTCATGAGTGGTCATCATGGAGAATCGAGACCAATCAGACCAATGATATATTTTTCGCACATGTAATTTTTTTATCGACACCCAAAATCCCAGTGGGGGCGACTGGGGGGCGACAAGCTTCATGGGGGGGGGGGCTGTCGCCCCACGCCCCCCCCTTGGCTACGCCACTGATAACAGCGATGGATATATATACATGTTAATTGAATATTGCACCTGTCGCAATGGGATTTAAAATAAAAAATATTACAATCCGGGTCATCACTGTGTCCCAACTTGGATTTTGGAGAATTAGACCTCGACCTATATGGTTTAAGTTTTTGCCCTAAGTTTTGCAAATAACATATAATATTTCATATAATAACATGATAGATAACATTATATAATAACATATAATATTTCAAATAATATATGAGGGAGTTTTTATTATCCGTCCGATACCAAACCAAACAAGACACCACAACACATCAGAAAGAAATGAAATTTCTCATCCAGTACATTTGGTGTCTGTGCTTAGGGAGTTCAAATTGAGTTGATAGTGAATCTGGCCTAACTTGGTATACCCAACGTCCAGGAAACAATGCATCCATCGGTGGCGTAGGAAGGTACTTTTGAGTGGGGGGGGGGGGGCTGAAGACTGACGGCCGGCCTGGGGAGGGGTTTAAGCGGGGGGGGGGGCCGGAATATTACTTCCGCCCCTCCATATTTTTCACTGGGGGGCTGGCGCCCCCCCCCCCCCCCAGCCCCCAGCCCCCAGCCCCCCGGTTCCTAAGCCCTTGGCATCCATTAAGGATTGCATTCATGTAAAGACAACATTATACCAAATACAACAAAACAAACAAATGACTTAACTTCTTAATATCGTCAACCGACACTTTTCATTAAATAAAAAAAAAGAACCGGAGAAACGGTTTACTAACGTTGAGCATGAACACATACAACCAAGTAAGGGTGAAGGCAAGTTAATCGCTGAGTATAATTTGTTTGGTAGAAATAACATCTAGGAAAGGTATTTTAGTTCGATCGATTCATTGGAGTGATACTATTATACGGTGGTAAGTTTGGACAATTTAGTGACCAAACACACCACAAAAGCTACTTTATTGTATAAAAGGTTTGTAAATGAAGAGAAACGATAAGTCTCGGTTGTTAACCGAGGCATCGAGAGCTAGGTCGGGCCCCCGGCAATAGTATGTGACCGGGCCCCATGTGTGTGCTATTCATTTTACATTGTGGAATGAATGAAGACACATTATTTTTTAACCCCTATTTTCCCAGCCCCTCCTTATAAATCATCCCGACATTTCCATCGTCCCTTGGACTGTATACCCCGCTGACCCCCCCCCCCCCCACCCCTACCAACCCCCACCTCTCGTCAGGTCTGGTTGTAAAGCCTACTTGGATACAGCTCTGTGGTCTTGTGGTATAATTAAGCACTTCAGAGATTGCTCATTAATGCGCCGCGTCTGAAAACTGATTCCACACAAAATCTCAAAACAATCCAAATTCTGATGAGAGATACCACAGCGATTTGGAATTGACATCGATTCTTCCTAAAAAAGAATCTGTGAATGTAGGCTAATATTGTCATTTCAAACACAAACCACAATCTCAAGGCACGTGTTGGATAAATCGTTGCAAAAATTATTGCCGGTTTGACTACCATAGCTGAAGAGAATGAATCTAGGGATGTAAGTAGGAATACGATCGACGGGGTAGGTAGGGTGCTTGGCTGGGGCAGGGGGGACTGGGGAGGGGAGGATGTGGCATATATGCGTGCCCTGAGGGTTGCACATATGCCCAATCCTTCACAGCAACTTATTTTCGAAAATTAATCAACTTTGCCAGCAAATAAGGCTTCTTCAAGTAGCCTCTGAAGAAGATCCTGCTAGGATCGAAATGTCAAGCCAACTTACTTTTACACAGCAAATAATGATGATAGTTCTGAAACTGAAAATTGTAATCGATGGCGCACTTTCTATTTTAGGATGACATATATATAATGTTACACAACTTTGTGGTGACCACACAATTATATAGTCCCCACGGTTTCAATTGTCTTGTTGCTGTTTTTTCGCATTTTAACTTCAAGCCTTTTCAGGAAATCTCCTTGCAATGTACTAATCCAAGGTACTTGTCTCGAATTGATACTTATTCTGAAGGGAAACATCGTATTATTTTATTGATCTACAATTAAATTATAGTTAACGATGAATGCGGTCTAATTTGACGGTCTGTCTGCAAACAAGCCGAAAAAATAGTTTTGGTGATATAAACTATTTGCTGAGTTTACATAGGAAAGATCCTTGACAGTTAAATTAGCTTCACCCTGTCACTTATGTATCTGAGACTACCATCATTTGCAGTGTACCGTTTAGCGCTGTCATAATAACGAATTCCTTGTGATCTGAAACTGAATTGTTATGCTTTATTAATACGCGGTTCAAGCCGTAATTTAAAGGTGAAATATTTGACGTAAAATTACGCCATTCATAAAATAAAACAGTTTGTTAAGGTTAAGATAACGGGAAACGTTATTTAGCATGATCATTCATTGTATAAGTAAACATTCATTGCCCGTTTTGTGATATAACAGAAATGCAAAGAAAATAAGTATACTGTAATACCGTAAATTAACATTCAAAGTTATAGGCCATTTGTCTAAGATCATGTGAAGCATTAAGTTAAGTAGTGGAATCGTGATGCTGCACCTGACGATGATGTCACAGTCTCGATGCAAGGGACTGTGGTTGAGAGCCGATCATGTCGTTCGAATGTCATGGTTTTTCGGGCCATGTGCTTTTCTGGGTGACTTTTCTTAAATCCTATCCACTAGCCCGTGGTATTACCAATTACAAAGAGGTTTGATGACGTCACAGGCAATATGCAAAGATATTATTTAACCAAACCCTTTCTCTCGACAAGGAACTTTCTACTGTAGATGAACACTGTGAATATTAAGGCGTTAACCGCGAAAGCCCGTGTAACCGCAACGCCAAGGCCTTTATGCAAATCGAAGATACCATCGTGTTTCACGCTCAGGTAGACCGCATCGGCTAGTCCTTTATATTTATTCACGCCCCCAACGCCATCTGCCTGGACACGTGACTTTATTGAGTCTACCGCATAAGTAAGAACCCAAGATGCCACACCTCCTAGTCCACCTGCCACAGCCTCCGTCATTACTTCCGGCAGGTTGCGTTTTACGAACTCCCTTCTCGATGCCTCGTACGTCATAAAATAGAATCCAAAGGCCGGGACGTCCCTCGCGGCGGTCACTATCAGTCCTCGATAACATCCTCTCATACCCTCTATGCGATATATTGCCTTTAAGGTTCTCAAAGATCCTTTGTATCCCCGTATGTCGGTTTTTTCTCCGACGCCACTCATCTGCATTCTTATTTTAGCGAGCTCCGACGGGCACGAGATTACGACCTGTGTCGCGCCTGCTGCGGACCCTGCCATGTAATGATTCAATAATGTGGGAGATTCGTAGTATTTTAGAAGGTTGCCTCGAACTCCAAACAGGATGGAATTGATCGCTGTTATGCTTAGCATTGGTGACAACATGCCTTTGAACATCCCAAGCATCTGAACATAATGGGAGTAATAATGAAAATAATAGTCAACATAATCAAAATAATCAAGGGTAGCCATCACGTTTGATGAACAGACAGAGGTCTGCATTAGGAGCGCAGGTAAGTTGTCAATTAACGTATAAGGCTCAAAGCATTTTCTATATTTACTTGGGTAGGCGAATGTGAGCACGAAGTGTAGGGAAGAGGGTTCACTATATTTTGTATCATTTCAAAGCGAATGAATATACAAAAAAAAAAAAATGACCTATTTTGAAGACACATCTCTATATGCTAAACAGACAAGATCACAATGTGTAAGGAATTTACGGTTTGTGTGCAGTGTAAATACTAGACAATTATGAAGTGTCGAAATATAAATGGGTTTCTTCTTTCGATATTTCTTTACGATGCACGCCATTCCGTGCTACAGTGGAATTTATAGTTCTACTCTGTTGGTATAGTAAACAATTTAGCTTGTTTCGGAAAAGCTGAACTGAATTCAACTTCAGTCAAGTTTTAGCGACTTGCGCCCTATAGATGCCTTTAAATAAGTCGACATACTTTATACGAAAACCTGAACATGTAAACCAAACGAGTTCACTACATCATGATACGTTCTTAGCCTTATCCCTCTTATATTGCGATCGTGACCATTACATCATGGCGGTGTTGTTATGTCTTGGAAAGTGAATATCTATTGCACATGTCTTTGCTAAAAAGACTCTTTAAATTATGGTTGAATTTAAAAGTATCTATAAAACTCGAGTCACTGAAGTGCTTGAATTATTCTGTCTTCAACCTAATCAACAGTGAATGTTTATAGTTGGCGTTGTACATTCCCTATTGACGGTATCGACGGAAAAATGCTTTTTTTCTGAATAAAGTTGTCTTTATAATTTAGTCGGATTTGGTTACAATCGTTAATACATAAAACTTACGCATGGCTCTAGTCACATCACGATCCAGAAAAACCCTTAGACCATTCCACATATCTGTATTATATCTTAAGCAAACAAACACATTATACCACAACAACTATAGTGAGAAGTACATTTACCAGCACATATACACATCCAGCATGATCCGGAAGAGCTCAAGTGCTCAAGTATAAGTCCGGCTTTATCTACCGGATTTGAACCTGTAACCTGTCATAACTCCCAATTAATTCCGTTTCCTGCTTCATGCACAAGTAACATTCGAAAAGTAAGTTTCCATTGCATTGATGACTTTATCTGTCAGAGGCTTAATTAGCCAAAGAATACATTGACTTTGTTGTTGTTTCAACACTAAAGTAGTATTCATAACTAGGCTAGTTGTGACATGATATACACATACCGATTCATGGCGGATAATCGAGGTTACACAGTGGATTGTTCCCCTGTACCTTGCTTTCGTACCGCCTTGTGCTTGAAGTCGCACCTGAGGAATTGAAAAAAAAAATGGAAAAAACAGCTTCTTATACATTTCCTGCTGCGCCAGGCCATGATCGACTGGGGGCTATGAAAAGTGGGAGTAATGTGTTCTCATTTTCACAATGTTCTTAACGAAAAAAGAAGACCTCAATATGCAAGTAATAATTGCCTACGTAAATAAACTATAAAAACATTCTTAGTAGCTAAAGGGTATTTACGTCGCTGAAGACATTTAATTCGCAATAATAATAATAATAATAATAATAATAATAATATATATATATATATATATATATATATATATGTATGTATGTATTTTACTATATTATTGGTACCTTTATCGTGTCCAAAGGGTGGCCTATGGCAACCTGGGCCAATCCTGCTTGGAAGAAAATTTATAGAAACTTTATGGAAGCGCAACACGTTAATATGATATAATTAACAAAGGAGGCTAGCTTACACTACCCTCTATAGGTCATCGGTATTACACTCTTACCTATATGCTATATTAGGCTAATCCTCTTAATAATATATATATTTAAATACAGTGATACATGTTGCTATCTTTGTGGTAACGGTTGACGTGCTTGCTTTGTTAAAAAAACTAACCACACCAAATTTCAACGATGATGGAGTGTAACAAAATAATACAATTATTACAACAAAACAATTTCCAGCTCACCGCTGATCCATCCTGCTTCAAATTCTTCCGCCATTTTGGTTTATATTATGATTGGTTTGTCGGCAACGTTCGATTTAGCGTTTGTGGATAGCAGATATACGTCTTACTGTAGGTAGCCCAGGTCAACTATATATTTATATGTATATATATATATATGTGAGTACCGGTACTTGAAAATTGTTAGCCAAGTTATGAAAGGAACCCTGATTTAATATCTGTATGTGGGAGTAAAGATGGCTTTATGCATACTAGAAGTGCTACTAAAAACCAGAATGGTTGTGGACTGGTTTATTTTATGTCACTTGACAAACAAACAAGTGACTATACGAACAAATCACCGATCATGCATATATAAGTAAATATCTTTCGATATACTCGCTATTGGAGTCTCCTTAATGTTGCACACTTTATACTTTGACTTCATTTGGAGAAAGCTATACGGGGTTAAAATTTGTGTAAAAATTGATGGGTACCAAAAGTTATGACGTAACGTGGTTATCATTGGTAGCAAGAACGGTGTATTATGCTGTAGGCCTATATCAGCTCCCTGCATGTGTACTATATCACAAGTGTTAACACAGAAGGGAAAAGAACTAATATTTATGATACTGAATCGTACAGGTATAGGATACCGGCCATTATATTACTCCGTGATTCTCTAATTGGACTGATGCAAGAATTGCATGAGCGTTTTGAATTCAAATGTAAAAATCGTAGTCATAATAATCTTACATAAAGAGAGAAAAGAGCATTACATCATATTATTATTAGTGAAAGTACATTCTGCCGATACGCAAATCTACTGGGTCATCGCACATAACGTCCTTGCAGACCGGGGAACGCAATAACATGGGCTACGGGGTGGGGCGGGGAGGGGTGCATGTGGGAAGAATTTCCCAACATTTTCCCTTCACCTTCCCAGTTGCAACCACCCCAACCAGATCTGGTACTTATCCAAAATTTGCGTCTAAGTTATCTTACTTGTAGAAAAATTTCTGAAGGGGAAGGTTCACCCCTCTCCTTAGACCCCTCCCCCTTATCAGTGTTTTATTTTTCCCCAAATATACCGTACCCTCTAGTTTTGCCCACCAGATTGCTTAGGCTGGTGCCGCCACTGAAAAAAAGGTTGACTGGGGTGAGCCTTTAAAGGCATTGAAGACTCGCCCAAACCGCGTGCCGCCCTCTGAAAAAAAGGTAACTTTCCGTTGCTTGCAAGTTAAGTTTTTTCTTGTCGCTACAAAATGCAGACAGTAATGAAACGTGATACCTTGTTATCTTTTATCTGGGATGTCCATCGCTGCTATGTACACTGTGTTGTGGGTTTTGACGTAGCTGCATGTATTGACTGTATACTAGTGTCTAATTACCGACGGTAGCAAGCTGTGTGTGTATTTTCTGGGATCGATGGTGGTGTCTAACACTTCTGTTTTACCTCATTCGTAACTAGGTAAGATTACCGGAATCAGACGTTTGTTTGTGCGCGAGTTTTCACTCCATTTAAAGTAACGTGTGTGTGAGCATGTGCGTGTTTAAAAAACACCTGCATGTGTATGTTTGAGAACAAACGAGTGTGTCACGCAGTCCTCCTAAACCGTAAGGTAAGTTGATTTCAAACTTGTGTGTATATGCTTGAGATGTAGTGCCTCTAAAGGTATGACGTCATAGGATCAGAGGTCAGGATTCAAATGTTGACAATCAGCAATTTGACCATTATGCGCGTATGAAAATGACACAAAGGCCGAAACAGTTCAAACTTACTAGGGACATCAGACTCTGCAAGTTAACAATGCATTAAATAATGGAAACACTAAAGGTCACGTGATCGAAGGAAGTCAAATGTCAAATTTATGGGGGAAAAGCGTTTCTCAGCCTTCCCCTTAGCCGTAAACCTGAAAACTTCAGCGTGTTCACATAGTTCGTGGTGTCTGATAGCCAAAGATGGAGCACAACGAAAAGTCAGAAAGAGGAATAATTACCCCTATAGTTCCATCTGTGGAATTTATCTCCGAGCACTAAAGGTGTCCAGGTACCCGGCGAAGCCGTGTGAAGCTGGACTATACCCATCCATACTGATACAGTAAAGTCCAATTTGAGTGAGAGTGCACAGCCTTTAAAGCTAACAATATGCGCTAGCAAACTCGGAATGAGAACGAAATCAGTTCGTATAGGTCGAGAGAACAAAAAGCTGTGCTACGAAACAGGAATACTTGTATTGTAGTTCGGCCCTTTCCTTTGCTAAGTTACTGCCAAAGACTATGTCGTCGAAAGCGCACGCATGTATATATTTTCGTTGCGAATGAGCCGCTTTATTATCGTTAGGTATGACTGTTATATTATTATTAGAGTCCCTAAAGTACGACCAGAACCGTACCGTTCTGGGAATGTCACTTTTTGATATTTGGAATATTGCTTTAAAGGACAACTGGTCACAGTAGCCTAAAACTATTTTCTCCATGACAACGCGCCTCATTGAAGGTAGCAGCCACTAAGAGCAGACACTAACAGCAGCCACTAAGAAAAAAAGGACAGTAAGACATGACACACAGTACTACAACTGCGGTCGTGTGTGTTTGTTATAACCAGTGTTACCAGCGACAGTTGACGAAAAAACGCTAGATTGGCGAAAATATAACCCCAAACGCGCTGTATATACTTAATGTGTAATGATCAGAAAAATGTTAATTTTTTTCAAATTCGATTAACTTTAGTTATGGAGCCTACTAGTATGTCCGGTTAGCACCATATTAAAGTAGACAGGTTCATCTTTCACGTGGTATACCTCTACTATCGGTAACAAAAATGATTTCTTGACCAAAAGTGGCCTTAAAAATTTTAACCCCGATACGGACATCACTGAACGCGCTGTATCTAAGGTGTAATGATCTAAAAAATTATTTTTTCCCTTCAAAATCGATTAACTTTAGTTATGGAGCCTACTAGGATGTCCGGTTAGCACCACATTAAAGTACAACGGTACTTCTTTCACGTGGTATACCTCTACCATCGGTAACAAAAATGATTTCTTGACCAAATATGGCCTTAAAGTTTTAACCCCGATCCGGATATCTCTAAACGCGCTGTATATACGTAATGTGTAATGATCATAAAAATGGTTAATTTTTTTTTTTTCAAAATCGATTTACTTTAGTTATGGAGCCTACTGGCATGTCCGGTTAGCACCACATTAAAGTAGAAATGTTCCTCTTTCACGTGGTATACCTCTACTATCGGTAACAAAAATGATTTCTTGACCAAAAGTGACCTTGAAGTTTTAACCCCGATACGGATATCTCTAAACGCGCTGTACATCTGAGGTGTAATGATCCAAAAAATTATTTTTTTTCTTTCTTCAAAATCCATTAACTTTAGTTATGGAGCCTACTAGGATGTCCGGTTAGCACCACATTAAAGTAGAAAGGTTCCTCTTTTACGTGGTATACCTCTACTATCGGTAACAAAAATGATTTCTTGACCAAAAGTGACCTTGAAGTTTTAACCCCGATACGGACATCTCTAAACGCGCTGTATATATACGTTATGTGTAATGATCCGAAAAATTTATGATTTTTATTTTTTTCAAAATCGATTAACTTTAGTTATGGAGCCTACTAGGATGTCCGGTTAGCACCACATTGAAGTAGACAGGTTCATCTTCCACGTGTCATACCTCTACTATCGGTAACAAAACTGATTTTTTGACCAAAAATGGCCTTAAAGTTTTAACCCCGATCCGGACATCTCTAAACGCGCTGTATATACGTAATGTGTAATGATCAGAAAAATGGTTAATTTTTATTTTTTCAAAATCGATTAACTTTAGTTATGGAGCCTACTAGGATGTCCGGTTAGCACCACATTAAAGTAGAAAGGTTCCTCTTTTACGTGGTATACCTCTACTATCGGTAACAAAAATGATTTCTTGACCAAAAGTGACCTTGAAGTTTTAACCCCGATACGGATATCTCTAAACGCGCTGTACATCTGAGGTGTAATGATCCAAAAAATGATTTTTTTTCTTTCTTCAAAATCCATTAACTTTAGTTATGGAGCCTACTAGGATGTCCGGTTAGCACCACATTAAAGTAGAAAGGTTCCTCTTTTACGTGGTATACCTCTACTATCGGTAACAAAAATGATTTCTTGACCAAAAGTGACCTTGAAGTTTTAACCCCGATACGGACATCTCTAAACGCGCTGTATATATACGTTATGTGTAATGATCAGAAAAATTTATGATTTTTATTTTTTTCAAAATCGATTAACTTTAGTTATGGAGCCTACTAGGATGTCCGGTTAGCACCACATTGAAGTAGACAGGTCCATCTTCCACGTGATATACCTCTACTATCGGTAACAAAAATGATTTTTTGACCAAAAATGGCCTTAAAGTTTTAACCCCGATACGGACATCTCTAAACGCGCTGTATAATGTGTAATGATCAGAAAAATGTTAATTTTTATTTTTTCAAAATCGATTAACTTTAGTTATGGAGCCTACTAGTATGTCCGGTTAGCACCACATTAAAGTAGAAAGGTTCCTCTTTTACGTGGTATATCTCTACTATCGGTAACAAAAATGATTTCTTGACCAAAAATGGCCTTAAAGTTTTAACCCCGATCCGGACATCTCTAAACGCGCTGTATATACGTAATGTGTAATGATCAGAAAAATGGTTAATTTTTATTTTTTCAAAATCGATTAACTTTAGTTATGGAGCCTACTAGTATGTCCGGTTAGCACCATATTAAAGTAGACAGGTTCATCTTTCACGTGGTATACCTCTACTATCGGTAACAAAAATGATTTCTTGACCAAAAGTGGCCTTAAAAATTTTAACCCCGATACGGACATCACTGAACGCGCTGTATCTAAGGTGTAATGATCTAAAAAAATTATTTTTTCCCTTCAAAATCGATTTACTTTAGTTATGGAGCCTACTGGCATGTCCGGTTAGCACCACATTAAAGTAGAAATGTTCCTCTTTCACGTGGTATACCTCTACTATCGGTAACAAAAATGATTTCTTGACCAAAAGTGACCTTGAAGTTTTAACCCCGATACGGATATCTCTAAACGCGCTGTACATCTGAGGTGTAATGATCCAAAAAATTATTTTTTTTCTTTCTTCAAAATCCATTAACTTTAGTTATGGAGCCTACTAGGATGTCCGGTTAGCACCACATTAAAGTAGAAAGGTTCCTCTTTTACGTGGTATACCTCTACTATCGGTAACAAAAATGATTTCTTGACCAAAAGTGACCTTGAAATTTTAACCCCGATCCGGACATCTCTAAACGCGCTGTATATATACGTTATGTGTAATGATCAGAAAAATTTATGAGTTTTATTTTTTTCAAAATCGATTAACTTTAGTTATGGAGCCTACTAGGATGTCCGGTTAGCACCACATTGAAGTAGACAGGTTCATCTTCCACGTGATATACCTCTACTATCGGTAACAAAACTGATTTCTTGACCAAAAATGGCCTTAAAGTTTTAACCCCGATACGGACATCTCTAAACGCGCTGTATATACGTAATGTGTAATGATCAGAAAAATGGTTAATTTTTATTTTTTCAAAATCGATTAACTTTAGTTATGGAGCCTACTAGGATGTCCGGTTAGCACCACATTAAAGTAGAAAGGTTCCTCTTTTACGTGGTATACCTCTACTATCGGTAACAAAAATGATTTCTTGACCAAAAGTGACCTTGAAGTTTAAACCCCGATACGGACATCTCTAAACGCGCTGTATATACGTTATGTGTAATGATCAGAAAAATTTATGACTTTTATTTTTTTCAAATTCGATTAACTTTAGTTATGGAGCCTACTAGGATGTCCGGTTAGCACCACATTAAAGTAGGAAGGTTCATCTTTCACGTGGTATACCTCTACTATCGGTAACAAAAATGACTTCTTGACCAAAAATGGCCTTAAAGTTTTAACCCCGATACGGACATCTCTAAACGCGCTGTATATACGTAGTGTGTAATGATCAGAAAAATGGTTAATTTTTATTTTTTCAAAATCGGTTAACTTTAGTTATGGAGCCTACTGGCATGTCCGGTTAGCACCACATTAAAGTAGAAAGGTTCATCTTTCACGTGATATACCTCTACTATCGGTGACAAAAATGATTTCTTGACCAAAAGTGACCTTGAAGTTTTAACCCCGATACAGACCCTTCTCTAAACGCGCTGTATATACGTTATGTGTAATAATCAGAAAAATTTATGATTTTTATTTTTTTCAAAATCGATTAACTTTAGTTATGGAGCCTACTAGGATGTCCGAATAGGACCACATTAAAGTAGAAAGGTTCATCTTCCACGTGATATACCTCTACTATCGGTAACAAAAATGATTTCTTGACCAAAAGTGGCCTTAAAGTTTTAACCCCGATACGGACATCTCTAAACGCGCTGTATATGTGTGTAATGATCAAGAAAATGGTTAATTTTTATTTTTTCAAAATCGATTAACTTTAGTTATGGAGCCTACTGGCATGTCCGAATAGGACCACATTAAAGTAGGAAGGTTCATCTTTCACGTGGTATACCTCTACTATCGGTAACAAAAATGACTTCTTGACCAAAAATGGCCTTAAAGTTTTAATCCCGATACGGACATCTCTAAACACGCTGTATATACGTAATGTGTAATGATAAGAAAAATGGTTAATTTTTATTTTTTCAAAATCGATTAACTTTAGTTATGGAGCCTACTGGCATGTCCAAATAGGACCACATTAAAGTAGACAGGTTCATCTTTCACGTGATGTACCTCTACTATCGGTAACAAAAATGATTTCTTGACCAAAAGTGGCCTTAAAGTTTTAACCCCGATACGGATATCTCTAAACGCGCTGTACATCTGAGGTGTAATGATCCAAAAAATTATTTTTTTTCTTTCTTCAAAATCCATTAACTTTAGTTATGGAGCCTACTAGGATGTCCGGTTAGCACCACATTAAAGTAGAAAGGTTCCTCTTTTACGTGGTATACCTCTACTATCGGTAACAAAAATGATTTCTTGACCAAAAGTGACCTTGAAATTTTAACCCCGATCCGGACATCTCTAAACGCGCTGTATATATACGTTATGTGTAATGATCAGAAAAATTTATGAGTTTTATTTTTTTCAAAATCGATTAACTTTAGTTATGGAGCCTACTAGGATGTCCGGTTAGCACCACATTGAAGTAGACAGGTTCATCTTCCACGTGATATACCTCTACTATCGGTAACAAAACTGATTTTTTGACCAAAAATGGCCTTAAAGTTTTAACCCCGATACGGACATCTCTAAACGCGCTGTATATACGTAATGTGTAATGATCAGAAAAATGGTTAATTTTTATTTTTTCAAAATCGATTAACTTTAGTTATGGAGCCTACTAGGATGTCCGGTTAGCACCACATTAAAGTAGAAAGGTTCCTCTTTTACGTGGTATACCTCTACTATCGGTAACAAAAATGATTTCTTGACCAAAAGTGACCTTGAAGTTTAAACCCCGATACGGACATCTCTAAACGCGCTGTATATACGTTATGTGTAATGATCAGAAAAATTTATGACTTTTATTTTTTTCAAATTCGATTAACTTTAGTTATGGAGCCTACTAGGATGTCCGGTTAGCACCACATTAAAGTAGGAAGGTTCATCTTTCACGTGGTATACCTCTACTATCGGTAACAAAAATGACTTCTTGACCAAAAATGGCCTTAAAGTTTTAACCCCGATACGGACATCTCTAAACGCGCTGTATATACGTAGTGTGTAATGATCAGAAAAATGGTTAATTTTTATTTTTTCAAAATCGGTTAACTTTAGTTATGGAGCCTACTGGCATGTCCGGTTAGCACCACATTAAAGTAGAAAGGTTCATCTTTCACGTGATATACCTCTACTATCGGTGACAAAAATGATTTCTTGACCAAAAGTGACCTTGAAGTTTTAACCCCGATACAGACCCTTCTCTAAACGCGCTGTATATACGTTATGTGTAATAATCAGAAAAATTTATGATTTTTATTTTTTTCAAAATCGATTAACTTTAGTTATGGAGCCTACTAGGATGTCCGAATAGGACCACATTAAAGTAGAAAGGTTCATCTTCCACGTGATATACCTCTACTATCGGTAACAAAAATGATTTCTTGACCAAAAGTGGCCTTAAAGTTTTAACCCCGATACGGACATCTCTAAACGCGCTGTATATGTGTGTAATGATCAAGAAAATGGTTAATTTTTATTTTTTCAAAATCGATTAACTTTAGTTATGGAGCCTACTGGCATGTCCGAATAGGACCACATTAAAGTAGGAAGGTTCATCTTTCACGTGGTATACCTCTACTATCGGTAACAAAAATGACTTCTTGACCAAAAATGGCCTTAAAGTTTTAATCCCGATACGGACATCTCTAAACACGCTGTATATACGTAATGTGTAATGATAAGAAAAATGGTTAATTTTTATTTTTTCAAAATCGATTAACTTTAGTTATGGAGCCTACTGGCATGTCCAAATAGGACCACATTAAAGTAGACAGGTTCATCTTTCACGTGATGTACCTCTACTATCGGTAACAAAAATGATTTCTTGACCAAAAGTGGCCTTAAAGTTTTAACCCCGATACGGACATCTCTAAACGCGCTGTATAACTAATGTGTAATGATCCAAAAAATGATTTTTTTTTCTTCAAAATCGATTAACTTTAGTTATGGAGCCTACTAGGATGTCCGAATAGGACCACATTAAAGTAGAAAGGTTCCTCTTTCACGTGGTATACCTCTACTATCGGTAACAAAAATGATTTCTTGACCAAAAGTGGCCTTAAAATTTTAACCCCGATACGGACATCTCTAAACGCGCTGTATATACGTAGTGTGTAATGATCAGAAAAATTGTTAATTTTTATTTTTTCAAAATCGATTAACTTTGGTTATGGAGCCTACTAGGATGTCCGAATAGGACCACATTAAAAAAGAAAGGTTCCTCTTTCACGTGGTATACCTCTACTATCGGTAACAAAAATGATTACTTGACCAAAAGTGGCCTTAAAATTTTAACCCCGATACGGACATCTCTAAACGCGCTGTATATACGTAGTGCGTAATGATCAGAAAAATGGTTAATTTTTATTTTTTTCAAAATCGATTAACTTTAGTTATGGAGCCTACTGGCATGTCCAAATAGGACCACATTAAAGTAGACAGGTTCATCTTTCACGTGATATACCTCTACTATCGGTAACAAAAATGATTTCTTGACCAAAAGTGGCCTTAAAGTTTTAACCCCGATACGGACATCTCTAAACGCGCTGTATAACTAATGTGTAATGATCCAAAAAATGGTTAATTTTTATTTTTTCAAAATCGAATAACTTTAGTTATGGAGCCTACTAGGATGTCCGAATAGGACCACATTAAAGTAGACAGGTTCATCTTTCACGTGGTTAACCTCTATTATCGGTAACAAAAATGATTTCTTGACCAAAAGTGACCTTAAAGTTTTAACCCCGATACAGACCCTTCTTTAAACGCGCTGTATATACGTTATGTGTAATGATCAGAATTTCTTTTTTTTTTCAAAATCGATTAACTTTAGTTATGGAGCCTACTGGCACGTCCGGTTAGCACCACATTAAAGTAGAAAGGTTCCTCTTTCACGTGGTATACCTCTACTATCGGTAACAAAATGATTTCTTGACCAAAAGTGGCCTTAAAGTTTTAACCCTGATACGGACATCTCTAAACGCGCTGTATATACGTTATGTGTAATGATCCAAAAAATGATTTATTCCTGTGTGGGCAATTGGGCCTTTGAGGTTGCTTCATGGGTCCCGTTACAGTTAAGATATGAAGTCGTTGGTATTTTTGGATACCGCAATGTCCAATAGGGCCAACACCTCTAAACGAATTATCCTGCTTTTTGTTAACATAATCAAATCACGTGTGGGCCATGGGCCCTTGAGGCCATGGTAGAGGATAAATTTGTAGTCATAGGTTTTTCTTTTTTTAATACCCGACAACCTTATGGTCCAGCGCCAATAAAAAGAAATCATACTGCTCTCTTTTCACATGATTAAATCATGTGTGGGCCACGGGCCCTTTCTGGCTACTGTATGGGTCCTGGTACATCATAAAGTTGTTGTTATTAGTATTTTTGGATACCCCATTTTCCAAAGGGTCCAATGCCACTTTAAGAATCACCCTGCTCTCATTTCACATAAATGAATCATATATGGCCCACAGGCCTTTTTTGGTTGCTGCCTGCATGGGCCCATGTACATCATAAAGTTGCTGTAATTAGTATTTTGGGACACCCCAATGTTTAACTGGTGTACCGCAAAATGAATTATCCTTGTCTCTTTTCGCATGATTAATACCATTTTGATGGGCCCTTCTGCAGGGCCCGTCACAAGGTACGATTACTGTCATTGCTATGGTTCTAAAAGTATCTTACTATGAGTTTTATCCAGCGCTTTTGCCTTGCGTCTTTCACATGATTAAATCAACATTTGAGCCCCCTATTTTAATTGAAGGCACATTTAGACTACATACACGCACATTGTGTGGCACGGCAGCAACACATAACCTTGAATCCTGGTCATAAACGGACATAAGCTGCCCATTAAACCCTCTGTCTCTTTTCAAATCTTCTGGGTTCCCGGTCCAGTTGAGTATCGAATCGATGCAGACTGGGTTGAAAGTAAACGCGGGCCAAGTGCAGTGCAATGCAATAAACTAGGCTCACATCACTGCAAGATGCGAGCCATCATAATGACGTCACAGGTCGATTTACTGCAAATTTATCCTCTACCATGGCCCAGACAACCTCAAGGGCCCATGGCCCACGCGTGATTTGATCATGTGCAAAGACACAAGGATTATTCTATAGTTGCATTGGACCCTTTATACATTGGAGAAACCAAAAAATACCATCTACGACTTTTATCTGTACCGGGCCCCAGGCAACAGCCATAAAGTGCTCATGGCCCACACATGATTTGATTATGTTAACAAAATCAGGATAATTCTTTTAGAGGTGTTTGCCCTATTGGACATTGCGGTATCTAAAAATACCAACGACTTCATTTTTAACTGTAACGGGGCCCATGCAGCAACCTCAAAGGCCCAATTGCCCACACAGGAATTAACCAGTTTTTGGATCATTACACATAACGTATATATATGTTGAATTTGACATGTTGATAGACGTAATGACATATTGGTATTTTGTCTCGATATGTTCATATGGAATTGTAACATGTTGATATCGAATTGGACATATATATTAACTTGGACACTCCACTTTCTTTTTCGACATTTATGGAACGTTTGGCTCTCCGTACTCTTCGACTGTCTTTGTGTTATGTTTTCACTTAGTTTTGTATGAACTGATCATCTGATCACTGTATCGTCTCTGTATTCCAATCAAGTCTTGGTAATAAACAGAAAGTAATTCATCAATTCTTTTCATGTTGCGATCACTCAGCTGATTAGATTTAAGAACTTTCATTCTCGATTCAGCATGACCAATTGTTCGTGGTACCGAAACTTTACGAACGTTTCTGGTAATACTATTTATATCTACATCTATATTAGTATGTCGGTTCAAGTCACCGAGAAGTAACCCAGACCAAAAAGCAGATGACGGTAATAAAACAGTCTCCAATTCTTTCATAAGTACTGGAGAGTAAAATAGATTGGGATCATACATTTGTTCTTGCATTCACTGGCGGATCCAAGGGGGGGGGGGCCAAGGGGGGCCATGCCCCCCCCCCCAAAGGTGAGCAAAAAAGTGTTTCCGAACATCCGCTAAATCGTATGATTGGAAATTTAAAAAATCGAGAGGAATAGCAGTGGTAGACTAGTCTAAACCTTTTCGTTTTCTGGTTTAAGATTAAATGCAGAGCTCTCAACTGACCCGCGATTCGCGGGAATTAGACCCGCAGTCTAACACCCAAACCCGCTGACCCGCACAAGCGTCCGAAAAAACCGCATTGTAATTGTCAAGTATACATAAAAAAAATTGCATCGAATTTTGACTTAGCAACCATCATTTCTTTAGCATTTAGCATAATAGAGTATAAAACCTCCTTTACAGCATCATTTGAACCTTTGAATTGGGGCGAGCAGCGAACATTTTCATGCCACGGGAAAGAATGAATTATCACCTACTATTCAATTTATTGATGTTACACAAAAAAAAATGTATATTTCTCGGAAAATGTTGGGTGACAAAAGCCTTTCTAAGTGCCACCATTTTACATGTAGGCATCACCAGGATTCAAACAAAATTCAATAGGGGAGGGGGACACCCCCTCCCCTTATACCCCTCCCCCAGGACGGCGATTCGTGGCATGGACCAGCATTTGCCTTCTCAAGAGTTGGGAGCTATGTAAATGTATGAGCATGAGGATTTACAGTTTAACACCATTTTGCAGTTACAGGCTGGTTGTAAGAAATTTATAATCTATGAGAAATAAAATTTCTTGAGAAAGATGATCCCAACTTTGTTTTATAAATATTTTAGAAAAATTACACCTGGGAAACATTTTTTTTAGAAGTAAATTAACATCACCATTGTACACTTTTGTCGCACCAAATTGCATCTGAGGGCATTCAGCAATAGAAAATTTTCCAAAGGGGAGGGGGGCACCAAATCCCCTTAGACCCCTCCCCCATATCACTCTAATGCCACTTTGGCCCCTCCCAAACAGAGGCCCTGGATCCGCCAGTGCTTGTATTTGATATGCTACTGGATGTAACTAAGTGTGAATATAGGGTTTGTCATGTCTCATAGAGAGTCTGTTTAACTTATAAGACGTTTTATTGTTGTGATAATATTACAAATTATACTTTTACAAAGAGGTAATGAGAAGAGAGATTAATATCGTCAGTCATTCTTTAGAACCTCAAGAACATACTGCAGGATGATTCGTACTAGTTAACAAAAGTATCCGATCGTGTGTTAAATGTACAATGTATTCCACACAGACTTCATGTTGGTTATATGTGGTCTTATGGTACGATGTGAAGATTTTCTTGTCATGCCTCAAAAAGGTAAATGACTAACTTCTGTTGAAAGAAAATACAGTACGACGAAAAGTTATCAATTTTATTTGATTACATATTTTGTCTATATAGTCTGATATTTCGGTACAGGTGGAGCACAGAAGTAGATTTGATACAAACAGTAGCTATGGAGCTCAAATATTCAGTTTGTTCCGACAAGAAGGACAAAATTGAATCATAATTAAATCTAATCAAGAAATCAGTTTTGTTAGGGTATCGGGGTTAAAACTTTAAGGTCACTTTTGTTCAAGAAATCATTTTTGTTACCGATAGTAGAGGTATACCACGTAAAAGAGGAACCTTTATACTTTAATGTGGTGCTAACCGGACATCCTAGTAGACTCCATAACTAAAGTTAATCGATTTTGAAGAAAGAAAAAAATCATTTTTTGGATCATTACACCTTAGATATACAGCGCGTTTAGAGATGTCCGTATCGGGGTTAAAACATTAAGGCCACTTTTGGTCAAGAAATCATTTTTGTTACCGATAGTAGAGGTATACCACGTGAAAGAAGAACATTTCTACTTTAATGTGGTGCTAACCGGGCATGCCAGTAGGCTCCATAACTAAAGTTAATCGATTTTTTTAAAAAAATAAAAATTAACCATTTTTCTGATCATTACACATTACGTATATACATCGCGTTTAGAGATGTCCGTATCGGGGTTAAAATTGTAAGGCCATATTTGATCAAGAAATCATTTTTGTTACCGATGGTAGAGGTATATCACGTGAAAGAGGAACCTTTCTACTTTAATGTGGTCCTAT